>NW_006494614.1:8507898-8514553 GCF_000325575.1 Pteropus alecto
GCCTCTTTCCTTAATGGCAGGTACCCAGCAAATAAGTAATATCAACCTTATATTCCCAGAAGAGGATTAAGGACAATACAGTAATATTTCAATTAGAATTCTACAATAAGCAATATCACTTTTCCAGAAAACAGCCGCGAACTAGGGAAAACATAAAGGGGTCTCTAAGCAGCCAAAACATGTCACAAACTCCAGGCACTAAAGCTGAGGCACTTGACTCATAGGGTGAGGATCAGAGTTAATTAGATATAGCAAAGCTGAAGAAGCGACATAGACTAACTTAGACAAGAAAATTTACATCAGTGAGAAGAATTAGCACGCAGTCCAGAATGAAAAAATAGCTAGAACTCAAACTGCATAGAAGTGCGGAGTTCATCATTACAGACAGCTCTGTCATAGCAACACGTGGCTTAGATATGACGTATGATGTTTTGGTAACAGGGACCTAAGAGAAAGAGAAGAAAGATACCAGAATGCTGGGGTAGTGGGGCAGCAGCAGTAGATCTGTTTTTACTCGAGGAGCTTTAATGGCTAGGAAATGATTCCGTGACTCTCTTCATGTTTCATTTGCTCTGAGCCCATGTCCCCAGAACCACTATTCCTTGCTCCCTATTCTGCTCCCTATTCCACTAATTTCACACCTGACCTCAGGCTCTAGAGGTAAGAAAGACAGTATTAAAATGGCCTCCCCTTGTGCTGGGCACCATATGTCACTCACCCCTTCAGGCCAGAGAGGGATCTGGATACCAGTGCTGACAACCACATTACCCACTATGACTTCCTCTGCCAACTTCTACACCTGTCCCTTCCAATTCAGCAAGCATTGTTTAGAAATCTACAACAAGCCAGGCATTGTTCCAGGAACTTTAGAAAGGTAATAGCATATGATCCTCACTGTAACCTGCTGGGGAGATTTGTTATCTCCATTTTTAGAAGGAACCGAGGTTTACTAGCAGAAGAGGTAAGACAGAAACTCAGTTCTGCTTACTCAGAGCTCATAGTTGTTATTACTACACCATGCTACTCTGATGTACAAATAGATATAATCTGTCTCCTATCCATACCCCAAATCACTTAGTTGTTCCAATTCAGAATGCATTCCTTTTATCTTTTTTTGAGAGCAAAATTATTTATTTCTGAAAGTTTCCTGGTATTTTGTTGATCATAAAAATAATTCAAGTCCAAAATCTGTAACACAAGTATTCAAGATTGGATGACAGTGATTCAGGAAAAGTTCAATACTGCTGAACTGCAACTTACCTCTAAGTTATTTATGTTTAGCAAAGCATATATTAAACAAATTCACAATTTTTGGTGAAAAATTATTTTCAGATGATTCTCAAATGGCACAGCCTAGGTGAGAACAAAGGGCATAGGATTTGGCTTATCTCCTTTGATTAGTTTAATGAGGCTTCATTTGTTTACTGGAGTACTGGCTTTGTTTATATGTTAATAATGATCAAAATCAGGAAAACATTAAGTGAAAACATCACACTACTACCATTGTAGTAACTATAAATTCATACCTGTATTCAGGGAGTTTTCTCAAAGGCACTTTAGCAAGATCAGTTGTTTAAGTTGATGCGAGCACTAAAGCAGGAGCGAGGAGTGTCAGTGTGTTCATATTTTAATACATTTCAATGTGTGCACCATATATCCAGACTCGAGTATTTCCCATATTTCAGTCTAGAAATCGCATCCTTGGTGATTACCCAGTTGGTCAGGTTCTACATTCCCCCAGCACTCTTTTTATCTTCTGCTATAATGGATAATGCCTTCCGCCTTCTGCAAAGCTTACTGTGGTTAAGGTGGCAATTATTCACGTGCCTGTGAAGCAGCTGTTTTCTCCACAATCTGGCCTTAAATCGCATCCTCAAAAATATCCGTAACCAAGTTTCAGGAGAGAGCAAAAGCATGGCTAGTGGATTCCCCGTCTCGATGCGCATATCGTAAATCATGTCGGCTCTGCTTACCAGTACATATGAGAAAAGTCATATTTTTCTCAGTATAAAAAACTTCCCCAGATTTTGTAGTAGAAGAGTGGCCAGCTCACAGGTGCACTGCATAATGCAGATGTTGTTTTCCACTACATGTAAAATATAGTGACAAGTCATGCATTTTAAGCCATCCCATAAACCCCATAGAAATGCTTCTTGATTCACCAAAATCGCCCATGAATTGCCCTGAAGCCCTTATTTGAGCACAGTAATCATAGGAGAGAGAAAGACAGAATAATAAAATATAGCAGGATTCTTTTATCTTAATAAATATTTATTCATCCTTTCAAAAATATTTATTAAGCAACCACTGTGTGCAAACCACGCTGATAGGAGCTGGGTTGGGGGTCTGGGCAAAGATGGAAACAAAGATGGATCAGTCATTGTATAATAGAGTCCAGTTGGGAGAACAGAAATTACATTGACTATTTCAACAAGGTACCTATTAAAGGGAATTGGTGACGCAGTTGTTAAAGAACTGGAAAGACCCTTTAAAGGGAAGACTGAGATAACAGAGTTAATAATTGTAGGAAGCAGTGCACCCTGGGGCTGAGAAAACACAGAGAAGAACCTAGAAGCCAGAAGAGATGCTTCCTCCTCTGGGTTCCAATATCTGAGCAGGAAGCACCACTCAGTGGCCACTCAGGGAACTGGAGGTGGAGCTTCAAGGAGCTGGAGTCTAAATGCCTGAGAAAGGAATGCTGTGCAGCTGCTGCTAGTACCTCTGAAGGGCACCAGGAGGTGGGTTTTGGAATTTGAAAATAAACTGAAGGCTGGAAGCAACTGCTTCTGATGAGGTCATGTGCCATCCTTGGGACATTACTTCCAGGAACATCAAGCAACACAAGAAAGCCAGTCCCTTTTAATTCACCACTCTCCAGTCTCTACTACTGGTGCCCCTAGTGGCAGAAACTAACAGGGAGCAGCCTGCAAAGCATACGTGTTTTACAGAGTCCCAGACCCAGTATCACAGAACGGTGAGGAGGGTGAATTTGGAGCTGAGCCTCAATAACTTAATAACTGGTACAACTGACTTCCGCTGCCAAATCTAATAGGGAAGAAAAAACACATATGCAAATATAATAAAAATTAATAAGTAACCCAACAGTTGTATAGAAAATGATGTAAGTGTTCTGTGGAGAAAATACTTATTTCCAAGTGGGGAGATCAGGAAAAGCTTTGGAAGGGATGGAATTTCACATCAGTCTTGAAACAGGATAAAATTTGAACAAAGTGAGACAGGACAAATGAAACTTCAGGCAGAAATTGCATTGTGAGTAAGAACAGGGTGGCTGGAAATCACAGAGAACAAAGGATTGGGAAATAGATTGGGAAAATATTGTAGAGGACTTTGAGTTTCAGGTTAAAGAATGTTCTGGATTTTTATGGATTTTTAAATATTTTTAACACTTGACTGCTAGATTGTTTGAATTCCAGGTGACAGTATTCAAAATTAGTGCAAGAAATTGAGGTATCTATTTTCCAGGATGACAAAAACCCCCACGATAAAGTAGATAAAGTAAGTAAAGTAGATAAAGTAGATAAAGATTGTTAAGTCCCTTTGAAAATCAAAGTTGTGACTTTGTAATTCTCCGTACTGCTTGACAGTGCCAAGCTCTCCAGGAGCAGCCAGAAAACTGAAAAAGTGCTAGACATTTTACTAAACTCAGTGTGGTGTTTAGATAATTTGGAGTTCATTTCTGGCATGATCTCTAGGTGGAGACATTTTTAATTTAAATCTCTACCCAGCTGCTGTGTGCATAATGGTTTAAATGACACACCAGCTGTGTAACACAGTCATCTGTCATTCCTAAACATGAACAAGAATACCATTGGTTCTGTATACAAATATATTTATTTCCCAGTTATGGTGGTTAACGCATTGAAGAGTAACGTCATACAATGTGCCATTAACTGCAAATTTGGAGTGACAGAATCAACTTGTATTTGAAGTTATTCACTTGAATCCATGGTATTACGCCACGGTGTGGAGGTAAACTGGCTCAGGGAGAGATGAGAAAGAACCCTGAATTTGTATAGTCCTTGCTGATTTCTTTGGTGTAAATACTCCCACCACAGACAATCCCAAGCTATCGACCTGACATCACTAACCTTAGAATTGGGAAAAGATGTGCAAAATCAACTCTTCTAATCCAATATGAGCAATATTGCACACTGCTGGTATATAGTAGGTGGAGGAGGAAATGATGAGATGTAGCCAAGTGAAAGGGGCCTAGAAATAAGGATTACAATGTAAGCAAAAGGATTGCAATGTAAGCTAAGGGAAAGGAAAGAAACATGTATGAACCAACAGGGCATGCCAGAAGTATTGAAAGCCCTTGGAAAAATGATCAGAGGAGAGGATAAGAAGAAAGAAGTGACTAAAGATGACTAGAATGGTCATCTGCCGACCTGGTGGTCTAGCTTAGCAAATTACCTAACCCATTTTATTGACAATGAGCATTTTACCCTCCCATAGTCCATCCTAATATCTTCTATTAAAAAAAACAAACAAACAACAAAAACAGAAAAATAAATTGTATTAGTTAAAAATTATGATGCTAAGATGTGTGAGGTTCATATGAGAAATAAGGCATATGCATAGCTTCCATTTTTCATTCTAGAAATCAAACGTTTTCCTCATGACTTTGAGAAATGACCCATTTCTTTGTACTGAATAGGTTAATAGTACAAATAAATTTGTTCTGTAGCATTCCTGATGCATGGTGTGGCAGTCCTATGTAGTCCATTGCTAATGGCTTTGTTAACGTGCCTGTGTCTGGTAAAATATTTAATTTGGCCATAAAAATGACTACATTAAAAATTGAATTAATAATGATTAAAATTAATATGAACTATTCAATTAAACTTAAAAATAAATCTAGGGACTTTTTAATTCTCCTTGTGGAGAAAAATAAACAGTTAATAAGTTTAACAAATATTAAATAAAATATTTAACTTCATATTCACATCCTATGTGGAGAAGAAAAAAGTTAAAATTTGATATCATAGGTTATAAAACTGTCATGTGGCTGAGCTTTTACAATGCCCTTGAGTCGAACTAGAATGCTGATGGAGAATAAGCTTGTGTTTTCAATCAAAAAGAAGGCATATAAATAGGAGTCAGAAGTCAGTGCATATTTTCAAAAAACCAATGAGATCTAATCATTTAACACAGTTTCTCATGGAAAGCAAAGGATTTGAGTGCTGGCGTGTTATTAAACTATGTGCTACACTCTACTCAAACACAAATGTGTGAGCACACACAGAGAGAAATAGCAGCTGCAGCTGAGGCTACAAAGGTAGGCGCTCGTAACAAGTTCCTGCCTTGCAAACAACACAGCAGCCAGTCTCACTGGAGATTCGCCTTATGCTTATTCTGCCACCTTGTGTGATGCACACATATTACAAGATAAAACATCAGACACTTGTTCTGTTGGCCTTTAACATGCTGTTTTCTTCCTTTAAAAAAAAAATACTCTTTCAAGGGTTACCTGCCAAGTCATTTGTGCAGCTGAAACGCAGTGATTTGACTCGAGATAAAAACATCTCAGGAATATTAGCTGGTGATGCACAGGTACCAAGGCTAGCCCACATAAATATACAAAAAAAGATGCTCAGAAAGATGCAGACATGATCTCGCTGGGCTCAAATGACACTCGGTCCAGTGCACCCACAGGTGGAGATGAAATGGAGCCTGGGGGACCACGACACTGATTTTGTGCCTCCAGGAAAGTGACTGGTGGGTAATCTTTGATATCATCCTACCTGTCCCATCCACCATCATGCAAGCATCAAAGCTAGCTCCCTTAGGGCTTCACTGTGTTTGCATCCATGCTTAGGAACAGCAGCAGGGATTTGAAATTAGACATTCCAGATGACTTCCCTGACTCCTATAACAAAACATAGGATGATGGACCTAGCTGAGCCACATTTGGAAGTAAGAGACACTGAGCTGAGGAGCCTGCTGAGCAAGGGCACAGTTAGATCTCCCAGACCACTCGCTCTGGACAAAGCTTTACTGATAGTAGGTCAACTGTCTTTAGGCTGGACATGAAAATCTGTCATTCTGGTCTGTTTGGGCAAAGGAACTGAACCATGTATACTCTGGTTGCAAAGTAAATGTCAAATTTGAATTCCTGCTAACACTGTCTTAAATATAGCCACACAGGAGTAATGGTTATTTAAACCATCGCGGTACTTGAAAAATATTATCATTTTTAATAATATCACTCTCCTTTTTAAGTGCTGAATTTGCTGATAAAATTATGCTTTTGATTCTTATAACCATATCTGAAATCTCATCAGTTGTCGAAGACAGTTTGCAATGATCCTGATTAGGTAGATATGTTGTGAACGTGTGCAGAAAGCACCTCTCCAGAGGAGGCTGTGCACTGGGGAGAGAGACTCCCAACTCTGGGACCTGTCAAGTCTGGATTTGAATCCCACCTCTGCCCCTTTCACAAATCTCTCTGATTTCAGTTTTAAAAAAACACACGCACACACAAGATAAAAATATCTACATTGGCAGAGTTTCTGTGTATTAGTAATAACATATGCAAAATGTCCAGCATATAACAGGCACAGGGTAGATGGCTACTCCTTATATTATAAATATTCAGTCAAGTGTGGTCAGAAGACAAATTGCAGAGAGAGGG
>NW_006494614.1:8514609-8545970 GCF_000325575.1 Pteropus alecto
TGTACTATGCGAGACTTAGAGATCCTGATATACTTAAATCTTATACTTTGATATCACTGAGAAAATAGTTTTTCTTTTAATCTTGTTTTCATTTATTGACAAGAATTTAACCAGAATGTTACATTATGCTGTGTTATTTTATATTTTATTGTGTTATGTAGTACAATGAAGTTTAATTATGGAATTGCTACTCAAGATTTAAAGGTATAACTGAAAGAATCATGGTAATTTACTAGATATTTACACGATTCTACTGCTAGAGCTTCCTGCAGCAGAAGATCCGGAGTTACATTATTTGAGAGAAGACGAGGCTACCACCCAACCAGATAAAGTCTATCTTTCAGAATAATCCCACCAAACACATTAGGAAAATGATGTAGAATGATGTTTTATTAAAAGAAAGCACTAACGAGTCCTAAAACTTATATGCACATGGAGAGAGTATGATACTCTCAGCTCATAATAAGCATTACCTTCATCTACTTCAAATATCAGATGCCACTTACTTCAAGTCCCTAATACCCCCAGGACAAGATGCCGCATCCTCATTTAGGATTGGGTAACCCTCTGAGCTCTAAAACCTGGAGTTCCTCTAGATTGAGGGAGGAGTACTTTGCTAGCCTCCTGTGACACTGACAGAACTTCCTAAGCATCCTGTTTGCATCAGCAGTCACTCATCCCCACACCCACCAAGATTTCTCACACTCTCTCCTATCACGGGCTTGTAGGAAAAAAAGTATCTTTCCCTGAGGACATTTCCCATTTGTTCTCAATTATAGGTTCCTGAGTGAAAACGTTCTTCTCCAGCATTGCAAGTCTTGCCCTTCTTCTCAGAACAAGATATGCACGGGTGAGGTGAATGCTGCCTACACTCTTCTGCCCTTTGAGAGCTTTTTCCTCAAGGAAAAGAACCAGGATGTTGTTGCCGTACCCCAACGTCAGCACAGGGCCATGCGCATAGTAAAGGACTTTTCATGTTTGTTGCTTGAACAACCAAATGAATGAAAAACAGAAACTCCCACGTTAGGCGCAGAGATTTCCAATAAACATCGAGGGTTAAAGTTTTCTGTTCAGGAGAGTATTCTCATTTTGCTTAATCTTCCAGAATGACATCTACCGATCTTTCAAACAGTTTCTGCCACCTGCTTCTATATTTGTTATCATCCATTTCTTTTCTGTCAAAAATCTTTGTGTTATATTTAACTGAGATTCTAAAAAAAATTTAACATCTCCTGATCAGCATCTTTTAATTAGCATATTGAGCTTCCCTGAATGCCAGAGTAAATTGCAGTATTCATCCAAGCTACTAATACTGACAGAATTGGAAAACACTAGAATATTAAAACAACTGGTGCAAATCAAAAATCAATTTTCAGAGAACCCTTACATGATAGGAAGACAAAAAATAATGACCAGAAAAAATTATTTCTGTTCACCTGAGAAAAATGTCTGATCATAATGCAAAATGAATTTTTTAAAAACCCATGATGTTTCAATAATGCGTATCTACTAATTTGGCAATGCATGTAATAACATGTGAAGTCTTTAGAACACTGCCTGACAAGTAGCAAGTAAGAAAACTTATTATTATGAAGAAGAAAAATTTAAGCTTATAAATACTTAAGAAAATGACAAAGACTAAAAAAAAAGCATTACCAGTATTGAGCTAGACCCATAAAAAATGAAAGAATATCAAGTTATTTGGCCTTAAAAAGTGTTTTTAATAGGTGTTTGTGTTAGCATGAGGAGATAGATACCTAGCCTGATCTCCATCTCTATGGGAAAACTTTAAGGATTTGCACAAAATAAGGAAAAGAACATCATCAATATAAAGATAAATTAACACTAAAACAGGCTACCTAGGATGATTGGAAGGTCTGTTCCTAAACATGTTTAAAGAAGGTCTTAGTCAGACAACCTGAAAGTCTCTCCTTGTAACTTTATTTATCGATGACACAGAATTGATTACTATGGGGAACCCTTCTTAATTACCCATGAAGTTCAAGAAATGTTGTGATATTGTAATGAAACAAGAGGACTCCAAAAGGAATCTTAATTTTTCTGCCTTGTCTAGAATTTTTTTAAAAATAAAAAATAAATAAAATAAAAAACATAATCTGAGCACCAAAAAATGTGCACACCTAGAGGCAATAGAGAGGAATTCGCAAAAGCTTGGACAGCCAAAATGTGCTAACTTGTTCTGTTTGGCTTCTAGGAGCATCTGTCTTTGCTGCACAATTTCTGCATTGCTCTTGTCTATCTAACGCTTGTAAGCAAGAAAACTGATCAAAGTATAGAAAAGTTCTTTTCAGGTGCTCGAGAGAGCAAGAGTGTGTATCTCAAATGATGTCTGCCACAGGAATAAAGCATGCCAATAAAGCACTAACTATACATGACTGTGCTACCAAGTCTGAGAATGACAACTCCCCAGATTAAGACTAAGCCAGCCATAAAGCTAAAAAGATGGATTCTGAACAGCACTTGTTATTAGAGAAGAACAGATTTTTTTTATTTATGGGCAAGATGGCAGAGTCAGTAAATGCTGGGCTTGCCTCTTCCCATGACCACATTAAAATTACAACTAAATTATAGAATAGTTAGTCTTGAGAACCATCTGAAGACTAGTTGAACAGAACTCTTGTAACTAAGGATGTAAAGAAGTGGCCACCTTGAGGTCTGTAGCAGCAGAGACACAAAATGGGCTAGTCCCACACCTATATGTGGTGATTGAGCATCAGGAGGAATATCTCTGCAGCAGAAGTTCCCTGCTGAGAAGTAAGGGGCCTCAGCCCCATACTGGGCTCCCCAGCCCAGGAAACCAGTGTCAGGAAAAGGAGACCCCCACAACATCTGGCTGAGAAAATCAGCAGGGATTCTGTCTGTTCAGGTGTGACAGAAGGCTGCTGTAAACCCAGATGTCCTCTGAAAGGGCCCACACACAGATTCACTCACTCACAGGCACTCACCCTGGGCTCTGGCAGAGGAACAGTGACTTGGGAGGCATCAGGGACATACAGGGAAAGAATGAGTTATACAACTACAGGGTGAGGGCTAGAGGGACAGCTGCCATTATCCCTGTGTTGAGCCCTCCTTCTGTATAGCCTACAGGAGAGTTTCATCTTTCCTGTGTTGAGTCCTTCCCCACACAGCCAAATGTGAATCTGCATTGGCCTAGTAAACTCTAGGCACTTTATCCAGCTAATTCCCTGGGACCCCACCCCATCGAACCCATGCATCATGGAAGGCATGTTCAGCAATCAGGCAACCAGACATACCCCATGCACCACAGAAGGCAAAGAGCTGGCACTGGCTTGTACACCACCAGAGGCACTTTCAGTGGTGGGCAACCAACCTCAATCCACACTGCAGTCTTTCGTGGACAAATCTCTGGTGGCAGCTGGCCCCACTGCTCTTTGAGGCTTTTGGGAGGGACCTAGGCTCAGCACTGGCACCAAATCAACACACCTGGAGGCCATGTTTAGGCCACAATAGAACAATACACTATTAGCCCCCCCACAAGTGGCATACTCAAAAGGTGTTCTCAACAGGCACACAAGCCCGCTTTGGTGAATCCTGTTCTGTAGGGTTAGCCCTCACACAGCAGTCCATACACTGTGGACATGGCTAATCCTCACAGGCAGTCAGCCTGAGAGTCAATCCCATCCACTGATGTGCCAAAAGCAATCAAGCAACAAGAGGGCATACACAATCCACACAAGGGACACTCCGGGAGCACACAGTGTAGGTGATCGCTGTGCCAGTAGGCCATATAGAACATCTACTACATAAGGTCCACCAGGCAAATACTGAGAGACATAAGAGATCTACCTAATACGTAGAAATAAACACAGAGAGGCAGCCAAAATGAAAAACAAAGAAACATGTCTTAAATGAAAGAACAGGAGAAAACTTTGGAAAAAGAACTAAATGAAATGGAGGCAAGTAACCTACCTGATACAAAGTTCAAAACACTGGTTATAAGGATACTCGAGAAACTTAGTGAGAATGTCAACAAAGAAATAGAAAACATAAAAATAACAAAAAAATCATTAAAAGGAACCGGTCAGATATGAAGAATACATTCACGGAAATAAAAAATACACTAGAAAGTATCAACAGCAAGCAGAAGATCAAATCAGCGATTTGGAAGACTAGGTAGCAGAAAACATCCACTTAGAACAACAAAAAAAAAATTTAAAAAAATAAAGATAGTTTAAGGCACCTGTGGGAACATCCAGAGTGACAACATTTGCATAATAGGGGAGTACCAGAAGGAGAAAAGAAAGAGCAAGGGATTTATCCTTCTATAGAACCTATTTGAAGAAATGATGACAAAAATTTCCTTAACCTGGTGAAGGAAATAGATATACAAGTCCAGGAAGCACAAAGAGGCCCAAACAAGAGGAATACAAAGAGGCCCACACCAAGACACATCATAATTAAAATGACAAAGATTAAAGACAAAGAGAGAATCCTAAAAGCAGTAGGCCAGTATTACAAAAACATGTTAAAGGGATTGCTGAAGAAAGAGAGGTGGAGGGAGAGGAGGAGAAGGAAATGGAGGAGGAGGAGGAGAAAGAATAAAAGAAAAAAGAACATAAATATGAATAATAAAATAGCAATAACTATGTACCTACCAATAATCACATTAAATGTAAATGAATTAAATGCTCCAATTAAAAGACATAGGAAGGCTGAATGGGTAAGAAAATAAGACCCTTATATATACTGTCAACAAAAGACTCATTTCAGATTGAGAGACACACACAAACTAAAAGTAAAGGAATGGAAAAAGGTATTTCATGCAAATGGAAATTTTTTTAAAAAGCTGTGTTAGCAATAGTTATATCAGACAAAATAGACTTTAAAACAAAGACTTTATAAGAGACAAAGAAGGAAATTATATAATGATAAAGGAATCAATCCTTCAAGAAGATATAACCCTAGTGAACATCTATGCACCCAACATAGGAGCATGTAAATATATAAATCAAATATTAACCAACATAAAGAGAGAAGCCAATAGTAATACAGTCACAGTAGCAGACTTTAATGCCCCATTAACACCAATGAACAGATCCTACAGACAGAAAATCAACAAGGAAACAGAGGCTGTAAATGACACACTAAACCAGATGGATTTATTTGATATTTTTAGAGCATTTCACATCAAAGCAACAGAATATACATTCTTCTCAAGTGCATATGGAACATTTTTCAAGATAGACATGTTAGGCCACAAAAAAATAAATTTAAGAAGACTGAAATCATATCAAGCATCTTTTGTGACCACAATGATGTGAAACTAGAAATCAATTACAAAAAAAACTGGAAAACACACAAAAACACATGGAGGCTAAATAATATAACATGCTACTAAACAATGAGTAGGTTAACAATGAGATCAAGGAAGAAATTAAAATATACCTTAAGACAAATGAAAATGAAAACACAATGACCCAAAATCTACAGGACATGGCAAAAGCAGTCCTAAGAGGGAAATTCATGGCAATATAAGACTACCTCAAGAAACAAGAAAAATGTCAAATAAACAATCTAACCTTACACCTAAAAGAACTAGAAAATAAACAGCAAACAAAGCCCAAGGTGAGTAGAGGATTGATAAACCTAAAAATTAGAGTGGCAATAAATAAACTAGAGTCTAGAAAAACAATACAAAATATCAAACCAAGAGCTAGTTCTTTGAAAAGATAAACAAAATTGATAAACCTTTAACCAGACTCATTAAGAAAAATAAATAAAATTAGAAATGAAAGAGAAATGATAACTGACTCCACAGAAACACAAAAGATTATAAGAAAATACTACGAACAATTACAATTATATGTCAATAAATTGAACAATCTTGAAGAAATGGATATACTCTTGAAACATACAATCCTTCAAAACTGAGTTAAGAAAAAGTAAAATCTGAACCAA
The DNA here is from genome assembly GCF_000325575.1 of Pteropus alecto. Classification (NCBI taxonomy): domain Eukaryota; kingdom Metazoa; phylum Chordata; class Mammalia; order Chiroptera; family Pteropodidae; genus Pteropus; species Pteropus alecto. The sequence goes on from NW_006494614.1 coordinate 8,520,550, forward strand.
CTTATTACTACTAACAAAATTAAATCCATAATCAAAAAACTCCCAAAAAACAAAAGTCCTGGACCAGATGGCTTCACAGGTAAATTTTACCAAACACTCAAAGCAGAATTAACACCAACTTTCCTCAAACTATTACAAAAATTTCTGGAGGAGGGAAGGGTCCCAAGCACATTTTACAAGGCCACCATTATCCTGTTTCCAAATTCAGAAAGATATTACCAAAAAAAAAAAAAAAATTAAGGCCAATATCCCTGATGAACATAGATGCAAAACTACTCAACAAAATATTAGCAAACCGAATTCAGCAAGACATTAAAAATGTCATACACCATGAAAGTGCTTAATTTATTCCTAAAATGTAAGATTAATTCAATATTTACAAATCAACTGATGCAATACACCACATTAACAAGTTGAAAAATAAAAATCCTATGATCATATCAATAGATGCAAAAAAAGCATTTGACAAAATCCAACATCCATTTATGATAAAAAAAAAAAAAAAAAAAAAAACTCCCAGCAAAGTGGGAGTAGAGGGTACATACCGCAACACAATAAGGGCCATATATGACAAACCCACAGCTAACATCATACTCAATGGGAAAAGGCTAAAAGCATTTTCCTTAAGATCAGAAATAGGACAAATGTGTCCACTTTCACCACTTTTATTCAGCATACTACTGGAAATTCTAGCCACAGCAATCAGACAAAAAAAAAAAATGCATACAAATTTGAAAGGAAGTAGTAAAACTGTCATAATTTGCAGATGACATGAAACAGTATAAAGAAAACTCTAAAGATTCCAACAAAAAACTGCTAGAGATCAAAGAATTCAGTATAGTAGCAGGATACAAAATTAACATTCAGAAATTGGTTGCATTTTTATACACCAATAATGAACTATCAGAAAGATATTAAGAAAACAATCTCATTAATAATTGCGTCAAAATAAAATAAAATACCTAGGAATAAATTTAACCAAGGAAGTAAATGACTTATAGTTGGACAATTATATGTCATTCAAGAAACTGAAGAAGATACACATAAATAGAAGCATATACTATGCTCATGAATTGGAAGAATTAACATTGTTAAAATGTCCACACTACTCAAAGCAACCTATAGATTCAATGTAATCTCTATCAAAATACCAATGGCATTTTTCATATAACTAGAACAAATAATCCTAAAATTTATAAAAAACCATAAACAACCCTAAATAACCATGGCAATCTTGAGAAAAAAGAACAAAGTTGGAGGTAACACATTTCCTGATATCAAACTATACTATAAGGCTATAATAATTAAAACAGCATGGTACTGGCATAAAAACAGACACATAGATCAAAGGAACAAAATAGAGAGCCTAGAAATAAATCCACACTTATACAGTCATTTAACCTATGACAAAGGAGGCAAGAATATAAAATGGAGTAAAAACAGTCTCTTCAGTATATGTTGTTGGGAACACTGCACAGATACATGCAAAAAAAAAAAAAAGAAAAATGAAACTGGACCACTTTCTTACGCTATATATAAGAATAAATTCAAAATGGATTAAAGACTTAAATGTAAGACCCCAAACCATAAAACTTCTAGAAGAAAACTCTCTGACATTGCTCTTAGTAATATTTTTTTCTGATATATTTCTTTGGGCAAGGGAAACAAATTAAAAAATTTAAAAATGGGACTACATTAAACTAAAAAGGTTTTGCACACCAGAGGAAACCATCAACAAAACAAAAAAAGAGCCCACTAAATGAGAGAAGATATTTGCCAATGATATATCTGATGGGGTTAATATCCAAAATTTATGAACTCATACAACTCAACATCAAAAACAAACAAACAAACAATCCAATTAAAAAATGGGCAAAGGATCTGAACAGGCATTTCCCCAGAGATGACATACAGATGGCCAATAGACATATGAAAAGATGCTCAACATCACTAATCATCAGAGAAATGCAAAAATTAAAACTACAATGAGATATCACTTCACACCTGTCAGAATGGCTATCATCAATAAATTAAAAAAGAACAAGTGTTGGCATGGCTGTGGAGAAAAGGGAACTCTTGTGCACTGTTGGTGGGATTATAAATTGGTGCAGCCACTATGGAAAACAGTTTGGAGTTTCCTCAAAAATAAAAAAAGGAACTATAGCACAGGAAACCATCAACAAAACTAAAAGACAATCTACTCAGTGGGATAAGATATTCAATTGTGATATATCTGATAAGGGGTTAATAGCCAAAATACATAAAGAACTCATACAACTCACCAATAACAACAAAAAATAAATAATCCAATTAAAAAATGGATAGAAGACCTGAATAGATATTTCTCCAAACAGGAAACATAGATGACCAATAGACATATGAAAAGATGCTCAAGGTCTCTAATAATCAGAGAAATGCAAAAATTAAAACCACAATGAGATATAATCTCACACCTGTCAGAATAGCTATCATTGATAAATCAAAGAACAAGGATGTGGAGAAAAGGGAACCCTCATACACTGTTGGTGAGATTGCAAACTGGTACAGCCACTATGGAAAACAGTCTGGAGTTTCCTGAAAAAGTTAGAAATGAATCTACCTTTTGACCCAGCAATTGCACTTCTGGGTATTTATCTGAAGAAAACCAAAACAATAATTCACAAAGATCTATTGTTCATCCTTATGTTCATGGCAGCACAATTTACAATAGCCAACATATTTAGGATCAAACCTAAGTGCCCATCAATGGATGATCGGATATAGAAGGCATGGTTCATATGTACAATGGAATATTACTCGGCCATAAAAAAAATGAAATCTTACCATTCACAACAACATGGATAGACCGAGAGATTATTATGCTGAGTGAAGTAAGTCAGACAGAGAAAGATAAATACCATATGATTTCACTCATATGTGAAATCTAAGGAAGAAAAAGAATAAACTAATCGAAAACAGACTCACAAATATAGAAGACAATCTGGTGATGGCCAGAGGGGTGAGGGATTGGAGAGCTGGGGAAAAGGGGTGAGGTGTTAAAGAAGTACAAATTAGTAGTTTATAGATGGTCACGGGAATGGAGAGCACGGCATAGGGAATGCAGTTAGGTGTAGAGCCAGAGAAGAAAGAATATAATCAAGAGTATTGTTTCACAAACTATATAAATGTCTAACCAATGTACTGTATATTTGAAACTAATAATAAAATTTTAAAAAATAGAACTACCTTATGACCCAGCAATTCCACTTCTGGGTATTTATCCAAAGAAAATCAAAATACTAATTCGAAAAGATAAATGCAGCCCTATGTTCACTGCAGCGCTATTTACAATAGCCAAGATATGGAAGCAACCTAAGTGCCCATGAATAGACGATTGGGGAAAAAAAAAGGTGTGGTACATATATACAATGAGGCATATATACAATATAGTACATATATTATTCAGCCATAAAAATATATGAAATCTTACCATTTGTGACAACATGGTGGATCTTAAGGGTATTATCTTAAGTGAAATTAGTCAGACAGAAAAAGACAAATATATGATCTCACTTACACATGAAATCTAAACAACAAAATAAACAGAAAAACAAAACAGAAATAGACTCGTAGATACAGAGAACAATCTGATGGTTATCAGATGGGAGAAGTTTGGGGGTTGAGTGAAAAAGGTGAAGGGATTAAGAATTACAAATTGGTAGTTACAAAATAGTCATGGGAATGTGAAGCACAGCATAGGTAATATAGTCAATATTATTGTAATAACTATATATAGTGCCAGATGGGTACTAGACTAACTGGCGGAACCACTTAATAAATTATATAAGTGTCTAACCACTATGCTGTATACCCGTAACTAATATAAAACAATATTGAATGTCACCTGTAATTGTGGGGGAAAAGGCTAATTAAAAAAACAAAACAACAGCAAAAAAAAAAAAAAAACAGGTTTTTTTTTCAGACTTAAAATCAAGACCAGCAGATTGAGACCATTTGGGACTTGGCGAGTATGACAATTTTCCTTTGTGTGATATTGGAGCAAAAGTTCTGCGTGTTTCTTATGCAATTCTAGAGTAGCGGTTCTCAAAGTGTAGACCAGGATCAACAGCATCAATTTTACCTGGGAATTTGTTAGAAATACAAATTTTTGCACCTCACCTTGATCTGCCAGACCAGAAATTCTGGGAATGGAACCTAATAATCACTGTTTTAACAAGTCTTCCAGGTGATTCTAAAGCCTGCTAAAGTTAGAGAAGCTCTGTTTTAGGGCAATGGCACTCAAGTGTTTCTGGAATCATGTTAGTACTCATTCTTAGCTACAGAATTATTGTTTAATGTGTAAACAATAATTTACACATTCTAGTCTATTATAATAGAATATTCTATTTCAGAAATTAGGTGTCATAAGGAACCAAAGGATGCAAGTGAAATGGCTGCATGGTTAAAATGGATGAATGGTTCTCTGTGACTTAAGATAATTAAGAAGATACAAAAAAGTCACAAAGACTTGTGACATAATTTACAGTGAATATAGGATGCTTTTGTTATGAAATATGAGTTTCCATATGTTACAGCTGATTTGTCACTAGGTGAAATTGTTGGCAGGTAAATCCCAAAATTAATCAAATGACCTACTAAAAACTGAAATTGTTTCAGGAAAAAAACATGTTCTATATCTTAGCTGTATGCTCATATGAGCTTTGTCATTAATGTAGAATTTCAATAGCTAGATATGAAATAGCTAACATTTGTTATGTTGTATATTGCCATTGAGAGTGGTTGATGTTAGTACCACAGCCCCATTCATAAAAAAGCTATGTGTTTGTTAAATCAAATACTAACACAACAACAAAAGATATGTATATAAAAACACACAGAGAAAAATAGAACCTATTTTCTGACCACAACACACTAAAACTAAAAATAACAATATAGTTAAACTAAAGCTCCATTCACAGGGAAAAAAAAATGAAAAGAACTATCTTCTTTAAAAAAATCGAGTCAAACAAATTCATAGATACAGAGAACATTTTAATGGTCTCCAGATGGGAGGGGATGTTGGGGGATGAGTGAAAAAAGAGACGGGATTAAAATGTGCAAATAACCAGTTATAAAAATAGTCATGGGGATATAAAATACAACATAGGGAATATAGTAAATAATATTGTCATAACTATGTATGGAGTCAGATGAGCACTAGACTTATTGGGATGATCACTTCACAAGTTATATAAATGGCAAATAACTAGGTTGTACACCTGAAACTAATATAATATTGTATATCAACTGTCCTTGAAAACTTTTTAAAAAAAAAATTATAGTCAGCAAGTAGAATGGTGGTTGTTAGGAGCTGGGAGAGGGGAGAGGAAGGAGTTATTGCCTACTGGGGACGAAGTTTCAGTTTTGCGAGATGAAAAGAATTCTGGAGATGAATGGTGGTGAAGGTTGCACAACATGTTCTCAATACCACTGAACTGTTCACTTAAAAATAGTTAAGATGATAAATTTTATGTTATGTGTATTTTACCACAATAAAAAAAAAATTAAGTGGGTCAAGAAGGAAATCTATCTATGTAAATAAAGGTAATTTTCTGTGTGTTTATTTGTAGAATTTGAATGCTATTCAGCATGGTCTGAAGTAAAATGTCCGCTATAAGGTATATATAAAATTTGCTTGGCAGGGGAAGCAGGGGTGCCAGGTAGCAACATATTGAAATAAATTATGTCCTCTAGAGCAGCCGAAGCAAAGAACAATGAAAAAATAGATGAGAGAGGTGTTCTTTACATACTTTGATGTCCTGGCTAGGGAAAACAAACAGCAGTTTAAGACTAAACCTCAAAATTCCGTTTACAATATGGATGGGAACTCTCTGAATCATAGGTGTTAACTCTGCAGGAGGTAATTGCTTCCTAGGGCACCCTGCGCAGAGTGATCCCAGATCAGAAGCAGTGTTTCCAGTGTTTCTTGTGAGCTACATAGGTGTTTCTTACTCTCAGACCTCCAAACTTGTGGCCATTTGTTCTCCTGAGCCACAACCCGCTTTGATTCTTTTGACTGGTTTGAGGCAGAAAGTACAGAAAACCAAGAATAGAGAGAGACCAGTCCATGTTTCTTCTCTTTTTATTCCCTATGTAATATAACGCCAAGGACTGTCTCAGTATCATCCACCTTGCTTGTGAGGCTCTGTCAGCAGTGGGGGACTTCGATAACCTGAACATTCTTCACTCCACGGCTGTTAAGACTTGCCTGGAAATTGGTCATGGTCACAGAGGGGATTTGCCTGTAGCCTACAGCTAAGCCTCAAAGGGAAATGAGCAAGAAATGATTCCAGCAAGGAGTGGAGCAAGAGGGGTGTGTTCTGAACCCTGTAGAGGAAGGAAGACTTTTCCTCGACCCTCTTAGAGTCCCTGGCTGTGCCTAAAAACTAAATTGACAAAGACAGATTAACAAGACGAAAGCATACACATTTAATGTAAGTTTTAGGTGATAAAGGTGCTATCATAAAGAAAAAAAGAAGAACCGCCCTTCCCCACCCCCGCCAAAAAAAAGAAGTGATTAAGCCGCAGAGCTTTTACACTAGGTTTGATGAAGAGTGGGAAGTCATGGGGAAACATGCTAGGACAACGGGTATGAGCTAAGGGTAGCAAAATGAGAGAAAATTATCAAAGCCTGTTGGTTGGGATCCCTCTCCCTATCCCTCTGTCTTCTGAGATAAAGAGGCTCCTTTCCTCTCAGTATAGGGAGGACACCTCTCACATGAGGGTCTTGTGATCTGCTTCAAGGGAGAAGCAGGAAGTCAGAGAGTACTTGCTTCTGCTGTTTCTTAAATTCCTTCAGCTTAAATTATCCAAGGTGCAAAGATGCCATATTTAGGGGTAGTATATCTTGATTCCCTTCACCGTTCTTACTACTTTCCTAAGACAGGTATTGAAGTCTATAGTGATATACAGTTATAATCTTTTTAAAAATCTTAAATAGGGTACAAAGGGGTATGTTTTTCTCTAACTTGTTTATGGAGATATTTGTATCAAAGGAACAAGCAGGCAGAATTTCAAGACAGAAAAGCAGTTTAACTTAACAGTTCAGACTGCAGCTTCTAGAGCCAGACCAACTGAGTTCAAGTCCCGGCTCTCACGAGACTCTCTATATCTCAGTTTTTCCATCTGTGAAGGGGTAAATAATATCTATCACACAAGGTTGTTCCAAGATTGATTGGATTAATATCCACAAAATGCTTAAAGTGAAGCTTGGCACATTATAAACTGATTTATTAATATTTGTTAAATTTTAAGTGGCTTTAAACAGCCACTTTGAAGGTTGTAGCTATTCTCTGAGCAGTCAGAAGTCAAACTTTTATACAGGGCACAGTGACTTTAGCACATCTTGCTTCTGAAGAGTCATCATAGTGTATTAAAGCTAGCAGTTAAAATGAGAAAGAAAAGATAATGCGTGAAAGAGCCACAAATCTCAGGCCCATTTAGGAGATTTTTCCTGAGAGCTACAATAGGCCAGCTAGTAACACGATAAATGCTTATTTAGATACAACAAAATGGTAATAAAATACATTAAACTTTATGAAATATATAGATCTACTCATAGGCAAATTTATGTTCAAGTGTTCTTATTGTTTAAAAAGTAAAAAAGAGAAAAACAATCAAATTAATAATTTAGAAAAAGAAATATAAGTAGCTTCAGAAAAACAGAAAAATAAAATCAAAAATTTTTTTAAAGTAGAGTTAATAACTTCATGCATAGCTCTTAAAAAGAGAGAGAAAGGCAGCAACTGCACAATTAGAAAAAGTCAATATAAAACAGTTACAGAAAAATACTTGAAAATTATAAAATATACTATGGATAATTGTAAGCAAATAAATTAGGGAATCTCAACAAAAAAGACAATTTTTTGGCAGGAAAATATAAATTACCAAAACTAAGCTAACAACAAAAAAGGGAACCTGACAAGAGGAAACAGGAAATTATAGGTAGCATTATTACAGAATATTCCTCGTAAAAGGCTTCAGCCCATTAACCAGAGAATTATTTCAAACATTCAAGGAGTAAAGAATTCTCATGTTAAATATAAACAGTTACTGTATTGAGAAAAAGATAGAGTACTCATATCATTCAATGGAGTGACTATAACCCTGATATCTAAATCTAACAGTTAAAACAAAAATGAAAATCATAGAACAATTTCACTTATGAATACAGATGCAAAAATCCTAAATTCTGTGAAATATTAGCAAGAGAATCCAAGGAGTATTAAAAAAAATAATTCATCAATTCCAAGTAGTCATTATCCTAGGATTTTAAAGAGGGTTTAATATTAAGGAACTTTTTATTATATCATATTATATTAGTAGGCTAAATAACAAAAACCGAATTGTTCAATAGATACTTATAAGACACTTAATACTCATCTTTGTTAACGACATTTTTAAAAAGGAATAAACGGCTACTTCCCTGACATTATTAACAAAATATTTTCCCAGTTAATCCTAATATTATATTTCATGGAGAAAATTATAGTATTTTTTCCTTAAATGGGAGTTCCTCAGAAACACTGTCCTCTAAAATGTTCATATGTGCAGCTCTAAAAAGGGGGTGGGGATAACGAAGATTCCTTGTTCAAATAAATGTGGAAAATGCTGAATTGAATAAAGTTTAAACATATTTCTGACCCTGGGACTTCTTGGAAACATTAATACGGTAGCGTGAATTGCAAATCTCAATGGACTGCAACCTTTTTTTACACTAGTCCCCTCAGAACACAGTTTGGAAAATGTCATCTTAGAAGGATTCCTTTTATATTCAGATAAAACAAGGATGCCTGTTATCTCTTACTTCTTATATTGGTTTAGAACTTCTGAGGGGTAAAAGCAGACAAAATAGTTGTGAATATTAAAGAAATGTGAAAAATATAGATTTTATTATATAATCTTATCGCATCGTATAATGATCTACAATTATATGATTTATAATTACTACACATGTATATTCCCAATAGCAATATGACACATATAACTTTATGCACGTTCTGAATGAGAAAAGTGGACTTAATTAAAAAATTAAAAAGTTTATGAAAATATAAAATATTTTAATAAATATAATTAATAAATTATGATGTTCTCAATTAAGAAGGTTGACTATTACAATCAAAATCCCCTTTGCATTTGCAGAAATGTTAAGGATAACTTTAAAGTTCTTCTGAAAAATAAAAAGTGAAATGAGATTCTCTGACTTCGATGGTATGATTTAAATTAATAAATTCTTTTGGAAAGCAACATGATCAAGCAAGTCAACAGTCTTTAGATGGAACAGCCTAGAAATTGCAATTTGTTGTCCTAGCCAAAGAAAATAATACAAAATCTGGAAGTGTTATATGTGCTAAGATGTTCCACTTTTCATTTACAATGGCAAAAACCAGAAAGAACGTAAATGACAATAACTACTATTTCCAGATCTCACATTCACTAAATACATGGCAAATTTACAAGTATGGAAACTGAGGCTCAGAGGGAAAAAAAAAAACACTTACTTCTGATCACAAAGAAAAAAAGTAGTTGAGCCTACATTCAAGCCTGATTTCTGGGTGAAGCCATGCTCTCTTTACCATCCCATGCTACCACTAAAGCTATAAAAACAAGGAAGTATTTAGTCAAGTACCTCTCATCTATTCTTCAGAGTATTATGACCCTTCGCAGTTAAAAATGTAAAAGTTTTGTAGAAAAATGAACAATATTTATAACATTATAAAATGTAAAAAAAAAAAAAAAAAGCAATAAGCATATATGTCACTATAACAACTAAAAGGGAAAACCCACATGCCCAGAAAAAAAGACTAGAGGAAAACAGTTACAATGCTAGTAGTTTTTGGTTAGAGTGATGACTTTTAGACAATATTTTTTCTCTTATTTTCATTTTGTTGGTAATGTAGTTATATTAATTTTATCACAAGAAAAGATAAGCTCAGAAATTGAACAAGGAGTAAAAACATAACATACAGCAGCAAATTCCATGAAAGGAAAGATGCAGGAGCTGCGTCTAATACAAAGTTTCTTTCACAGTACACTTATGTACTTTGTTCACATTATGAACTAAATAAATATGTTGTGATTAGATTGAAGCATATATACATATTACATTTAGCTTTTTGCAAGAGACTGAATGCCCACCGAACAGCTTTGAACAAGAAACAAAAAACCTTATCTGATTGAAATTACAAGGGAAATAGGGAAAATGCAGTATCCATTTTGAAATTTGGCTTCAGCATCGTAGTCTATTGATTTTATAATGTCCAGAGCAACTAAATGCAACAAACACATAATGTGCCACACAGTATACTGTCTGAAGTTACTTTGGTCATCACCTAAATTTCAGAGAAGAGGTAAGGGACATAGAGACACTATAAAAGAAAATTGATTTTTTACAGCTAACAACCTGTGCTGGGTGGTAGAACACAGTATCAAAATCACCATTCTGTGTTCAGATAATTTCACCAGCCTTCCCTGCTGTTCCTCTGACACTCCCACAGCTCTCCATCTGCCGCCAGCCACCTCGCTCCTAGACATTCTGATGACCACACAAGCAGGGTTCAAAACGTGACCCAGTAATTTGTATTGCATCTTTGATCCTCAGTGCCTTTTTCACTGTGATACCGAGATTAAAGTCTCAGGAACAGAAATGTGGTGACATATCTTTCAGGGAAATTGAATTTTTCCTACTAGTGGTGAGAACACTTAAAAGGACGCTTTATCCCCAGTATAACATTTCCCCTACATTAGGAAAACAGTTTGGCCTGGAATGGAAGCAACGTACTCTGGATTCAACTCCCAGCTCTCCTCTCTAGCAAAGTTATATATTACCATGTGAACACTCCTCCTAGGGTTAGATGCAATAAGCCCAGAACATTAAACCCTAGAGAACAGTCTTAACATCTGGATTAAACCTACATAAAATACAGAGGAACACTTGAACCACAGGCATCTGCTAGCAGTCCCCTTGAGTAGAAGCATCCCCTGGTACCCACAATAAAGAGAAAGCACAAGGAAAAGCAAATGAATTGGCCTGTGAGCTCTTTATGTGTTCTTCACTTTTAATTTAATCTTTCACTCACTACCACTTACCGAGCAGCACTGGCCAGGCTGAGATGAAGGAGTTATAAAGTAATGGGGGAGAGAGTCTCCCATTAGAGAGGAGGCATATTTAGAGTACCAAATATGAAGAGCAATAAACCCAAGTCTTCATTTAAAGAGGTCAGGACATTCCAGCTGTGTATGGAAAGATGGGTAGTACTCCAATAAGCCTTTTTATTTTATCTTTGAAAACAAAATGATTTAAGAATTTCAACAACTAATCAACTATATGCCTACACTAGACCAGGCAATGGGGAAAAAATAATGAGCTTAAATGATGTGGTCATTTTATGGTTTTCAGAATTTGATTAACAAGAAAAATGAAGTGCAAGTTAGACCAAGAGACAAGGGAGAAACAAATAGAAACAATGGATTGGGCTAAAACCAAAAAGATTTTGAATATATTTTTTGAAGACTCAGAATTATTATGAGGAAATTCTCCCATGATCATCAACAGAAGTATTGTGATAAAAGGAGTAATAATCAAATTTATTAATGTAAAGTACCTACTGCAGATTTCTGTAGTTATTAATATTTACTCAAATTACTCTTGAGTAGATCATAATTACTTTTAAATTTCCTATTCAAATAGTATTTGCATCTTCCTCTTTCCTCTCCTTCCTTCCTTTTCTGATTGACGTTTTTTCCCTCAACTCACTCCCTCTGCTCCTAAACCAAGATTCCTACTCTGTGAAGTGGATATCATTGAAGAGCTGATCTGATTTAAGCAGGTCACACTAAGCATAAGTTATAAGTGACAAATAGACTTAGTCCTCTCAGAAGGTATCGACACCCCAAATTTCCACCAACTCATTGTTAATCTTTAGGCAATAGTCTTTTAGAAGTAACCATCTTCAAGCATATGAAATACAGAGAATACTTGCCATGTAGCCATATTCTGAGACTCAACCTCCATTAGCCTCACACCCAACTCACAAGCCTTGCAAATGATATTTCATGTCAGTTGGCTTCTGGTAAAAATCTAGAGCCCCAGTATTACTCAGTGCAAAACTGACATCAAAATCAGAATTCTCCTACTGTCTGGGTCTCTTCCACTGTGTTTCTTTAATTTCTTCATTAATGTTAACTTTGTTTCTAAATTAATTTTAAAAGCCATACTGGTGACAAACTGTAACTTCAAATTCAGATAGAGTGTAAATACTTCAGAAATTCCCAACTTCCCTGGATTTTTTAATTTTTTTATTTTCAAAACAAATGACACTGGAAATTAAATTGACTCTTTTTATTTAAAGTCCCAGTGCAGCTCAAACTGAAGGAAAGGAACTATTAGTACTCAGGTAACCCAGAAACCACATTTGCAATCAGCCGAAAAAGCAAATGACTATTGTTTGCCCTGTCAAGTCTGATTTAATAGGATTTTCCAATACATAATTTAGAGATCATGAAGAGCAAAGGCTGTGTGTGAATGAGACAGATGTGCTTTACAATCTGGGCAACGCCTGCCCTAAAAATTAAAATTTTAAAGGAGTACCAGGAATGGGGCTAAAATTATATAGATGTAGATATAGCTACATGTAGGCATATCTTGAAGATACCACAGTTTCAGTTCCAGACTGCCATACTAAAGTGTCACAACAAAGCGAGTTATAATCTTTTTGTGGTGGAAGTTCTGATCCCTAAAAATAAATGGTGACTTTCAGGAGTATTTACATAATAACAGTTAAGCGAGTTAAATGTCAAAATCTTTGGTAAACTAAGCAAGGATTGTCCGAACAAAGAAAGATGATTTCTCTGTGCCCCTTGAGGGGCTCTTGTGTGATTACATATGATTGTATATGTGAAAGTAAAGGGTAATATATAACGCTCTCTCCCAAACCCTGGAATTGGAGCTACTCAATTAGAAGATTCTGGGGAATTGATCCAAGGACAAAGATATTTAATCTGGAGCAGCAGTAACATCAGCACAAGAGATAAACAGAGGTGTCCCTAGTCTACCTAAAATCTTTGTTCAAAATTCTGCAATTACACTAATGAGAGAATACAGCTTTATTCATTTTCTCAAAAAGGGAACATGGAGATTACTTTTATTCCATTTGGAACAAAATGGAAATGGAGTCCATATACATTCCCAAAAGGAATTTCCCACATTTATCTTCTTGTCTTTCTCCATTGATCATGTTGAAAGTAGGGACACAGTAGGAGGCATACATCTCCAAGTTTACACCAGGGCTAAGTCAGTCAAAGAAGATGCTTTTAACTAAGAACTAAATAATACCTTTAATTATCTCCAGTGTTATCAATAGTATGAACAAATCGCCTATGGCTTACATCAGAAATCATGAGTCAGAAAGGTGGTTGCTACAAAGTAGATATGAATTCGTGGAGCCATCCAGAGGGTAAAGAAGTGGAGAAAAGAACAAAAAACAGGATGCATTTTCTGAGCATCAGTGTACGACAAGCTCTTTGCTACATGTACTATATGTCATGTACTATGTGTCATGATGATATGTCTCTCAATGTAATTCCAAAAAGATAGATAGGCCATTAAAACTTTTTAAAATCAATCTAAATGGAAGACCATAGTCACATTAAACTATAAATAACAATAGTTAAGTATGAATGAAAAAATTTTCTTTTTTAAAAGTTGTTCAAGGTGATAATTTAACCTACCGATATGTGTTTGATAGGTCTAATATTTGGAAGAACTTATCATTATTACTATTATTTCGAAGTATGAAAAATTTGCTATTTTAGTCTGGATTCCTGGGAAAGTACAAGCCTCCTAGTTCAAACCTCTACAAATGCCATGTGATCATTGCTACATTGTGTTTGCACATCACCTTCATTGGCATACAGGTATGTATGGAAGAAAAACTATCTACAAATATCATTCACCAACATTTTGAAACTGATAAATAGCAACTAAAGCAGCAGTTCTCAAGCCTTTAGATTTATAAGGGTTCCCAGAGTGTGTATGTATGTGCGTGCATTAAGTACTAATATAGCAGATCTGGAATAGTGCATTTTCACAAACATCCTAGGTGGCTCTCATGTAGATGGCTGGGCTTATACTTTAAAAACACACATCTATTGTTTAGTGGTTAACATGATAGGATGATGCTGACTATAATTACTCCTATAGCCTAAAGACTTATAGTCTAAAGACTGCATTCCAGCTACCAAGAAGCCAAGTTGTTCAATCAATGTTGGTTGGATTTATTAATGAAATTAAGGCTGATGGAAAATAGAAATGAAATTAAGGCTGATGGAAAATAGAATCAAGGTTACCAACTAAGCCATTATGAAGCCAAAGTCACAGCAACCTAAAATTTGGCTGTAGATCCTCCCTGCTCATCCCTACTTCAAACCTTATAACTTTTCAAAAGAACAGCATCTACACAAACAGCTTTTATTAGAACTTCCAACTGTGACAGATTATAACTTAGTGACAAACTTGGAATTCCCATGCCCTGCAGGACTGGTGAGGAGTCGCTGCTACATCCAGAGGGTCAGAAGCTTTCTGCTGCAGCTAGCCACACCTGTGCTCGCAGTGCATCCTGTCTTTCTTCCTCACTCCTTTGCTGGGCTAAGACTAGCTGTCCTATAATGTCTTCTTTGTGCTTGTTCTTTGTATCCTGCTTTCCTGGCTGGTTGAAAAATCTGTCTCCTTAGCCTGCTGATACTTGTGTGCCACATAAAACCTATCATGCTCTACACTTGGCTTTTTATAGTCCTAAAAGTCTCCTAATTTTATTTCTAAAGACAGAAATAGAAATGTCAAGAAATGCATAGGTAAGAATGACTGCCACCATTCCGAGAATCTCTTCCTGCATTGCTGACTCCTTTCGACAGCACCGTCTTGCTTTTCACACACGTGTCTGTTCGCTCCTGATTCAGTGAGCATGCCTTTCACATTAGCACTAATGGAAGTAGGCTTGTGTCCTGAAGAGATAATGGGCCAGCCCACCTGAAAAAAATAAGTCCTCTAAATGCCTCAGGCAAATTGGTACCTGCCCAAGAAACATCTCAGCAGGTACACCGGGGCAATCCCACCCAGTTAAATCAGACACAGTCCCTGCATTTCCACCCACATTTCAGTCACCATTCTTAAACTTCAGAGAATTTGAATGCACTCCAGCTAAGCTTATCTGGAAACTCTTGACTTTCATCTTTATGGGGAAATAAAGGATTTTGAAAAGAAAATTTAAACGAAACTTCAAACCTCATTAACGATTCCTCCAGGGGCAGGCTACTGGCAAGGCTACCTTGCCTAATGGGAACCATAAGCTGACAATAGGCTTGAAATCTTAGAGCCACCGTGGGCTGCGCAGCTCCTGCTTTTAGCAAGAGGCACTGAGGCCACAGCCTGTTAGTGGGTTCCTCTGTTGCACCCAAAAGGCACCTTTAACGGGCCTGAGGAAAACGCATTTTTATCATACTGCCAACTCTCCCTCCAAGATTTATTTGTACTTATCAAGTATTTCCATTTTATGTAAGTAAAATGCATTAATGAGGAAATAAAATCTTCCTTCACTTTATTTTCTGTACCACATAAATTTCTCTGACCTCTGACTTTCCATAAATTGCAGCAACATTCAGGAAGGCCAACAAGTCAAGAAAACTAAGTCTTCATTTGGGAGGCCAAAAAAAATTATGCACAGAGGTGCAAGGAAGGACAATAACTATGTTATATGCTTACATAGTATTTCTTAATTTTTTCAGAGAAACTTCTTATCTGTTATCCTTCTCAGAGCAAGCATCATCCTTTCTTTCCTGAAATATTTCTTAGATAATAAAATGCAATTATAATTATTTCTATAGGAAATGTCAGACTGAAAAGAGCAAACTTTGGTGTGTTCTCTGGTAATGTTTCTCTCTTTCGAATTACAGTTAACAAACAGTCTTCATGGGTTTAGAGGGGGAAACCACAGTGTTAATCCTGTCTTCCCACAATTACCAACACTGAGTTTCTACAACCACTCTTCTAGTTTCTGTTTTCTCCAACATGTCCTACGGAGACAGCCTGTCTCTTCCAAGTCCAGCTTTCCAGTTGCACCCCAAGTCCACTTTATTGTCAAAATTCATACTGACTTTTTAAAGCCTTGCTCCCTAATAGTAAATGGCATTGCTAGATGTTTACAGTCATGGCAGACATGTAAATTTAGGACTAATAAAATAACTAGAATAACAATTATCACTATTTACACTTTGTGCAAGCTATGCCCCACGTACTTATAACTAAGTGGTAAAGTAACAACATGGCAAAGTATTATACCCATTTCATAAATGACAAAACTGCAGAAAGGTTCAATGACTTGCCCAGCTTCATATTGCTAGGAACTAAAAAATTAGAGATTCAAAATAAGGTCTGTTTGGTAACGGTGCCCATATTCTTCACCATTACACACAATCTCATGAATAGGCGGGAGTCCTTCTTATTTCCAACAAATCCTTTCTTAGACTTGACATTTCTAACCAGGAAGAAAGCACACACAGAATATTTCACAAGTTTTTTGTTTTTGTTTTTGTTTTTAATCATGGCTATGATTAGCATGGCCACTGTTACTGGTGCCAACACAGCTCTTAATTATTCAAATGATGCTAATAGTTTTGTTAATTTCATGTTTTATAAACAACAATATTTAATAAGACATTCTTTTAGCATAAATATGTCTGTGCAAATAGTGAATATCAGTTTTAGAAATTCTTAACAATAACAACTTTGATATCATTTCTTATTAGTGCTCCAATTACATGAAATTGGCCAATCTTCACAGAAAGCATGCATTATAGATGCCTACCATTTGACTTTTACATTTTTATTGCATACATTTTGTTGTTGCTGTTGTTTTATGTTTTTAAAGTTGATTGCCACCTACCCCAGCCCCACTCTAGTACCTTGGACAGTGTTTTGCCCATAATGGAAGTTCTGCAAATGTTTGTTTGATTTGACTTGAGCCATCAGAGATACATTCATTCTCTAAAATGCATAGAAGAGTGAAATAATCTATTTGGTAAGCTGTTAATCTTCTAAGCTATCAATTAAGGGCACAGCCATCCATAACAGATAAATGACTAAGTCATTTATCTTGAAGTCTGTAAAACAGATTTCTTTTGGCAGATTTAGATAGCTCAAAGCGTCTGTGATATGAGTAAATAGGTCAATAATCCATACATTAAATGGTCCCTAAGTACTAAAACTCTTTGAAATGATAGGCCATTAGGGCTAAGACAGTTTCATTTATGGATATAAAACTCACTTTCTAGATATGAATTTTTCTCTTTGAAATGATAGGCCATTAGGGCTAAGATAGTTTCATTTATGGATATAAAACTCACTTTCTAGATATGAAATAGTCTCTAGATATGAATTTTTATGATAGATCACTCAAGATGTACTGAGAAAAAAGGTATGTGTTCATTCATTTACTCAACATATATGTATTGAACACATGCCATAACAATGCAATATGTTATGAAAAATACAAGAAAAAAGCGTTGTCTTAAAGAGCTTGTTACAATCTAGTTAAAGTCTTATCTAAACAGATCATATTATAACAACTATAAATCCCTATCATGAATGGGTGGCATTGTTGGAAAGGAGTTTATTATATCAAAGGAGGTTAATATAACATCTGAGGTGAGCTTGGCTTGGTGGGAACAGCCACAAAGACTTTAAGGAACAAAGGACATAGAAACTAACCTGAAATGAGGGGATCACCTACAGTGCAGTAGCAGATTCAGGATGTCTCCTCAGTTTCCCAAGGTCCCTCTTAGTCCCCTCCCAAAAATGGAGTGTAGCTGTTGTTCAAGCAAGATAAGGACTTGTCAGTTCCATAAAGATTAATTTTGCATTATACCATGGGTTTTTTTTATATATATATATATACTTGGACGCTTATATACCTATGCAGAAATAATTTGCCCATCTACTCACTTGCATTTAAGGGAATATTTAAAGACATCATAACTTTTCTACTCATGTCATTCTCAATATTAGTAAAAACAGCCCTTCTCACATGAGGTAATAATAATCAGTGAATGCATTCCCCTGATTCTGTCTCCAGCTATTTGGCATCTAAAAAACCTATATCCCCACATTGAGCTAGTTAGTAGAAAGTGTCATTAGAAAGAAATTTAAGTTAATACAGTAAAAAAAAAATCAATCAAAAAGGCCTTATAGATAAATGAGTGATATATGAATATAAGACAGCAGGATGGTGGAATTCTTTGTATTCTTGCAAATCACAAAGATACGAAAAGCCAAGATACTTACTTATTAAAATCTGACCAAGTATAAAGGAAATTCAAGGAAACAATGAACTCTGAACTTCTAATTCTAGCAATATGGCAGATAAATATACCAAAAATTCTTTTTGCATGAAACATCTAGATATACTAAATAAAATATAATGAATACCTTTGAAATGTATAGCTTAGATCATAAAATATAAAGGAAATTCCTAGGGGCTGAAAAAGAAGAAAAATAAACTGAAAACCAATATAGTAACCTTCTATAAAATTTGGCTTACCTTGGGTATTTGCTCTTATTCGTAACCTAATTTTAGGTTTCGATTTGCTTTTAACAACCTCTAAGGAAACAGGATCTAAGTACTGGCCTTTAAATTGGGAACTAAGACCCTTGCATAAAGCCTGGATCCTTGAAGAGCTACATTCCTGGTGAAAGAGTAGGCATGATCTGGAAGCTAAGCCTAAAGAAATTGCTCCAAATTCAACACAAAAGAATGGACATTATGAAAGAGAAATTAAGAGACATGGAGGATAGAATGAGAGGCTTCAACATATGTCATATTGGATTTCTAGAAGAGAATAATGAGAATAGGGAAGAGATAAATGTATAGAAATTATGATTGAGAATTCTCCAAAATTTATTTTGTAGATAAAAAAAAAAAATCCTAAGACTTAATGGCAACAATGGAAGACAAAAGATAGTGATTACTATGGACTAAATGTTTGTGCCCCCCCCCCAAAAAAAATTCATATGTTAAAATTTTAACTCCCAATGTGATAGTATTTGGAGGTGAGACCTTTGGAGGTGATTAGATCATTAGGTCTGATCCTTTTCATCATGGTAGTCTGCAAGCTAGAAGAGGGCCCTCACCAGAACCCAACCATTCTGGCACCCTATCTCAGATTTCCAGGCCCCAGAACTAAGAGAAATAAATGTCTGCTGTTTAGAAGCCACCCAGTCTATGGTATTCTATTATAACAGCCCAAACTGACTACAACAGTGATGTAATAGCTTCAAGCATCCAGAGGAAATAACTGCCAAAAACCGTATACACAGCTATAAAAAACAAGAGTAAATTTGGAGAACTGACCAGCAGCAGAGTATCATTAAAAGAACTTATAAAAGATATACCTCAGGAAGGATAAACTTGATGTCAGAAGGAAAGTCTGAGATGCTAGGAATAGAATAAAGAATCCAGCAAATATTTTAAATGTAAACAGATTATATAAAACAATTGATTTAGGGAATATAAAAACAGTTGAGAACTAAAATGACGGATAACAATAACATAGAAGATGAAAAGGGTATAATCACGTTTAAACAATTCTTAAGTTATTTTACTGTTCATGAAAGGAAGGAGGGATATTGAATTTGAACTTTGGTAATGTAGGTAGACATATTAAAATGTTATGAGCACTCATTCAAAGAATAGCAAATTTATGGTAGGGAATGGAACAAACAAAAAAAGAATTCAAAAGTGGCAGAAAAAGAACAAATAAAATATGAAGCAAAAAGTAATATGAGGCCATTTAAAAGTAAAAGTAATAGTAAATGTAAATGGTTCATTCAGTTAATAGATAGAAATTGTTAGATTGGGTTTAAAAATAAATACATCTTTGTGCTTTATTTAAAAAAAAATTACAAAAAGCATAAGGACTCGGAAATATTTAAAATAAAAGGCTACGAAAAGACTATAGCACTCAAATATTAGCCAGAACAAAGTTGGATCAATACCAGAAAAAAAAAATAATGTAAAAAGAAAAAGACATTTGGGGGATAAGGAAAGCTACTATATAAAAATAACAGTTCTGATTCATGAGGAAGATTTATCAGTTCTAAATTTGTAAGCACCTAATCTCAACATGCACTGGGCAAAAAATTGACAAAACTGTAAGGAGAAATTGATAAACCCCCACAATAGTGGGACATTTTAATATACCTCTCTCAGAAATTGATATATAAAACAGAAAATGAATAAGGTGACAGAAGATTGAAAAAAAACTATAAATAAGTTCAGTTTAACTGACATACATAGAACTCTGCATATAGCAATTAAACAATAAAGATACTTTATGGTAATTAGCCACATAATGGGCCAAAAGCAAATCTCATCAAATATCAAAGAATCACTGTAATAAAGTCCATGTTCGTTGGCCACAGTGCAACTAAATTAAAATCAATAACAAGGCAAAACTATAGAGACAGAAATCAGATCAGTTGTTGCTGAAGGCTGGGGGAAAGAATAGAAGATTGATCGAAAAGGGGCATGAGGGAATTTTGTGGGGTGATGAAAATAATCTATATTTGATTTTAGTAATGGATTCATGATTGTATATATTTGTCAAAACTCATCAAACTAGACACCTGAAATGGAAAAATTCTGTTGAGGGATGATGGTAGAAAATGTCTATTCTGCCATTTGGCTTATACCACTCTTCTCAAAATATTTTTCTAATACAAAATAATAGACTATAATTTTCTCATCTCAGTTACAAACCTTAAAGAAAAATAAAAAATAAAGTATTAGCAAACAAATCCAAAGACATTAAGGTCTTTTTGTGGTTTCATCATTGCCAAGTGGCTTTCATTCTGAAACTACCAGGATGGAGATTCAACACACCCATTTCCGCTATGAACATACATCTTTAGGGGCCTTCCCTTTCTTAAACAGTACTAGAGAAAAACTCAGAGTTTTTTAAATAAAAATTATTATAATTTTTTTCTTTTCATAAAATAAATGTTTATTTTAAAACCATTATGAAGAATAGGTAAGCAAAAAGAAAATATTAATTACATAATAATCAGACTCAGAGGAAAGAAACCAGTTAAAAATGCTGTAAAACCTTTCCTATCTTTTCCTGCATATTTACTCACATATTTCCTGCTTAATGTTCTTAATTGTTTAAAACAAAGAAACTGACCCTCTGCAATGGCCCAATGACCCATTCATTTGGCATCACATATATATGTGCTATATCTACATTTTTACCCTTAGAACAAATGAAAATATTCCATATTGATAGTATAGTCACACAAAACCCCACACTCAGAATGTCACTATCTTGAAATTCTTAATAATTTTATCTTTGAAATTGATAAATGGAAGCTGATGAGACAATGGAGCATATACTGAGGCATTAGATACTTGTCTCCCATCATACATTGCCTCCTCGCCTTCTCGAGGAGGATTCTCAGCTGCATGCTCCCTGCCCCCAAACCAGCAACTGCTGCTGCCCTCTGGTCCCAACAGGGCCTAGGCATGGGCCCAGGCAGGGTTAAAGTTGAGCACACAAGCACCAAGTTTCAGGGTAGGGTGCAGAACAAGTGGGAAGCTCTGCACTCGCTCTGCAAGTATCCCTGCACCTGAGAAAGCACATTAAATAGCAAATTGAAAAGTAAGTCATGACATAGAATGCAAATGAAAGGGAAAGCTTTTTTCCTGCTGTTCGAAAAGAGTTCCACATTTTTATATTGTACTAGATCTCACGAATGTTGTAACCAGCCCTGTGTACCTTACCTTCTCATCCTCCAGCTACTCCGATGCTCACACTTGAGGTGCCAGCCATACAAAACTTTCTTTTGATGTCTAAATAAGCCAAGCTCATGATTTTCCTTGCTTCTACGCACACTGTTCCATCTTCTAAAATAGCCCTCCTAAGTAAAGTCTTCTCTGACCATTGCCACTTCAGGCTACAGAGGTATACTCCCCTTTTCCCTGAGCCAGTGCTAATGCAATATACTGTAATTGCTTATTCAATAGTCTCTCTTGCTACCCCTATTTGACTGTAGGCTCTAGGAGGGCAGGAACTGTGGTTGTTTTTCCCCAGGATCCGAGCATGGGCTAATGATGAGCCTTACATTTCTATAGCATGCTCTGATTTTCTAAATAACACACACACACACACACACACACACACACACCCCTACCTTCAGCAGGCTTATATGATTATATTTATTTTACAGGTGAGGTAAAGAAGATACAGTGAAGTTAAACGATTTGCCTAAAGCCACAAGGGCTATGGCATTATGAAAATAAAAACAAAAAACTCATACCTACTGAGCACCCAACACATAATCAGCTCTGATTCAAGAACTTTACACTGTGAAATCACTTTATGGTCACTATTGCCCTGTTTTGGTAGGTACAATTAATATACTACTTTGTTAAGAAGAGATTATGAGAGATTAAGTAATTTGCCCAAGGCTGCAAGACCAGGGAGAGGCAGAACCAAGTTGAATGCCTAGAGTCTGGCTGCAGGGCTGCATCATTTCCCAACCGCCTGTGCATGGATTGATCATAAGACATAGCTTCTGTTTCAAAAGAGTCAGTCAAGTATAGAAATGAGTTAAAAATATATACCTCACGATATAAGATATAATGCATCCAAATTGGTTCATAACTATGTTCTAGAACCAGAGAGCTTTAGTCTGTTTCATGCCTATTCACTCTACAGTTGATCTTGGAACAATGGAAGAGTTAGGGGTGCCAACAGCACGCAGTTGGAAATCTACATATAACTATATAATTTTTGACTCCCCAAAAACTTAACTATAGCCATCCCTCAGTATCTGCAATGCTCAAGTCCCTTATATAAAATATTGTAGAATAATGTGTATGCTTGACCCTCCATATCCACGAGTTCCTACCGTGAGTCAAAAATACTGTTTTCAATCTGTGGTTAGTTGAATCCAAGGATGTAAAACCCTGGGGATATAGAGGGGGAACTGCATATTTACTGAAAAAAAAATCCATGTTTTTTTTTTCAAACCCATGTTATTCATAGGTCAACTGTCCATCTCTAGGGCCTTGCAAAAGGACTGACATGAAGAAGGAACTTAATAATCATTGACAGTAAATCAAAATGACCAAAATACCTGTTATTCTAGGTAGTAAAGAAAAGTTTCACAGAGCAGAGAGCACTTAGGCTGACTTTGAAGACTGGCAATAACTTCCATTAGTGGTAAGATGGTGAGAGAACATTTCAGGTGATGTAAACAGTGAGCAAAAACACACACGAGGACAGAAGCATACTCAGGTAGTTGTCAACTGATTGATTTGCAATGAAATGACAGATTCCTTGGGAGGAGCAGCAGGAGTACAGGTTGAAGAGGTGGTTGGGGCCCAATTATGCAGGGACTAAATGCCAGGATAAGAAAGTTGGACTTTATTCTCTAAGCTCTGGGACATCTTTAAGGTTTTGAGAATAACAATAATATAATCCAGTGTCATTCTTACATTATTAATATGATAGCTGTATATGGAATTAATAAGATTAGGATAAGAGTGACAATGAAAAGACAAATAAAGAGGCTTTTATAATTGTGGATGACTGAAGTGACAGACAAAGATGGTTGGGAGAGGTAAAGAAAGACTCGGATTGAAGAAGCATTATGAAGGACTCACAGGACTTGATCAATAAATGCAAATGTGCTACTATTTCATTAGTATGTAGACAAAATAAAGTGATAAGGGTGAGTAAAAGGAAAATCTGGAAATTACCAATCATATTTCTAAGTGTAACAATATTGATGATGTGACTTTTTAAAATCTTTAAACCCAATCCCTGGCAATACTTTTCTTTTAACTATATATTAGCACATCTTTTCAAATACATGTATTGACTAACACACATTTTCCGTCGCCCTAGAAATTTCACCATCAGCTGCCTCTGCATGGAATGCATGAGTCTAAATTATGGTATTAAGAAGTTGCTATTAACTGCTGACAATTTAAATAGGGTAGATGACCACCTTATTTTACCTCTTTGTAATTGTAGATATTACTGCTGCTATGATTCTCCATAGATTTTTCCCCATTTCTCTCTTTTCCAAGTAAAAAGTGAACTGCAAAATTAAGATGTTTCCTTAATTTAACACAGAAACATTGTCCCTTAGTTCTAAGACCTCGACTTGATTTTTAGACATTGGATAAGATACTATTAGCATAGCAATATGTAATTTGTGGCTGATTAGATAATTTTTTTATAGTGGCAGCTAATGTTATATTAAATTGCTACCTAACTTTGAGACAAAATATTTTTAATTTTATTTCAACTCCCTAAGTATATGTCTACGCAATATACAAGACACTAGAATTACAATTTAACAGATATTCTAATCTCTAATCTGATTTTATTATGTTACAATGGATTTAAACCATAAGTATATTCCTTTTTTAAAAAAACAAGATAGGGCTCACCCACCAGCATTCACTTGGATTCTTATAAATTATCTTTAATGCACTAGCCCTCATACAAACAAAAAATTACTTTCTCCCCAAGAAAATACTTTCTACTCTACATTGAAAATATAGTACCAAAATAAGAAAAATATTAAAGATGAATGTTTTAAGGTACTGTTGTAAGTTTAGAGAATATGGAGGTGGATGCAGAAAGAGTTTTGATGATATTAATATGAAAGGCCAAAAAAATTATCTATGCATGAAAGGACCAGAACACTCAAAAAAGGAGAATCAATATCCAGTTGGAATGCAAAAATGGGCAATACTCTACAACATGCAAAAAACAGCCAAATAGAACATTAACCTTTGCAAAAAGAGAAAGGAAATTACAAGAAATTTGGTTTAGAGACAGAAACCTCTGACAAGTTTAAGAAGAAGTAAAAATTCAGCAAAAGAGCGTTTGTCAAGGACAGGACTTATTAACATGCATCCACGTTTTTGCCTACCCCAATTAACAAACAAACAAAAAAATCTGACTTTTCTCAGACAACCTAAAAAGAACCCTGTGCTCAGAAGTGTTCTATGCTTGGCCTAATGCTCGTAGCCATTAGGAAATTCTTAATAACTTTTGAACGAGGTATGTCACATTTTCATTTTATGTGAGGTCTCACAAATTATGTAGCTGATCCTGATTGCAGGAGTAGAAAAAATCTATGAGTAGCAGCAGCAATTAGCACACAACATGCAAACAGCTAGGCAGGACAAACTACACTCACAGATATTAGTGGCAGGATAGCCAGGTCAAGGGAAATTCTCAGGAGAGCTTCAGAAGACAGCATGTGGGCTAGAATTCCTGCCATGTGGCCCTCAAAGCCACTCATACCTTCCCTA
>NW_006494614.1:8546004-8567897 GCF_000325575.1 Pteropus alecto
CGGGAGCCCATTGGAAAGGAGGATAGAACTTCAAGAGGGAGAAGCAATGGTCATCTTGAATCTGAAATTTAAACTAACTGAATATTTACCCAAAATATGAGACCAAGATATCTTTACAAATTTAAGTTTTTACCACCATTTTCAGGTATAGTGTTCAAAAGCAAGGGAACAATCATAGAAAATAAATTTTTTCTTATTTTTTTCCTCATCTAAGCCATCATATGTAAATCTGACTCCTCTAGAGAAGTAAAGCAGTACATGCCCAAAAATTTTACTAAATTAGAAAGTCATGGTAAAGAAGAAAGCTCTGATGGAAAGCCATCTACAGTTTACTTGGGAGTTCAAGGCCAAGAGTAATTGAGATTGATTTCCCCAAAGTGAGATAACATGTGTTAAGCCCATAGTGCTGACCTTAATAATAGGTGCTCACAGAGTGTTTGTCACCTCCATTATTTTGCCCCAATCATGAGAGACTCATTTTGCCAACAGTATCTGTGCTGAGATGTTCCCTCTACTGCCCTTTTTGGGCACCTACCTGAACCAGGCTAAAAGACCTGGTCAAAGATGCCCAGGAAGATCTGGAGCAAAAGTGTTCTGTGAAAAGTTAATTAGATTATAAAGGGATTAGTGTTTGTATCATGGTTTTATGGTAAATGTCACCTTATTGTTTATTATAGAGTTTCTCAATTTTTCTAGTCATATAAAAACACCAGAAGGCACAGACCATGCCTCTCTGGTTTATTATCACACCCCGGCATCTAGGATAGTACATTGTAGACCCTTAATAAATGTGTTAAATAACTAGATAAATCAAGCAAATTATAAGCGGTGACATTTAAAATCCCATAGCCCAATCCATTTCACAGTGGCCCAGAGAGTTGTCCAAGGTCAATGGAATGTGGAGCTAACCCTAAAAGTAATGGATTTCTATGTCCCACTGCACAGATCCCTGAATTATTAGCACTTTCTCCAACTAAAATAACATGAACATAATTTTCTTCTCAATTATTCTGGCTGAAGGATATACAAAAGGTTTCAGTGGGTGAAAGATTTATGGCACAGCTTCTGGGAAAACCTAGAAACGCCATGAGGCAACCACAAAAGGTCTTATGGTAATTAAATTGAGAAGCCAAGGGACCCCTAGAGGCCTGCATGGTAGGCAGGGGGACTGCCTCCTAGAGGAAGGCACTTTTGCTGATGTCCATTATATAAAAGATCCTTAGGCAAGCAAGAATAAAAGCAAATACAAAAAAGAAAAAACGTCTATGGTTACCTATTGTATTCCAAGTTTCTCATGTACGCAGCCTTCAGTTCAGCTGAAACATTTCCCTCTCCTATTGTAGCGGGGTGGACAATTCACATCCTAAAACCCTGATACACTAATACGCAGCCTTCAGTTCAACTGAAACATTTCTCTCTCCTATTGTAGCGAGGTGGACAATTCACATCCTAAAACCCTGATACACTACAAAAAAAAAAAATGCAACTCCTTTCGTATCCTTATAACCGAAATAAACCTCTCATGAGCACCTTAATCTCACTGGAAATTGAAAGAATTGGGGAAGGTAGAAATGAAGACAATTAAAGAAGGAATTTTAAGCTAATAAATTAAAAATTTCTCCATTTAAGCTGGTTTAAAAGAATTTCTTAAAGTCTCATTTGGAAAAATCCTCAGTCTCTAGTTTTTTTGTTTGTTTATTTGTTTTATGACATCCCCACACTTTTTAAGAGAACATGGCATGTTGATATAAAGAGTAGCTTGCGAGTCCTCAGTGTGATGGGGCTTGATTAGCAGAGGGCCCTCTGTGTCCTATCACTAAGGCAGCCCTGGGCCCTGAGGTCCTGTGCCGTGACCACTGGGGGGCAGCACTGTGCCAGAACAGCAGCTGGTGTCCATGATCAAGGTTACCCATTTCTGGTTGAGAAGGCCCCCTGATCTCTGATTGCCCAATCTACATCTGTATGTTCCCTAACAGGACTCATGGGAATTTTGTGATTCCCTGCACTCCATCCACTAGCTTCAGAGATTGACGAGCACCAGATTCATCCCTGATCCATGGCTAAGTCACACCCTGCCACCATCAACATATATCTACTCAGACAGGTTGGCTGCCTCCCCAGGCAACTGCAAAGGAAGTAGAATATTCTCTTCCCTGCTTTCACTTCTGCTTTCTTCTTGGTGAAGACATCCTGAAGGTCATATCCCCTTTCTCTATCCTATGGTTATATTTGTTCTAGGAGGTATTTGCCTTTGCCTTTGCCTTTGCCTTTTGTAGGGCATAATGATTGAAGAGGAATGAAAAATATGCTGGTTTATATTTCCAAAAATCTGTACCCATTTCATTATAATCTCAGAGAGTTCAAAAGGATACAGATCTGACTCCTATTATTTTGGTCAGACATTGTTTAAAGATTAAGTTACAATATAAATAAGTAACATAAAATAACATAGTAAAAAATCTTATTAAATGTAGTACAGCGAACTATATATTTAACATACCCAAGTCATAACTATGCCTTGTTTTCTTTATCTATAAAATGTGGATAATAACACCTGTTCTGCCTACTTCACCTGGGTATAAGAAAAACACTTCGAAAGCTTTAAAGTTTGGAAAAATGAAACTCAGGTTAGGAAATCCATAAAACAAGTTATATTCTTGAGCCCCAAGCCTACAGCATAATAGGAACCCACTATACATACGGCAAGAAAAGCCTCCTCACCAGACATTCCTTGACAATCTCCAAAAGATCAAGCAGCAGTGTCCCATCACACAGCATAAAGCGTGGTGGGGTATATAAAGATGCTATCATTGAACCAGATTTTATATGTACTCTTCCTATTCTATTCATAGAAAAAGCCACAATTACATGAGTGTGGTTGAAAAGATTTTCTACAGAGCAGTAATTTTACGGGAACTGTGTGGGGGAAATGTTTGATTGAAGTGCATATGGCAATCCTTTAAGACTGATTTAATAGAGAGAAATGCCTGCCAGCGTCTGGAGCCCTGAACTAGAGTAGTTCAGAGCCCATAGATGCTGCAAACATTTCTAGGAGCCTTCTGCTGACTAGAAATTAGACATATTTTGAATTGAATCATTCTGCAGAGCAAACTTATTCTGTAGTAGTTCTCCCAGCATCTGGAAACCTTTGCCAAGAATGATATTTTTGTAATCCCAACTCCACAGCAAGTTGTATCAGCAAGGACCTCCCCCAAAAGATGAGCAAGAACACAGAAAGGCTGGATAATGAAGTGGCCTGAATTTGAGCCCAGGATGGATCTTATTCCAGACGTGGCTCTCCCTCACTCCTAGGATCCATATATCCATAAAGTAAACTGTCCATTTCGCCTTTCATCTAAAATATCAGCAATGTGTTTTTCTCATGACTAGATATATGTAAAGTCCTAAATAAATATATGGAGTATATACAAAGTCCTAAATAAACATATAAATATGTCATATATTTTTATAGAGATGAGGAAAGTTTGAGAATTTTAAAATAACACTTCAGTTAGTTGTAGCTTTCAGGTGCTCTCTAACTTATCCAGGACCAGTTGCTCCCATCTTATCAGCTGGATGATGACACCTAACTGGTGGCCCTTACTTTTGGTTCACAAACTACTCTCCCATGAGTTGCCTTATGTGATCCTCTCAAAAATCCTGGTATAGATCAATGGAACAGAATAGAGAGCCCAAAAATAAATCCATGCCTATACACTCACTTAATATATGACAAAGGAGGTAAGACTATACCATGGGGTAAAGACAGCCTTTTCAATTAATGGTGTTGGGAAAATCGAAAGGATAAATGCAGAAAAAAAGAAGCTGGATCATTTCTTACACCGTATAGGAGAATAGACTCAAAATGGATTAAAGATTTAAATGTAAGACCCAAAACCATAAAACTTTTAGAAGAAAACATAGGCAGTAAACTCTCTGATATTACTAACAGGAATCTCTTTTCAGATATATTTCCTTGGACAAGGGAAACAAAAGAAAAAAATAAACAAATGGGACTATATCAAACTAAAAAATTTTTGTACAGCAAAGGAAACTATGAACAAAACAAAAAGACAACCGACTGGGAGAAGATATTCACTAATGATACATCTGATAAGGGATTAATATCCAAAATATATAAAGAACTTATACAACTCAATAGCAAAAGAAAACAAACAAACAAACAATCCAATTAAAAAATGGTCAGAAGACCTGAACAGATACTTCTCCAAAGAGGAAATACAGATGGCTAATAGACATATGAAAAGATGCTCAAGGTTGCTAATCATCAGAGAAATGCAAATTAAAACCACAATGAGATATCACCTCACATCTGTCAGAATGGCTATCATCAATAAATCAAAAAACAAGTGTTGGCAAGGATGCGGAGAAAAGGGAACTCTCATACGTTGTTGGTGGGATTGCAAATTGGTACAGCCACTATGGAAAATAGTATGGAGGTTCCTCAAAAAATTTAAAATGGACATACCTTTTGACCCAGCAATTGCACTTCTGGGTATTTATCCAAAGAAAACCAAAACAATAATTCGTAAAGATCTATGCACCCCAATATTCATGGCAGCATAATTTACAATAGCCAAGATATGGAAGCAAACTAAATGCTCATCTACAGATGATTGGATAAAGAAATTATGGTTCATATATACAATGAAATATTACTCAGCCATTAAAAAAAATAAAATCCTACCATTTGCATCGACATGAATCGACCTAGAGGTTATTATGCTGAGTGAAATAAGTCAGACAAAGATAAATACCATATGATTTCACTTATATGTAGAATCTTAAGGAACAAAACAAACTAATCAAAACAGACTCACAAATATAGTGGACAACTTAGTGACTGACAGAGTGGAGGGAAGTTGCAGGGCTGAGAGAATGGGGCGAAGAGTTAAAGAAGTGCAAATTAGTAGTTTGATAGTTGGGCACAAGGATGAGGAGCATGGCGCAGGGAATGCAGTTAGCATTAATATGATGGGTAGGTAGAGGGCCAGGGTAGGGAGGGAGCAATTGGGGGGATCGTTTTATGAACATTATAGATGTCTAACCAATGTGCTGTATATTTGAAACTAATTTAAATAAATAAAATTTAAAGAATAATTCCAGCATAACAGCAAGGCAGGCATCACTATCCTGAATAGAAAGAAGGACCCAGAGATAATATGCAGAAAACATTCTCTTCTGGTACGAAGAGCCATGATGAAAGCCCAGATCTCCAAAGTCTCAGATGAATCCCTTCACCTTTTCCCATGACTTCTCAATCATAGATGTTTTAAAGTTTATTGAAAAGAATGACAGGCACTCATAGTTCTTTCAGCTATAGTCCTTGCAATGGATAAGTTTTTTACACTATTTTTAAAGACAGATATTTCAAACTCAAAAATCAATGTTCTTACCTATCCTATTTCTCTGTTCTCATGATTCCCTGCCAGCCACAGGGAAGATGAGTAGCCATCATTTGTCTCCCTGTTTAAAAGTTTCAGAGCTATCAGTTATTTTCATCTCTCAACACAAGATGTGGGTACAGATAAATATTAGGATTCTGAAATAGTATTGATTAACCTTTACCGAGTAAAATGTGTAATTTATGGAGATACAAGATTACAGCTGACTTCTGACTAGAATAGAAGGGAAAAAAAACGTTCATTTCGTTTCATAAAACAAGTTGTAAATGCCATGCCACAATTAGGGCTATTTTATATCTGAAATGTCAAGGTCAGAAAGGAACAGATTGGCACCTGGCCTCCCCTCCAGGCAATCCACTAACTACACTGGCTCAGGCAACTAAGTAAGGCTCTAGAGAGTCTATGGAATGGCACCAATACAGATGCCTACTCTTCCACCTTCTAGATTCCTAACGAAATTATATAGAGAACAAAGTGTGGACGAGTATATATTTATACCAGGCACAAGCTAGAAGGTTTAAACCAATTCTGCCAAATACTAACATCTTGGATTGGATTGAAGGAAGCATATAAGGCCAATCCATGATTCTCCTTCTGGAAAAAGGAGAAATTAGTAAGGAAAGTCAGTAGGACAACCTGAAAGGACCAAATAAGAAGGAGGATCTGGAGGTAAAGGGCTGCCTATGGGACACTGGTGGTGACATTTGGAGCCCAACGGTAGCACCAAGAGATGTTCCTAATGCTGCCAGCCACACAAAGAAGGGGATTAGATTAAAGGTCTGGTTTAAATTTGAAAAAAAAAAATGTAGAACTTTTAAAAAAAATATAGAGTAATACCTTTTTGACCTTTGAACAAGGTGAATTCTTAAAGAAAAGACCAAAAGTATAAATCAAAAATTAAAATATTGATAAATGTCACTCGCTTAAAGTTTATACTTTTGCTCATTGAAAAACATTATTTAAAAGGAGAAATGATAAGTTACACACTTGGAGAAGGTATCTGTCATGAACACAATCAATAAAAGATTCATACCAAAATCTATATATAATTGCTACAAATCAATAAGAAAAAATAATAAACCCCTAAGCAACAAAAGAAAAACTAAATAAATTGAATTTCATTAAAATTAAAAACTTTTGTGCATCAAAGAACATTATCCAGAAAGTGAAGACAACCTACAGACTAGAAGAAAAGATTTGCATGCCATATATCTAATAATAGTTTAATATCCAGACTAAATAAAGAACTTCTACAAACAACAACAAAAAGATGAACAACCCAACTTAAAAAATGGGTAAAGGGCTTGAATAGACATTTCTCTAAAGCAGATACACAAAGGAGTTATGAAAAGATGTTCAATATCATTAGTCATTAGGGAAACGCAAATTAAAACCACAGTGAGATATCACTTCATACCTACTAGTGTGGCTATAATTATTTTAAAATGGAAAAGAAGTGTTGGAAAAGATGTGAAGAAATTGGAATCTTTGTACATTGATGATGAGAACATAAAATGATTCAGCCTCTGTAGGAAACAGTTCGGCAGTATCTTACAAACATAGAATCCTAAACATGGAATTACCATACGGCCCAACAATTCCACTCCCAAATATATACCCCAATGAATAAAAAATGGGGACTCAGACAGATATTTGTATGTCAATGTTCAGTTCAGCATTGTTCTAAATAGACAAAGAGTAGAAACAACCTAAACTCCTATTAACATGTGAAAGAATAAACAAAATGTGCAATAGACATACAATGGAATATCAGTCAGCCATAAAAAAGAAATGCAGTTCTGATACATGCAACGCATATTAACTTGAAAACATTATATTAAGTGAAATAAGCTCAATGCAAAGGGACAGATATTGTGTGATTTCCTTTGTCTCAAATATCTAGAGTAGGCAACTTTATAGAGGCAGAGAGTAGATTAGAGTTACCAGGAACTGGCAAGGGGAGGGGGAAAAGTAGGAAATTATTGCTTAATTGGTACAGAGCTTCTATTTGGGATGATTAAAAAGTTGTGGAAATAGATAGTGGTGATGGCTGTACAACACTGTAAATATACTTAATGCCACTGACTCGTTCATGTAAAAATGACTTAAATGGAAAATTTTATATTATTTATGTTTTACCACAATAAAAAAAAGAATGGCAAGAAAAAAAGATAATTAAACCAACTGGCAACTGGGCAAAACATATAAACAGAAATTCAGAGAATATGAAACCCAGAGGGCCAATAAACATAATTAGATGCTCTGTCCCATTGGTAATAAGGGATACAAAAATTAAAACTATAATAAGATACCATTTCTTACTCATCAGGTTAGAAAATATTAAATAGTCTGACAATTACAAATGTTGGAGAACAAATAGAACAATAGAAATGTTGATACGCTGCTAGTGGGAATGTAAATTAATATTCACCACCAGAAAGAGTAATTCAGAGATACCTAGTAACGCTGAAGCACATATCAAAGGACCCAGCAGTTTCTCTTCTAAGTATGTATCCTAAAGAAATCCTTATACATGTACATAAAAAGGCATGTACAGTGGCTCTTGTTGCAACTGTATTTGCAATGTCAGAAACTAGAAACAACCTAAATGATCATCAAGTGAACAATAGATAAATTATCTGTAGTATATTCATATATGGAAGACTACATAGCTGTGAAAATGCATAAACTAGAGTCATGCATCTTCACATGAATGAATTTCACAAACATGATACTGAGTAAAAAAAAATAGTAAGTTTCAGTAGAACAGATTATTCCATTTACATAAAACATTAAAATATGAAAAGCTATACAACCATTTTCTTATACATATTTGTCATTGTATTCCATATATTACTGTGTTTAGTAAAAGAATAAGATGTAAATGGGGATAACAATTACCAAGCTCAAGACAGGGGCACCTCTGGTGGAGGTGGGGAAGGGATAAGGTGAAAAAGGATACAGGGAATTTCAATGTACTGGTAATATTTACTTCTCAAACTGAGTGGTAGATACACAGTTGCTTGTTGTATTACTATTTAGAGCTTTTTCTATGTTTTAAAATTTTAATGAAATTTCTAAAAAAAAAAGAAGATTAAAAGGAATCATATACATTTTTTAAACATACCTTGCAAAAGGCACTGTGCCTGCCGTTACGGATCCTGAGCTATCGCAGCACGTGATCTAGTTGTGGGGAAAATGTGTAAAAATGTATGATATCTAAAGCGTACAAATATCAGACTGTATAATATAAAGATTGAGAAAAGTAGCCCATAAACCCTATTGCCAAGTCCTGGAAAAATAATTCCAAAAAACTAACAGTACACATAAGAAATGGAGAGAAAAAAATATATTTCATACCTCTCAACTCCATTTCTAACATTTTGAGAGTTTGTGCTTGATTTATTTTTCCTCATCTAATTTCTTTAAGTGCCTCACCCCCATAAACCATATATAATTTATATTTAGAGAGGTGGGGCCTGGAAAGCAAATAAACTCTTCACCTTTGGGTGCCCATACATGAGGCTGTAGGAACTCTACCCCATATATCCAGAGTTTGACACAGACTTGGGTGTGCTTAAGTATGCTTCACAGTATTCTACCCATCTTTCCATGTGCTAAGAACCAGGAATCATTTTCATATTTTTCTTACTCAATAGTTTCACACCAGCCTTAATGCAACTTTTATGTGAAAAGTCACACCAGTATATGGAAGTGGAAAATGTCACTAAAGTGGTGCCCAAAGGAATTCATAAAATTAGTTACATCAACTTCTATATTAATGTAAATATATTCCATATTTATATATAAAATTTTTAAGGGCTCCATTGTCAAGGGAGCAAAAAAATAAACTTTATTCTGTTTTCCCAGAGGAGTAAAACTTGGTTAAATGGCTTGACTCACATCACATATCAGAACTTGGTAACTCAAGAAAATTATCTCACTTAACATGTACAATTTATTATTAAATATTATTAATAGTTGCTATTATCATCCCTATTAATTATTCCCAGGAGAAGAATCAGAATGGAAAATCAAATTGCATATTTTTAATTCCTATGTGGTTTCTGGAACATGAGCTCATCTCCATCAATGATATTGTGCCCTTACCCCAGTTCAGAATACAAAAAGAAACCCATTTTTACTCTGCCTCCTTGGCGACAGGAGTCCCCAATAGCAGTGTACAATATCAATTCACCTTATTGAGAAAATGCTCACGGAGGCTTCTCTTCATGTATTTTGAATTTTTCCATCATTGAGGAAATATTCACTATATGTAATTGCATGCTTTCTAATACTGCTTTCCTTCAAATTGGATTTTCCCCCCATGGATTTTAAAACTACTTCCATTAGAGAAAAGTAAAAACAGTTGTAATTTAAGCAATTTGCTATTTTCTTCCTTTTGGGATAGTTTTACTCATTGTATTTGAAGGATAAATAACTAAATGATCTTGAAATATTTAATGTGAAAGAGATGCCAAGATTTTCAACACAAGAAAGCAAATCTAATATGCCACAAAAGGTAGATTGAAAAACAGAACCTTTTTAGTAGATACATAAACTCCTATTTAACTACTAGCGCTTTCCATTTCCTTATTCCTGCCCTATAATGAGCCATTCTATGTTTATTGGTGTTCAATTTAGTTAGTAGGGCCACTTGATATAATTCCACATAGTTAAGGCTCTGAGAAGCCACACACACACACACAAAGTAAATCAAACAGGAAGAAAAAGCAACAAAAGGATAATACACTAAGAGCCCATTTGGGGGTAAAACGGAGTAGTGTGTCTTCTCAGATTGCAGAGATTTTAAAATGCCTTAAAATTGTATCAAGCATCCCGCAGTAGGCCAATGGACTGCTGCTTTTCCATAACTTCACATCTCTGAAAATGGCAGCCATCCAGAGAGTGAGAGTTTTTCAATCAGTTTAGGTGTTCACTGTTCAGTTTATCAGGTTTTCCACTGGCCTAACTCAAGCTCATGTAAATCAGAAGCATTCTCTATCAAGAATCAAATTTCGAAGACTAAGAGTATTTGCGGGAATATATTATTTTCATATTGTAGATTTATAATGAGAGTGTGATCCACTAACTTCACAGAAGATTTTCTTGGAAGAGTGGTTTTAGAGCCCATCTCAGACTAAAGGATGCTCAGGTCGCATTTACTTAGAAAGCTAGTCTTGGCCGAGTCCATGGGCATCGAGAGCTGTGATCATTTAAGATATCAGCTTTTCCAGCACTAAAAATAAATTCCAGAAAAGGACTGAGAGGAAACCACATGTCACTTTGAATACTTATTAAAAAAACATAAAGAGACTGGAAAATTCATTTGAGTTTTTTGGTAATAAGACAGAACCCTTTTAGTAGCCTTGCTCTCTGAGGATCACTCCCAGAGCATGAGTAATAAAACAATAACACTGACACAGCACTTCCTACGTACCAGGAATTGTTCTAAGTGCTTTACATATATTAAATCACCTGGTTCTCATAATTCTATGAGATATATTCTACTAATATCCTCACTTTACAAATGAGAAAACCGAAGCACAAAAAGGTTAAGTAATTTGTCCAAGGTTACACAGAAGTAAGAAGGAGAGCTGAGAGTCAAACTCAGAAAATCAGGCTCTGGAGTCCACAATTTTCACTCTGACCTACTGTGGTACAGCACAATGTTAGGTACTAAGCAAAATGCAACTGGAAACTATTAACCAAAAATAAAAACAAGAATTAAGCAATTCATCTCTCACTATCTTTTGGTCAATCTATTTTTTCATTCAATATATATTTATTGAGAATTTACTTCACGCCAGGCACTATCTAAGAAGTGAGGATAGAAAAAAAGAAAAGAGTGATTTTAAGATGCTCAAGACACTAACAAGAGAGAGACAAAAATGAAAAGATAAAATGGAGAAGCAGAAGCCCAGTACTAGTTTTGTACTAGTTTTAAAACTAGATTAGTACTAGTTTTGTCTAGTACTAAAACTAAATTGACAAAATATATCCTAGCCTTAAAAGGGGTAGGAGGAAAAAAAGAAATTTCTTTTCGCTGATCTTTTCTTTAAAATCGACCTATTGCCTTTCTGTGTCCCACCTTCATGGCTACCATCTCCAAGAGCCTAAGGTTTATGGCAGCCTTACTAAAACATTTTTTCTTAGCATTGAGTTAGAATTCCAATATTGCCTCTGTAGTTTTTATATTCCCGTTGATATTCTAACAGCAGTGTGAAAGTTGACTTTAAAAATTCTTCATTAATAGCAAAGGTTTAATATGTTAGCAGCTAGGACAATGCAGGTGTTTGAAACCAGCATAGAAGTCTAACCACCCATCAGGCCTGGCCCAGCTTCAGTGAAATCACTAAAATTTGTGAGCCAATGTCCCCACCTTGCAATAATATGGCTCTTTGCAAACCAAGATTGTGTAGCTATCCAGTCTCTTCAGAAACCATTTGCAGGCTGCAGGTGGAAAGTAATTGACATGGCCCGAACTAAGGAAAAGGAAAGACATTTATCTTGTGGGGGCAATTTGAGGCTGACTTTTCAGTCACATCCTGATTCTACTTGAATTAAAGTCATGCCTTGTTTCAAACACCCTCCACCTCAGGCAACCTGCCGGAGGATCCGACTCAAAATGAAACCCAAACTACTCTCTCTGGAAGGAGAAGGCCACAGCCTGAAGCTTCTTATACTGATTTTGAAATCCACACAGTCATTTAAAATATAGCTTTTCACATCTGTTCTGATTCTGTGCTTCACGGGAGGCCCTGGGTCTCCCACCTTGCCCTAAGGAGACTGCACTTGTCATGAACAAAATCATTTCAGGTCTCTTCCCTGGAATTAAATGCAGCTTTGTTTGCTGTTTGGCTTTTATAATTTTAAAACCGAAAGACAGAACAGAGTATATAAAACAGATTGGTTCCTACCCTCTACTATTGCCTTCTACTACAGTCGGGGCTTGAACTGTTTGCTTTTCTTTGCCTCGATTTCTCTTTCTAGCAAATGGCAGTAATCCCTATTGATGTCAGTTTATAAGGCACACTGGTGTGCATTTGTAAAAGTACATTTATTGGCCTTCCGTTTCTGAAATGTCTCTTTATGAGTTTCTCCCACAGTAATTAGGATCAGTTTTCATTTCCTTCTGTTCCACTGCATCTCAGCATCACCAGAAGCCTATATAGCTTCCTGTTACTTGAAAGTGCTAATCTGGTGGGCATCTCAATTGACCAGGCATCAGGCCTGAGGCCTAAGTTCTTTTCAGCCTCTGGCTAAGTCAGCTATCACTTCACCTCCCGCTCTTCTCTCCAGCTTTTCCAATTCATTCATCAATTCTTCATTGATCATCTGTAATAATGCCAGCTGCTAGGTAGTACTAGAGAGTTAACAGTGCATATACTCAGTTCTTGCCCTCAAAGATCTTGCATTTAAAAGTGAAGACAGGAAGGGAAACTTCTCATTGTGGACAGCCCCAGTCTGAACCTGGTTCACAGAGCAACCTTGGTTTGAAAGAGCAAATTCTTAAGCAGCTTTAGCCTTTCCCCTCTGCCCACTCCTAACCCCATACCAAGCCATGGAGGAGCAAATTTCTGTCCCTGAAGATCAGACCCAGAAAGCAGAGCTGAGTGATTTCCCAAGACTCCTCCTCTGGCAGCCAGAACCACATGGGTCCACTGACAACTGCAGATGGAGAGCACTGATCCCCTCTGTGATGCTGATCCTATCTGGGAACTCTCGTTCCAGAGTGTTGGAGGCCCAAGCTCACCACTGCACGGCCCAGTTCCATTGATAAGAGCTTTCACATTGCCTTTTTCACATAGTCCTTGTTCTGATCATTTGCCTGTTAAAAAGACTCGGCTAATAAGGTGCCCAGGATTGCTCACTCCAAGTCTCCACACCAGAGGTTAAATCTGCACTCCTGACACAGCCTCAGCAGGGAAAGCAGCGAGCCACCTCTATGGGACATTCTGACTCTTTCAAGGCTTCTAAGATCTTGTCAACCCACTGTGCCAGCACCACCTCTATCACATGCACTCCTGCCTTTCCATTGTACTCTGTTCTCCTGTACCCTTAAAATCACCCTTTCTATAACTCCAATCCAGATTGTTTTCCTGACACACTTTCTTAGGAGTAACAGCTAACACTTCAGTTGGGCTTACTATGTGCCAGACATTGTTTTGTGCTGTGTGTGTGCACACACACGTGCTCATGCTTGTGCTTTTCAGTCTTCACAGCAAGTCTATGAGCCAGGGCCTATGTTTATGCTCATTTTTATAGATTAAAAAACTGAGATACAGAGAAGTGAAATAACTTGCCTAAGGTTACACAGCTAGGAGTGGCAGAGACAAGATTTGAAACAAGACAGTCTGGCTCCAGAGTCTGCACTCTTAACCTCTCTGCTGAGACCCAAACTGCTTTCCCAAAGCAGTTGATCTTACTTGTAGAAGATTAAATGCCATCACCAATACAAATTATTTAACAAACCCTGCATAAATTCATACAGTGTTAAGGGGACACAACTTTGTACTGCTATTTAAAGTTTTGCTATGTTCTACTCAAACATGTTTTTAAAGTATTTTCTGTGCTTTGACAAAATTCTGTTGTTCAGGAATACTTCAATATAATTTATGAGTAAGTAAGAAAAATGGTTTTAAAGGTCAACATGGTGGTAGAGTGGCTTAATAGAACAAGTCAAGATGACTCTTCTAGCAAGCACCAATAATGTGATCTCATTAATCACCACACCCTCTGAGCTTTTGGTTCCACAATGTAAATGGAGATAATAAAGAAAGTTCTGTCTACCTTGTTTATTTGCTTGGATGCTCAATGAAAGCATTGTATAAATGATAAAATTTCATGTAAACATGAGGTCTTACTAAGGACAAAATGACAAGATTAAGAAATGGAAAATGATTTCTTGCTAATAAGAAAAAGGCCAAAAACAAAGCTTCATGCTGGCAGATATGAAACTTAGTCATAAGACCTTTGTTCTAGCATCTGTCAAAATAGAAAGAAAAAGAAGACATGGAAAGGAGAGAACAAATTACTTCTGAGAAATCTCCTTAGAAACTGGCTGTGGGGAAATCTTCATGGCAATGATCCTTAAGACGAGCAGTCTGTAGCGTGCTGGAGAAAGCTCTGCCTTCTCTTTCATTATCTTTGGTACTCTTTTTTTCCTGAGGTTTCCTTTTTGTGTTACCAGTACTGGAGAACAGTGGAAACAGAAGAAACCACCAGCACAAAGAAAGGTACTGGAACAGCAATTTCTAATGTCAAAGAACTTCAAACAAACTAAAAGGATGAGGAGAGGGACACGTTAGTGAAACTAGTTTAAGATAACTTTCCCAGAAAACCATTTAGTTATAAGTGGAAGAACCAACTAGGGTTAAAAACAGTTACCTGGGAATTTATGTTTGTTAAATCTTACTTTAAATCATGAATGTGCTTTATTAGGAAGTCAACATCTAGCTGATCTAGCCCATAGGTCCAGTAGAAAGGAGACAG
The DNA here is from genome assembly GCF_000325575.1 of Pteropus alecto. Lineage (NCBI taxonomy): Eukaryota > Metazoa > Chordata > Mammalia > Chiroptera > Pteropodidae > Pteropus > Pteropus alecto. Next base: position 8,560,926 of record NW_006494614.1, read on the forward strand.
ACCCAGTCAATTTTCACCCCTCAGGGTCTAAATCTGTTTTGTCTATTTCTGTATCCACAGCAATAGCATAGTGGCTGCCATGGAGGAGGCCCACATTATAAATAAGTAAGATAGAATTAAGTTCAAGTCCTGACTTTGCCATTAAATAATCTTGCAACTTCATCTCTCTAAGCCTCACTTATACCATCTGTAAAGTCAGGGTACTAGAGAAGCTCTAAGCTCTCTTTAGTTTCCAAAATTCTATAATTCTATCGTCACATTGGAAACCAGATACCTAGGAGAAAATTCAAAGTCCCTGACGTCTCTGGTCTTTTCAATCTAAGATCTGGAAGGCTAAATTGACGATAAAGGCCTAATGTATAAGACAGCCTGTTCACCTTTCCCTGTTGTCCAGCACACAAATGAAATTATCGTTTCCTAGGAAAATGGCTGGAAGAGGATATCCGAATGAGGATCACACCATATCATCACTACATACAAATAACTCAAAGTGCAGACACTACTGAAAGTCAGTTCTTTGTGGGCAAATGTGGCATTTGTACAAATGTATTATCACCAGAAGGTATTTATAGTTTGTGAAAATATCATGAGCACAATATTAAACATGAACAATACAAAACTGAGCAGCATTAGCTTAACCTCGACCTATGAGAGTTTACAACGTAGGTCTTTCTAAATGACAGCATGAGATTAATGCAGTATATAGGGAACTTAATGACCAATTCAGAATGGATATAAGCCACCCAATCAATTGCAATGGTAGCTGGTTACAGTAAGTTGAAAAAACTCAGTGAGCTGACATAGTCCATTCCCTGAAGTGCTAAATAACAGGGATTAAAAGTAGAATTCAGAAAAAAGAGAAATTGCCACTATCATTTCAAAATGAGCCGAAATATATGTAATCCTTGCACAGTGGGGTTTTTGCCTGAATTAGATGAGGAAGAAAGATTTGAAGAGGTACGCGACCAACTTATTCAGTGAGAAGCAATACGTTTGCTCTCCTTTCTTTCCAGAACAGACTATCCATCCCTCCAGCCTCCAAACGCTCTATTCTGCAGCGCCCTTCCTTCTGTGGCCTTCCCTCTGAACTGAGTGAGCACACAATTGAATTAGATCTTGCCATTACGGAAATTGGTCCCTTGAGAGCAGCTCTGAAATCATCCGAGCAGAAAAGTGGGAAAGCATGTTTTATGGTTTGCTGAACGATTCTAAGGCTATGTATAAACCAGGAGCCAAGCCTGCCAAGCGCTGAGCTCTATTCATGAATTCCACATTAGATCAAGGGGTGATAAATGCTCAGATAAACATTTTTATTTTATGCCTCAACAATTTATCCTCTCTTCCTCTTATCAGACTCTGTTGACCCAACTTATTTGGTGAAAACACACATTCAGCAAATAATTGTTTACCCTTGCTCACCCAGGCAGGTGTGAGCAAAGATTCCACTCATTTGTTATCCTGGTTACCTTTTCTTCCTTGCTCATTCATCTTGATTTTCTCTCCCATGCGAATGATTTTATGAAAGAGATCTTTTTTTAATTTGTTCTTCATAAACGGTATTGACAAAACTGTGTTTTGCCATTTTGTCTTACATATCATACTGTAAACATGTTGTGTGAGATAGCTCATTTTCTCCCGTAAGAAAGAGACTGCTATGGGTGCCAGAAGAGCAACCCCGGGGGTCAGAAAAAAATCCTCTCTCTTGGACAGTCTTTCCAAATATCGAGAATATTTGTGTGAAATCACACCTAACTTCTTTGCTTCCTTTTGTTTCCGTATGTAAGCCAGAAAGTTGGGAGTGGCTAGTACTGGGTAAACAACTGAAGCTACATTTGTAATGAATTTTGTGATCACTAGATGAAAAGCTCTATATAAAAATCAGAAATAATAGCATTGTTATTGGATTTGTGAATACTTTCATCACAGATGTATTCCCCCATAATGCTCATAAAAACAAGAAATGAGGTATTTGGGAGATATATGCATATCATTTTAAAGGCAAATTTTTATTTGATGTCAAGCATTGTCATGAGTTGCCATACCAAATTATAATTACTACTTCTTAGGAGATGTTTTAAAATATATCTAGTTGTAAAATCAGTGTAATAACAAACAAACAAAATAAAATCAGTGTGTAGTTGGGGGAAGAGGAGTCGCAATACTTTTATTGAAATTAAGAATTATATATCTATATTCAAAGAATTCCAACAAATATCTTACTTTTATGGTTTTTATGTCAGCAATTTTTATTAAGATAAAACTTCATCTAGAATATTGCATTTTCTTGAAAATATTAGAATCAAGCCTCTGATATTAACTATATATTTTGTTTTGTTTTTACTTTCTATTTTCTTACAAAAGATAGAATGAGAACGATATTTCATCACTGGTAAACCTCATTCTCTGCAAACTGAAACTTTTCATAGTCTTCTGAAGCCCAGAAAGAATGTAAACACCAGCCTTTAGGAAGTAGGTTCCTTTTGTCTTTTGGAATCTGCAGAGGTATCACCTAATTAACAATATATATTTTCCCCTTTAGCTTCTGTTTGAGCCCCTGGGTGAAACAAGCCTTTAACATACAAGCTGCATAAAGAAATTTGAACGTACTTAGAAGTAGACTAAAATGCCCAACTCTACCATTAGGGTTAGACTCAAACTTTGCCCTCAAAGAAGCCAACAAAAGACAACACGTTAAAAAAAAAAAAAAAAAAAAAAAACACAGGTACAGGTAAAGATGCCATTTTCAATCTCATTTAAAAATTTATCTTTCAAAGCTTCTCTAATTTTTGGAATTCAATCTGTGACAATATTTATCATTTATTTATCATCCATAATTGGCCAGCTAGAAATAGAACCCTTTCCCAAAACATCAAATACATGGCTTAGGTTGGAGGGAAATGTGAGGAAGTATTTCTTGAGGCAGTTGAAGTTGCACATCAAGAAATACTCAAGTTCCTCGAAACTGGCTTATACCATTTTAACACAATTGTTATGCTTGTAGATATAGAAAAATGATGAGTTTTCTTTTAGGTCACAAAGAATCTCACATTATTGTAGGGTTTTTTAAATTTTGTTCAGAACTGTTTTACTGTTGTTAACTAATAGCATCATTATTGAATACTCACTAGCACTTGATATTCAATTAAGGTTCCTGAATTCTATATTGAGGGTGCTAAAAATAAAGGAGTATTTCAAAACTATAATAGGCAATCTTAATACCTTACTATTCAATTACTAATTTTAGAAAAAATTATATAAAGCAGGTTTGATTTGAATAATATTTATAGGGAGTCAAAGACTTTTAAAGGATACCATTCACTTCTGCTCAGATGCTCATGGATATTTTCCGAAATCATCCTCTTTCAGGGAGCTGAATTGTTTGTTTCCCCCCCAAAAAAATCATGTGTTGAGATCCTAACCCCCAATATCCAAGAATGTGATGGTATTTTGAGATAAGGTCTTTAAATAGGTAATTAAGGTAGAACGGCACCATTGGAGTAGGCCCTAATTCAACATAACTAGTGCCCTTATAAGAAGAAATTAGGACACAGACGTGCACAGAGGGAAGACCATGTAAAGACAAAGGGAGAAGATAGTCATCTGTAAGCCAAGGAGAGAAGCTTCAGAATGAAACCACCCCTGTAGACACCTTGATCTTGTACTTCCAGTCTCTAAAACTGTGAGGAAATAAATTTGTATTGTTTAAGCCACCCAATCTGTGATACTTTGTTATGGCAGCTCTAGAAAACTAATACACACTGCTTCCTTGACGACTTTGAAGAGTTACCCAACTCTTCAACAGAGGGTTAGTTTGGCACCCTAAGCAAAGTCTACTTACTAGTTTATAGATGTGCACACTTATGGTCAGTAGTTACCATTGGACATATGGGGACTGTCCACTGACACTGTTCCATTAGGAACTTTGAGATCTGTCTATTTCATCCAGATCTTTCCTATAGCTTAACACCATTTCAAAATGCAAGCCCCAATGGCCACATTATCCTCTCAAGTGGAAGCAGCTTATTATCCTTCATCTCTGTATTTCCAGGTAGTGAAAAAGCCACCAGGTGGGTGGAAAGCAAGAAATTCTTAACTGCTTTCTCCTTTCTTTAACTTAAAACATTACAGTTATAGCTTTTAAGCATTTGTTTTTCTTCCTTATTTTTAAATTTGTTTTTTTTCTTTATTGTTTTATTTGTTTGGGAGGAGGGACTATTGTTTCTCAAAGATTTTTCTTTTCTATTAATTTGTATCTTCTTGAATCACCACTCAGTTTTTGCATTTTCAGATATATAGAGTACAAACTATTCTAACTCTGTTTGCTATTCTCTAATCCTCTACATGAGATGCACAAGTGTATATTTATCTGAAGCTAAGCACAGCTCATTGTGGTGGAACTGGCCTTGTTTAATTTCATTCTTTCTCTGAAGTTTCTCTTTAAGTATCCATGGTTTACTGGCATCATTGCATCCATTTTATCCTGGCCCACATTTTACTTTCTTGAGCATTAATGGTGCTTTTTATAATTGTTTTTAAATAAAACCTTCCACAAAAGGCCAAATTAAAACCAGCTAAGCAGCTAGGTATTACACTAGGGAAGGCCCCCCAGTGAGATGGCAGAGAGCCATGTCTACTTAAGGAAGACTGAGATAAGTGGGCCTGGAACCCATCGCTCCTGGAAGTAAAAGTGGCTGTTCAACAGAAGAAGTGGTACCTAAGGCCACATTTACAGAAGAGGCCAATTATAGTAAAGCATGTTTAGTTTCCCCAAACACCTAGAAATTTGAATGTGAACCAATTTAAAGCTATTAGCATATCATAGTCTCTTCAGTGTTTCAAACAGTGATAATATCCCAGTTGGAGTGGGAATTTGACTGAGGAATCATCTTTTCCTCAATTAGCATACTTGTGTGAATAGTCTGATCAAGCAAAGCATTTTAAATCTGCCCATAAATTTCTTTCACCCTTGGCTCACTAAAGCAGTGGTAAGTTGGTATAGTGTTTTGTTGCTTTTGTTAACCTCCTATAAAGTGCAAACTTGAGTTTTGTTTTTCCATCAGTTCCCTTGTGGAAGAAACTAACCCCAAAATAGTGTCGAAATACAAATTTATATGTCCATCTTGTGAAGCAGAGGTTGAGAATTAAGAGTCACTTGATTCTAGAGGACTCCCAATTCTTAAGCTCTGCTTTCACCACTTCTAGTCACTCCCGTTGGCCAGCGTAGACAGGAGCACAGAACACCTTCCTTTCCTTTCATGATGGGGCAAGATTCCCAGAATCAGATAATACCCTCACTAAAGGCAGAATCTTTCAGAAATCATTTCAGTTAGTCAGGGAATAAATCCTCCTCAAAAGTCCAAGGAGGAACTCAAACAATAGCATGCTAAAGTGGCATTTATCATTCCATAGGCTCTATGTGTTGCTGGTGTACAGGTATTTTAGGTGGTACATAGGTGAACTTTTCTACTGTGATGTACATATAATTATTTAAATAAAATGCTATAGTTATATTTTAATAGAAAAATTATAATTGGCATATTAAACCCATGATTTCACAGACTTTTTCTTCTTTATCCTATATTTAGGATATTTAAGTCAATTTAAAGAAAGTATTAAGTAAATAATGATATAAGTGGTAAGCAGACAAACATTGTGAAGGTAACCAATGAATGATGGAAATTTGGGAAAGGTAGCACAGAATTCCTTTCTAAGGCCTTTTCCTGCTACTAAACAGGATAAACAAAAATGAATTCTACCCAGGCCTGCAGTGAAATTGGAGTATAACAAAGGCCCAAATAGTGTTTTTTAAATAAATAGATCATCCAGAAAGCAAAGGCAGCCCATAGAGGACTCCTAACAACATATTAGAAACCAGATAAAAAGTAAAACAATACAAAGTACTGAAAGAAAATAACTGTCGACTTACTGTTATATGCCCAGCCAAACTATTATTGAAGAGTGAGGACAAAATAAAGGCATTCTCAGACTACAAAACCGAGCATAATTACCATTAACAGATCCCTGTGAAAAGGTCTTTTTAAGGATGCACTTCAGGAGGATGAAATTAGATTTAGAATGGAAGAGTGAATGAAAAGAAAAGAGGGCTATGCAAGGAGAAATAGTGAGCAAAGAACTGGAAGCATAGGGGCAAATCTAAGCATCTGTTTTATATGGTTAATGACAATGACTGATTTGGAGTTTTTTTTAATTAGATGAAACTAAGATATGGAACATAATATCCAAGCATTGCAGAGGTAATGAGAGCTACTGAGTTCTGAGGTCTTTATATCGTTTAGGAGGAGAGCAGGACATTGACTAATATTTGGCAATACTAAATCAAAAACGTGTTAAAAAATAAAAGTAACCATTAAGGAATGAAAAAGGAAATAAATAGGCTTTCAACCAGAAAGTGGCTGTGGGTGCAGATGGGAGGGAATAAACAAAACCCCATCATTATATACAAAATAAAGGAGCTAAAAGAAGGATAAGGAAAATCATCAGCAGAAACGAAGCAGAAGCTAAACCAAACCTTGATGCTATGAAAGAGCTTCATCCAAAAGCAGACTGCTTATTTCAAAATGCAAATGCTTTCTGTTCACACACAGCACACCCTGTTGCTGTCATTATTATAGCAACCACTTTTTGTTACAGAGACTGCCAGATTTAAGCTGCCAGGGTCTAATTAGGAAGCCCCCTCCATCCACAACTGCAGTTAGGAGGCTCACCCACCACAGGTCCTTATTATCCCTGTTGGTGTTCAGTTTTCGAAAGCATCCGTTTGGAAGAACATAACAAAAACCATCCTCAAAAAATGAGTTCACATTCGTAGGTACACACGGATACACTCCAAAACCCTAGAGCTCATTACACTTTTTTTTATCTTGATTCTGAGTATGTACTGTACAGACCCCTGAAGTCAGATCCTCTTCCCACTATAATTTAGCTAAGGATTCTGTTACATCCATCTGCAGC
>NW_006494614.1:8567950-8598359 GCF_000325575.1 Pteropus alecto
AGCAGGAATTTAATTTTTCAGAATGGAAAGAGATAGAGCTCACCCGAAACTGAAATTGCAAGGTTGGAAACTCCCGGCTTCTTAGCATTACTAGGCATGTAAAAAAATAAGATTTTTATGTCCCTTAACCTAAAGTATTCTGAAGCAATTATTTACTTAATATTTTACTAAATTACCCAGGATTGCAGTTTTGATTAGGAAAGCAAAAGAGGAGTCTGCAGGTGGCCTGTAAAGCTAATTTTGAAGATAGCTCTGCTAAGCTCATGCAGTGGTCTTGGAGAATATTAACACAGTGTTACAAACTGCAGTGCCCTCAGGGTGTTCACCTGCCATAGAATTTAATTTATTTTATAACTCCTCTAATAGACTGAGTCTCATCTATTAGGTAAATATAATGTGGAAACATTGTGTTGTTTCTCTACAAAGGAAATCAGCAAATACAGAAGATTTATTCTCGCAGACTTTTTTGTTATTCTAATTGGGTTCAAATTCAGGTTGTGTTGTGACCTACCCTCTTGTTTAGTGTATAGGATACTGCCCGCATGCTACAGGATATTATGTGCTACTTTGGCGTATGTGAGATAAACAAAAACGAAAAATCAAATCAAATAGACAATTTCTGTGATCATACATTTACCAGGCAAACTTCAGATGTCACCATATAGTTGCCAGACATCACAGACTGAAAATATTTCCAATCTATGTACTCTGCTTCAGAAGCTAAACCAAACTTCTGTGTTTGAGGTATTTATTAAGCTTGGGAAGGCAAATAGGCCTAGATAATTTGTCAGAACTGGATAATTCTGACAAATGTTTCATATTAGCGGTGACCAAAATAAAGGCTCAGAGCAGTAGGTAACCTTTAAAAATAAAAATAAAAAGTAAGTGAATCAAATAAGACATTACAATCAAGAGGAAATTGAAATCATCTGCACAAGATAAGGGTGGCTTCATTATTCATGGGCATCCTGGCTGTGTGGTGACACTGGAGACTGATGAGACCACTCCATCTCTGGAAGATAAATTCAATACATAAGGTATTGCTGGAATATATTCTTGAAATGTATGAAATATACTTAACAGATGACTAGGGGGTGCTATTTTTATCTTTAGATATTCCTAACAAGAAGGAACATAATTTGCAGCAAGACAAACCTGGAATAAGTTTCATACAGATTCACCTTCCCAACTCCTATAACAAAATTAGAATAATTTCTCAGAAGAAGGGATTAGAAGCCAAACGCTTTATGATGTTTTTATAAGTCACCTTGGTAGAAGTGAGTTCTTTACTATCAATAGAACAGTGCTACCCCTATGCCTTTAAATAAGAAAACCTCCAAACATTCGGGGAAATCATCCAAAAACAAAAAATTTCAATAAACATTCACTGACTCATTTAGTTAATCTTTGTCTATCAAAGTTTTGTAAGCTTCTTCTTAAATTTCCTCATGGCATCTAATAATTCTTTCTATTCATCTTTTCTCTGACTCCTCCCAAGTATAAATTTAGTTGAATAGTTGACAGATACCGAAGCCTGTATCCACACATTTCCAATTTTTAACATGTTTTCCTGGGACTTTCTCTCATCTTTTCTTCCAATTACTTTGACCACCTAATTTCAGCAAACCTCCCCATTTACAAAAACAAACACAACACACACACACACACACACACACACTCAAAAAGAAAAAAGAAAAGAAAAAACATGATGCCAGTCATATAATGGATTTCAGTTTGGAACTCTGGTGATTTCTCCAAGATAAAGTTACCTTAAAGCCTGCTTTCCAAGTGTGTAATATAGACATAGCTAAAACAAAGGTGAAAAACTGCCAGGAGAAAAAGTGAAATCAACTTAAGTGGCATAAGATACCACAACAACCATCGGAGCATTTTTGTAGAAAGCTTTAGACTATGAAGGGAATTATTTGTTCAAACGATTCCGAATCATCCCAAATACACAGAATAGTTTCTTTGTTTTCAAACGCTAATGTTTGCTCTTTCTTAATTATAGGGGAAATCATTGCAGATGAGGTATCATTGTCTCTAGGTTAACTGTCCCAAATGAAGGACTAGAAAGGCAGATTTAATGGATGTAGGCGAACTTCAGGATAAAATTAATCTTCTAAAAGTTGACATGCTTACCTTTTGAGTCCATATAATTAAAATCTCTAAGTATAGTTCCTTGCAATGTTTAGTCAGAATTCAACACATTTAAGCTAAAAATTCTGTAAGATGTGGCCTTACTTGTGTCAATACGGTGTTTTTCGTTACATACTAGACTGAAATAGAGGCTTACATTAGTGGTGTAAATTTAAGTTAAAGGCTCATGACCAAAATGTCAAGGAGGCACTTCTTACCTATTGTTAAGTACAAAATAATTACATCTGCAACAAGTTGGTGCTTGCTCCTGTCTTACTCCCGTTCACCTCATAACAAGAACTATTACATTGGTGTTTGCACTTACATCATTTATTGGGCTTTTTTGTCTATCCACTATTAACGAAGTATTATACAACGAACAACAAGTGATGTAAAATAATTATGATGCCAAAATTTTTGTACTAATGCAATGTTTAGAAAGTGCTTTCAAATGCATGATCTCATTTGACTCTCTTAACAACCCTGAAATGAGTTATATTAAGAGACAAGGACCTTAAAGTTTAGAGAAACATCATAAATTTTCCAAGTTTGCACAAGTATCAGGCAAACAATGATTCTTGTTTTCTACATGTTTGTTTAAGGATGTTCTAATCCAATTAAGATTTGAACTGACAAGCTCTGTGCATCTGCAGGATTTTCTCTTCCTGGGGAATAAAGATTTACTCCAACTCAAAGGACAGAGATGATGGTCTCTGTGGGAGTGTCTGGATCCTTTTAGGAAATATCCTAGAAGTTCTTTGGAGAGACTATACGAACACAAAGTCACCAGGAGCCTGAAATGGCGATCATTGGAGGAAGATTAAAAGACAAGCTTGCAGTGATAAAGTTTGTAAACTTACCGTGTAAAGGAGGGAGGATAAAGTACAGATATTAAAGGGTTGAAAATATCAGGAAAATCTTTGAGGAGAATATTCCTAATACCTACAGAAGAGATCCTTTCCATGGTCAAGCAAATAAGTATTTCATATTTGGGTTTCCAAAAGTTAATACCATGCAGCAACTTCCTGAGGGGAATATTAAAGGGGGTGGTTGGCAGTAAAACATTCGGAGTTTTTGCCTTACCAAACTTTGAACTCTGAAAGGGAAAAACAAAGTAAGTGAACTGTAGATATCTCAAGAAAGCAAAAATAACCTTTTGGAAGAGAAGAAAAGAGTGGGAGGAGGAAGAAATCCACCAAATGGAATTATTTCAGACAAGTCTACATTGTTTGCCTGACCTACGAAGAGGAGGTTTCCCATGGGTTAATAATGACGTACTTAGCACAACTGGCCACTTAAGACACCTCAAAAGCAACAGCCCTACATGCATAGCGACTGAAGAATTCACATGTCTTGGACTCAAACTTAGATCTTATGACACTAAATTATATTCTCCAAACACATAGTGTGTGTGTGTGTGTGTGTGTGTGTGTGTGTGTGTGTATGTATGTATGTGTGTGTGTATATATATGTGTGTGTGTGTGTGTGTGTGTGTGTGTGTGTGTATTCTCTTCCCCTCTCTATCATAGTAGAGAAAAGGCATGCACTGGAAATTACTAAATATTACGAAGAAAAATTAAATAAAATATTTTTTTTTCATTTTCCTTTCTCACACCCGTGAGTTTTAGTCTGATCGGACTGCTATAACATATGAATTGTTGGGGGAGACATTCAGTGTATGGCATCATGACATTTGTTCGGACAACTGTGATTGTCCCCTGATGGTAACTTACCTACCACTCCTTCTTGCTCTGATCCACCTACCACACTGTATTCAGTGACTTCTTTCTGAAATATGGATCTGATAATGGCATCCTCATCTTCTCTAATACACACACACACACACACACACACACACACACACACACACTTAAGATGCTTTAATGATTTCCTATTAAATATAGATCAAAGCCTAAATTCTTTAGCATGATTACTCCTTGCACTTTTGTTAAACTGGTTTCCCAAACAGAGCACTGCTCATCTCTGTGCCTTGTTGATACTGTTTATTTTGGCTAGGATATCTGTACACTCCTTTCCTCTGTCTATTAACTCCTGCTCATATCTCCAGGCTCACATACCCTAGACAGTCTTTCCTTACCCCATATCCCAGTTTATTTTTTCTACTTAAATAGTGTAATTATGTTTTTCTAAAGATTTTGAGAAATATTTATTTCTCTTAAAAAGGGAAAAATATATCCTGAAAATGACTAGGGTAAAAGGTGAGATCACAAATGGCCTAAGTGTGGAGAGTACTGCAAGGCATGAGACAATGGAAGAAATGTGTCATTCTGCTGTAAAAGAGCAGATTAATGAGATCCCTTCATGAATAACCTGTAATTATTGGTACATTCTGTAAAAATCTTGGAGCGGGTGGATTTATACTTGGAAACTAATATAGAACCAAATCTTTGTGTCTTGGAAGAAGCAGGTGGAGAAAGTAGGCATTAATACAGGAGCTATACCATAATAGTGTAAACCCTGTGAATCTGCAAAAATTTTAAGATGCTCACATGTACTTAAACCGTAGAATCAGAGATATGAGGAAATGTTAGCTATATCTCTAGAGCCAAGAAGACCCAATCTGACATCTATACTACTCTTCGATTATGGGCTCTACCTTGTCTGTCTTTATTATAATTAATTATGTATATGTCTGGATCCCACACTAAATTATGATATCTTATAGGATAGAGATTCAGGCTTATTCACCTCTGATTTCCTTTATACACAAAATACAACGAAATACTTCTAAGCAAAATTCAACAAATGTTTGTTGAACGAAATTGAATTAAATTATTGATAAGAACATTTTCAAAACATTCAGAAACTTCATAATGATTCCTTTCAGGTCCAGTTTTCAAAAGTCAACCAAAGTATGGATGAGGGTCTGAGAAGAAAAGAAAGGAGATGTTGTGAGTGTGGGAAAGTTTGACCAATTATTGTGGTCAAAATGTAGTGTGAGGCCAACATGCAGGAGATATGTCCTTAAGAGTGACTTCTACCATGAACTTTCTCAAAATCGAGACTGTTGATGTGTTGAATCAGATAATTCTTTATTGTGTGGGGCTGTCTTATGTATTATACAATGTTTAGCAGCATCCCTGGCAGTAATTTTCAATAACACTTGCCAGTTGTGACAAGAAAATGTGTCTTCGAACACTGTCAAATGTCCCCAGAAAAGCAATATAACCCCCAATTGAGAACATCTAATCTGAATTGTAGGAGCTGTATAGTACCTACTGAGGCAGAATTGGGTCTCAGCATCTAAAGGGGAGGGAGTGACTGTCATAGAGATAGTTTGCCACGAAACATTGGTCTGACTTGTACACTATATCTCACTCTTGAGTGGTCAACCTTACTCTTGATTTTAACTCCTACTCCTCAATGCCCATCAACGCCTGACTCTGCCGCATCTCCAGTTTGGCAGCTCTGTCAGGGAAAACATGATCTCTGCTGGCTAGCTGGTTTGTTCCATATCTTATTCTAACCACTCATTTTGTACTTTTAATTATTTACCTATTTGTCATCAATTTACTAAACACTCCATTCAAAACTCAAGCTCCAGAATTCAAAATTAGCCTGATTCAAGCCACTCTCCTAGTTCTGTTGCCCTCTCCTGGCTTCCAGTAGCTTCTTTCTGTCTATCTGTATTCTTATCCTAAATATTACCCTCTGCTTTGATTAAAGAGTCAGCATATAATCTACAGTACACGTATCACCACTGGAGCCAATCTCTATGAAAGAGGAATCATGAATCCCACTAAGTATAGATTCAGGATGCAAAGCAGTATTTCCTTTTGCATGGTGGTTTCTCAATATCGACAAACTACAACTAAGGGGAGAGAGGCCAATGGTATCAAGAAAAATGGTGACAATACTTTTTGGATTATTCCAGAACACATTCCATTCCAAATAAATGTGTAGCAGTAATACTCTATGATGTAATATGCTAAATAATTTAACTAAGACTTTAGAAAAATAAAAGAAACAAGACACTATCACTGTGACCACATCGATCACTTTGGAATGGATAATAATGTGAAATAGAAAGACGGAGAAAGGTAAGAAAATAAAAGGCTGAGCTCTCCAGCCATTCAGAAATTAAGATGAGGTCATTAAGAAAAAAAAAAAAAAACCTGCCCAAAGACAAGCCAATGAATAACTCAAGCATAGCTTATGTTATGTATGAATTACAAGTACTCGGGATTCCTCAGAAACATCTAATTCTAATTAGAATTGAGAGAATTGACTCTGAAAATGAATTATGGTAATCAGTTTCTTATGAGACTTGAGTCCCAGGAAATCAAGAGTTTTAAACTATTAATTGACTCATTTTGTAAGAAATATATACACTTAAATCAACTTGGATTTCTCTATTGGCCCTATTTTACACAGAGAGAAGTAAGAACGAGGACGTGGGCTATTGAGCACACATATGTGACTGATTGGCGGTTAAGAAGAATTTGGATTTTTTTAATCATTAAAACCCTAAAAAAGAAATATAGGTCTTTTTTAAATCAGATGCTGTTCCAGCATAAGAGCTTTGTCCTCATTCAGTTTTTCAATTCCAATAACTTAAAAAATATCTAAGTGAACTTGCTTTAGTTTCAAATGTGAGAACATTTTTCTCACACATACAAACACATGCACACACATCTAATCACAAGACAAATCCACTCCATTCATTCATTCAGTAATTCATTCAGTCAGTCAGTCATTTATTCAATCGGCTTTTATTGAGGGCTTCCCCTGTGTGAAACACTGAGAATAACAAGATAAATTTCATAATAAGTATATCGTTTACAGTCCTATTCAAGTAAATCTTCCAGGTCTACAATCTTTGCTGACGGGACAGACATATTTTATCAGATGTCTTACAAACCCCCACCAGAAGTGATTGGCCAGGAACGGTCACTTGATGCAAGGCCAGCCAATCCTAAAGCCAGCTAGCAGTCTGGTGCCCCAAAAAGATAAGCAGAAACCATGTGATTCCTGTCTCAGGACATTTAAGAAACAAGTTGTAGGTGACTGAAACAGTTGATAGTGAGAGCTGAAGTACACAAAATAAGGGGCATCAGGATAGCCGCCAGGGCCCTATGAAAGATGAAGCTCTGAAGAGATTGTTCTGTGAGTCCAGAGAGAAATCTATTCAGAGAGGAAGAAAAGAAGAGCATGTACATTGACTCAGCAGAGACACACAAAAGAGACAAGGAGGCCTCGAGAGTAGCAAGTCCTTGGAGCCGCCGCATTCCTGATCACTTCCTATCCCAGGCCAACAAAATTTGGATAATGAAACTTCTTTTCCTTGAGGTATTTCAGTGAGTCTCTGTTCCCAGTACCTGAATGACAAAATGTAGGCTTCAGAGAGTCATAAGCTCAAGATACCAATAACCCATTGAAAAGACTAAAAACAAACAAACAAAAAATCCAGAAACCTCACGCTGGTATTGAGTCAAAATTCAGTTTTGATACAAACACTGATATGTCAGGCCAGCAACTTGACAATCCACTTTATATGCAAAATTAGGACCGCCCCCTCTCCTGTCCTCCCTCTCTAATGTGCCTTATGTTAGAAGTTTAGATTTGCTGAGCCAATTCTATTTGAATCTGTATATCACTGTCAGGCTCCAGTCTGAACTGCTTAAACCCCCCATGTTCCTTACCCTGGAGTTATGAACAGGAAATAAAGGCAAAACGGATGGCACCTAAGCTAGCAGGGAGACTAATGTAAGTAAAACACAGCATTGTACTGTGGAATTTGTAATTGGTCTTAATCGTATTTAACATCTGTTTCTCTACTTTAGCATATAATTTAGATGAAGCAGCTTAGAAATCTCAGCAAGAATCCATATTTTACATTTATTGAAAGAAGAGCACTTTCCAGTGATCAAATTGCTATCCTAATGCACTCATAATAATGTAGTAATTTGAAAAGTCTTTTTTATTTTCCTCACGAAATGTTCTTAATCAGTGGTCCTAGCTACTAAAGACTTCCCATCTGCCATCCCACCAGTAGTACTGTAAGATCATCAACCCAGGAGAAAGTCTCATAATCCTCCACTCCCTGGATATGTCTCTCTCTTCATTTGACCTCTAACTTCACCTTGCTGCTGAAACTACCTTCTAGAAAGTCACCAACTGCCTCCTACTTATCAGTCTCAATGCACCATTCTCATTTCTTGTCCTCCTTAGCTTCCGAGAGGGATGTAACCCACTCAACTTGAAATTCTCACTTCCCATTGCATCATAGAGATTGGTGAATTCCTATGAATTGTGGGAATTTGGCTCCAATCCTACTTCCCTGACTGTTCTATCTACTTCATAAGGAGAGTTCCATGACCTTTGCTCTAGTTGAGGACTACAAATATATCATATTTGTCCTGCACAGTGTTTTTAAAAGTCTGACTTAATGTGTTACAATCCATGATTCTAATTATAACCTCTCTAGAAAACTCAGATCTGGCATCGCTGGGCCCACTCACTAAAACTGAGTCCCAGTGTTCCCTTTAAGGCAGGTCTACCTCCTTGGTGCCTCACATTCCCTACCACACACTCAGTGTGCAAGGATGCACGGACCCCAGGCTCCCTTCACTCTTTATGTTACTTGTCTCACCCTGGCAGGCTCTCCAACCCTCTTCCCATGGCGCCTTCATCCACATCCTTATAGCAATAGTTGACATTTGTTTATATTCTAACCTCAGCTTTCTTCTCTTTATCTTTTCAGGAATCCTCTTACTTTCCACAGCTTCAAAATTACTTCCTTTGAAATGATGCCTAAGTGTGTACTTGGATCTTTATCACTCTTCTAGCTCCATACACAAATAGCTAACAGCCTGCTGGTTACCTCCACTCAGAAGCCTCATTTACAACTTAAATTTATTATACCCAAAATTGATCTCCTGAATTACTCCATCTACTTTACCCCATAGTCCAATTTCTCTCACATTCTATTATTTCTCTCTTCCTTTCAGTCACCAAGGCCTCAAACTTCCAAGTAATCTTGACATCTTCTCCCATATTTCCTATAATGCTGGTGCTAAGTTGATAAGGTGTGCCTCTTGAATGCCTCTCCCTTTCACTGCTACAGGCCAACTTTATATCATCATAACTTCATCGGCTCTACCGAGCCAGGCCCTGAACTAGCTGCTGAACTCCTATGCTATCTCTTGCCTGGATTACTACAGTCTCTTTGTTTCTTTGAATGCTACTTGCACTGTCCAATTCATTCTACATGTTATTGCCAAACTAATTTTCCAAAGCACAGCATTGACGCAGTTAGAGCACTTTCCATTTTTTCCCCTGACTTCCAACTAAATGAAGAACTTCCACAACATGGCCTAGTCTACTCTCCTATATCTATCTCCCCACTACCCTGTAATGCAAGCATCATAGTCCACACAAACTAGCCTCTTCACTGTTTCTTACACATGTATCATGGTTACCCAACTCTTTATAATAGTCCTTCGGCCAGAAATCATTCCCAACCATCTCTCCCTTCTCTGCTCTACTTCTCTTAAGGCATAACTCCCATAATTCAAACACCTATAATCATTGTGTCCTTGTTCAATCAATTATTCTAGACTGGATTTTCATAGAGCAAACATTGTATCTGCTGTAAAACCTACAATAATGCCCTGCACATGGTAGACATTTAATATCTATTCAAATGAAATGTCCAGTTTTTACCTAAAACTTTGAAAGAATTATATCACCATCAAGGCATCAAGAATGCAATTGAAGGAATACAATTTCAATAAAGACTTAAGTGATGTTTATTAGTGCTTCTCAGGGAATACAATGTGAGACACAGAAAGAATCAGGATTGCAGAATACTCACCTCAGGGTAAACGGGACAAAATCTTAACAATGCTCAGAACTCCTCTTGACCCAGCTGGTCTAAGGAGTCACTGAGTTGAAAGCCTTCCTGGGACTATAGCTCTGGTATAAGAAGTTTCCTTTTAGCAGGATCTACCCAGCCTTATACATTCCATTCTTACTTCCTTCTGTCATGGCACATTTTATTTAAGCTGTTGCCATTTGAAAGGTCCCTCTGAATAATAAATGACTTCCTGGAAATATGCAGAAAGCATTGTTGCCAAGAATAGGAGCCCCGTTTGGGGAGCTGGTCAGATTACAAATTCAGTTTTAAGTCCAAATCCCTTTCAACCTGAAACCTTCTGTCAGCTTGGAAAAGGAAGGCCAGGTCTGGTCAGCTCTTGGCAGGGAAATAGCCATTATAATTAGGGAATATTTTTTAAAACAACAAATATCACTCATTTCAATGAACAAAAGTAGCTTTGGGAATTATCATTACTGCCATTACTCTTTTGTAAAGTAGAATCACTGTATATAATATCGAAACATGGTAAATCTCATGCCTTTATACAAGGCACAAAGAAGTAAAGTCATGGTTCTGTTTTATGTGGCTTTTTAAGTGATAATTTACCTATTTCCAAGAAGGCCCAAAGAGATATAGTTAAAAGTACTTTTAACCGATGTATGGGATGGGGGGGACACAAAGATGGTTATGACTTTTTTTCCTATGCAGACATTTCTGACACAGTAGTAACTAAATATTGCCTCTCTAGTCTCCATCATAATAGACCTGGTAGTAAAGAGACCTTTTCTTTGTCAACTGTGAATTAAGATACTGGGCTTCAAAGATTATCAACATTTAATTCCCAAATAAAGACAATCCAGCTATGATGTTGACTGCCATTAGATCAGGGTTTCTGAACCTTTCCTGGGTCATAGCCCCTTTGAGAGACTTATGAGTCTTCTGCATTTCTTCCTAGAAATGTTCTTAAATGCAAAACATGAAATAAATGGGATTACAAAGAAAACTAATTATATTATAAAGATATCATTTAAAAAATTGTTAATATTGTGATCTATGTGCTTCTTTATTAATGCATTTAATAAAAAGATCTAGTGGATTTGTATAATAACTACCATACTTTCAAAGTAGAGATGAGCAGACATGATATTTAAATATATCTGCATTAATAGTAATATGTGCAAATACTTGTGTTGAGGTCATAAATACTACTCATTAGTATAGTGGTTTGTTGCCTACATTCATAACAGATAGAAATGTGAAATTTTAGTTAAAGGTTAGTAAAATTACAGATGCAAGTTTTTTTTCCATCCAAGTTCACAACCCTTTGAACTCTATTCCGATAAAGAAAAGATGCATATCCTTTTAATTAGTTCTGTTAGTTATTTTAAATCCCCAATATTGCTAGAAACTTTATACCTACCTTGAGTTAATACATGGTATGTGTTTGTCAATTCAATGGTCCTAACTCAGGTATTGATGGGGGTGAGGATGAGGAGGTTGCTTGTATGTGCAGACTGCAGCTCTGCAGTTCTTTTTTCTGTGCATAAGATTAAGTGATGAACATAAATATTTCTTATTGCACATCTTCTCCGTTAAGGTTGTCATTAAGTCCATAGATTCTTATATAATGTTAGGATTATCTGATTTATTTGTTTAGACTGGAAAGCATCTCTTTAGCATGCTGTGGTGTTCGGTAAAGGGCTTCTGAAAACAAGCAAAGATTTAAACAATCATTTAGTAATCAGCAGGCTTCCTCAAATCACATCTTAGCTCTAAGCCCAGGTACAAATCAGTGGACTTATTGTTAACAAAGCACCCCATTTATTGAAATAATCTTTGAAAATCATTCATGAGTAAAATTCTTATTAGACTCTAAAATACAGTCTATGTACAACAGAGGTATATATTTTCAATCAATTATTCCAAAACATCTATTGCGTGCCTGTTTTTTACTAGATATTGAGGAAATCCAAAGAATATGAAGGGCTACTTCTTGTTTTCAAGAAGTTGATAATCTAGATTTAGAAAGAGAAAGATCTTAAAAGTTAGAGACAATATTTTAAAAGTTACAGTCTCACCTATATTGTATTCCAGTACCCCATTGTCAATTTTTAGGAACCATATCTTCACCACATTGATCGCGGGGAAATCAGATTTTACGCAAGAGAGGTTTTCCTAAAGAGATATTTCAAACCTTGAGAAATTTAAGACTAATTTTCTCATAGGAATAAATTTAAATATAGGCTTTCATTCTCAGAGTGAATTCCATTATACTCATTGTAAGGGCACATTACAGTGATGTTTATCATACAGTCATGTCCCCATAATCTTATTAATTTTTCTGCATTATCCTTGACTGGATATGAGACAACTTTAAAGAATCTGAAAGGAAGCTGCTTAGCTGTTCCTTCTTAGCTTACTCAGGATTATTTTTAATATTTCCCAGAATTCTTTCTGCTAAATAATAGCACAGTGAATGGTATTTTATCACAATCAAGTTATATTGCAAGGTTACTATTTTGGAAGGTGGAAAAGAAAGGAGGGGATTCACAGCCCTAATACTAACACCACTACTTGAAAGTGTGAATAATGCTTCTATTGGCTCTTTATATTGTTTCATTACAATAAGTGGATTTAAATTAGCACATTTTAGCTCATGGAATAAAGGCATGGTTCACATTATTCTGACAAAGAGTGAGTGCTCTTTCTCTTTACCAGCTAAAGTGGCACTGCCAAGTAACAATATCATGTATACCCTTTATTATGTACTCAGCCCAACAGCTTTGAAATTGTATAATTTTGGCAACTATTTTTTAATTTGGAGGACTCCCTTTATCTCAAAATTTACATGTATAATAAGCCATTATTAACATTTTTTGTTACACTACTTGAAATTTACCTAATTCTAATTTATATACTATGTGAGTTGCATTTACTATGTCCAAATCACCATTAAAATTATTTTTAAACATCATTGCTCCTGCCCAGTTTTAAACTTTTCAGATCCTCAACTGTGGGACTGCATTAGCGGCTTACATAACTTATATAACATTTAAGGTTTGCGAAACATTTTTTCCTATTTTATCTCATTTCGACATCATAATTACTATGTTCAGTAGATAGGAAAATTAAAATATATTCTTATTGGAACAAATTGAGGCTCAGTGGTCATCATTTCCAGTATGGAGCCAGAACACAAATCCAGAGTTCCTGATTTTAAATCCAGAGGCTTTTCTCATCAAAAATGAAAGACATCAGGTGAAGAGGTATATAACTGTCTATCAGATGAACAAACAATCACTGATATGATCATTTGAAAGAGCACTCTGAGGTATAGTGATCAGGATGCTACTTTACTTCAAAAAAAAAGGAAAAGAAAAAAGAAAGAGAGAATGAATTTAATAGCTCATAGTTTTTCATAGAAGAGCATCATTGACAAAGCTTTATTGGGGTCACAGATTGCAGCATAACACAGTGGTAAATAGCAGCAAGAATCACTAAACCAGAGAAGATGGGATACGCTTTATACCTCTACTGTGAGAAGGTCTATATGTGTGCCATGACACATGGTGTCATGGAAAGAGCACTGGTCTTAAAACTGGAAGTCAAAGCTGTTCTAGTCAG
This sequence comes from Pteropus alecto, assembly GCF_000325575.1. Classification (NCBI taxonomy): domain Eukaryota; kingdom Metazoa; phylum Chordata; class Mammalia; order Chiroptera; family Pteropodidae; genus Pteropus; species Pteropus alecto. Next base: position 8,581,554 of record NW_006494614.1, read on the forward strand.
ATTTTATGCAAGAGAGGTTTTCCTAAAATCTCTTAACTATCTTTTTGGGAAAAGCAAGGCATTTATTGTCTGGGAGCTTAATTTTCCACATCCAGAACATGACTGCTGCCTTGCCTGCTTAGGAAATTGGATGAATAAATAAGAAAACAGGATCCTAATCTGCTTTATAAATGTGAGGGGGCACCTGTGAGGGGTGGAGTAGAATGCTAGTTAAGGAACCCTGTGTGATGGCAGTCTACTTGAGGTACTTAACTAAAGAGCACATAGAAACAAAACCTCTTGTTTCCCTTGTACTCCTGATAAAATCTCTTTTAGAATTCTTTCTTCAATTATGAAATTAATATATGCTCACTGCGAAAGTCATCCAAATAGCTCAGAAGTGAATAAAATAGAAATGCAATATCCCCCTTCTCCTCCCACCTACCCTTATCCCATTCCCCAGAATTACCACTGGTCCCAATTTGGTAATACCCTTATGTAGGCCAGTCATCTTCAGCAGCACGATGACAGCATGGGGACAAAGAACAGATGCTTGTTCTCAGCTCCATCTAAGAAAGGACACACACACTTCACCTTGGCCTTGGCTCTGGGCTGTGAGGCATAACGTCAGTGCTAATATTGACTAGAATTATGTCGAATGCCTTACATGTAAGTCTGCTGTTTTACTCAGGTAGAAATGGGAGTCTGGACTATCTGGATGTCACTTCCCATTTCTGACAAAGAAGATGAATGGTTTGCTGTCTTCAATCTGACTAGTGGCTATTTCAGCCAGCCTGTGGGATGTGACCCTTTTTTCTTCACCTGCACTGGCATGTCAGAACCCAGAGAATCTTGGCCAGCTCGGGGATGCTGCTTATAAATCAGGCCTGTGCAATTCAATGTGGAGAGCAAGACTTCCCAGAGAGAGTGCAGCCTCACTCTGCCAGGGGTGCTCTCAACTCCTGATTTATAATCACTCTCTGGTAAACCAGGTGCAAAATCCAGGTTTGTAAATCAAGTCTTTTTATTTAGGATTTATTGGCATTAGTTGAAAATCTGTTTCAGGACTTGTAAATCTATATTAGGATTTGTAAACCATTTAAAGATATAGAAATTCATTTTTGGACTTACAAAACACTAAACACCATTTGGCTACCATTACTACTAGAAAGAAGAGAGACTTATAAATGAAAAGTAGAATGCTAAGATTTACTGGCAGCTGCTATAAATTAAATCCTGGGTTTATAACTTCAGATGAGTACAGATTTATAAATCCAACTTGTGAATCACCAAAAAAAAAGAGAAAAAAACAACAAAAAAAAAACCAAGATTTTCATTCTAATTGAAATATTACAGACTAGCATCACTGTCGATACCCTACTGATAAGCTAAATATTTTAAAGTAATGGTAATGATCTATTCAGATTAAGATTTGATATATGGAACCAATAGGTCATTGCTGGAAAATCTGCAGGGAAAGTGGTCTATGCTTCTGCCGATCCAGCAGTGAAAGAACTGAGGAAGTCTGAGACTGTAACTGGGCATAGCCAGGTGAGAAAAATCTCTACATTAACTCTGAAACCCGAGGTCACTTCAGCTGTGCACTGGAGATCCTTAACAAATGTTCACTCTCCACAATACAAGCTAAACCTTAACTTTGAATCTACAGGATTTCATTAAATGTTACACTGCCCGAATAGACACATTGCCCAAGTAGGCTGATCACAGCTGCCAAGATTGTTATTACAGAGCAATGATCCTCAACCAGAGCAATTTTGCCCCCCAGAGCTATTTGGCAATATATGGAGACATTTTTGGGTATCATAACAGGGGAAATGCTACCAGCATCTAATGGGTAGAGGCCAAGGATGCTGCTAAACGTCATACCATGCACTGAATAGCTGCCCACAACAAAGAAATATCCGGTCGAAATGTCTAGAGTGTCACCTATTTGATTGAGAAAACTTGCCATAGAAAAATATTTATCACAAGCCAGTGCAGGATGACCGCATTGGGACCCGCCCATCTCAGTTGCATTGATTGTCATTCAGGACAACTTAGAAGCTTTTTTCTTATTCAGTTAATCCAAAGAAAGAATATATTCAAAATTCATAATGTAGTAAATATGATAGATCACATTATGAATATGCTTTGCTACTTCAAATGTGCTCTATATTTGATCAACAGGTCTTCTGTAGAAACTGAAGTTACAGCATTTGGCGAAATTATTTGACTGGAGGGACTCCTCCATTTTATTTGAAAACAAGTATATGGGTTAGGAAGGGAATACAAGGCAAGGAGTCTTTCAGGCTTTGTTCAACAGTTTTATAAAGAAACCCCATGTAGTGAACTCCCTGGGAGCCTGAGACCCTTTTGATTATATGGTGTTTGGAATAAAATAAAACAAATCCCATGCTATTTTATTCTGACCTGAAAGTGATTTCTAAATGATCACCTTGGGTGTTCTTTCCCTCTACTTATTGTTGTGTTCTTCCATTTGAATTACTGCTCAGCATCACCTCAGAAACCAGCTGAATATTGGCCGATTGTGAGAAGACAGTCTCATATTGAGATTATAGCAGCTCTCCTCAGACTTGCCCTATTCATGGACCTGGCCATTATAAGAACCTAAAGATGGAGACAGGATTCAACATTCAAATGGTGCATTTAAAGAACATGGTGAAGTATATTGTGTAAATGCAAATGAACAGAAATATGGCATTGTAAGAGCTCAGCCACTTGTGCAATTAGGAAGGAAATCAGGAGTGTAGAGTGCAGCACCCAACAGAGCACTCAATTCTGCACTTGGGGGAAAAAAGTTTAAAGAAACGGTGTGGTGACTCAGGTCTTTAGAGAGTTTAAATCAAAAATATCTGAAATGCAACCTATGTGTAGGTAACTAAATCATATCCCACCTCACCTCCTGCCTTCAATAAACATTTCCCCAGTGGCATTCTAAAATGCACATTATTTCACTGACTTAGGCTGAGTTTTGTCCCATTTAATGAACCATCTGTGGCTTTAACTCAATAGTTTCCAAAGTCATTTTCCTCACCGTAAGATCCTTAAGCATTCAAGATACATGAAGGTCAGCAAGGAAGCTCTCCCATCTGGTCATTTGGATTGTTTGTAGAAGCCTAATGTATAAATACAGATTGAAAAGGATCAGGAAAATACTGAATTTCTTGGAATTTCACCATTCTATGTGAGACAGCACTAAGCAAACAAACAACAACAAAAAAAACTTAGGGTTAGAAGAGTGATCTCATTTTATATAAATTCATTTATCAAGTAGATAAATGCCTAAGAAAAGGATAGAGGGTGTGTTCAGGATGATTCTAAGAAAAAGATTCATAATAATTGATATTTGTTATCAGGAAAACTATTCTTTCTCTCACCATTCTCCAATTCTACCCAAGCTTCCCCCTGCTGCTCAGGATGCACCACGTGGACCAGCCCTCCCTTGAGAGCCTATGGCTCATGTCCACGATCCTTTTAAAACTCTTTCCTCTCCAACCACACCTGCCAGATTTTTTACATATAGCCTTCAGATCCACAATTCATTCAGCAAAAAATCACTAAGCCAACAATATTCATTGTGAACGTAGGTCTTCCGGGCTCTGCTAGGTGATGGGATTACAAAGATGAGTAAGCCACTATCTGATATTGAGGCTCTCACATCCTAATGGACAAGATAGGTGTGTAAATAAATAACCATAACATAACATATCTTATGTGCTGAAGGGAAGACACTTCAAGGTACAGTGGGAGTACAAAGGAAGGCAATGACATCTTCAAAAGGTGACAGTGCTTGAATTAGTTCTTGAAAGACGAGTGGCATCTAAGAGGTAGTGAAACAGAGAAGTGGTGGAAAGAACGTTATAAATGAAGAAACAGTAGGGTCAGACATAGATTCATAAGAAGACCAATGCTCAGTGTATTCAAAAAACGTGGAATGACTAGCACAATGATTTTCAATCAAGAGGTGGAGCAGGAAATGACAGTAGTATAAAATCACCTATATCAAATTATATGACCCATCAAAAAGCAAAGGGCCAAAATCCAGGATGCAGGTGACAGACTCGTGAGAGAAATATTAGAAAAGTAGATTGAAACATGACAACTAGATAATCCAAAGATTTAATCACTATCCAGTCATTAGCAATATGCTTTCTTCCTTGTATCTTCTTTTACTTTCTGCTAACTAATGTATATCTGGAGAAATATCTTTATTCTTTGGGTTGGTTTGGTAAGTGATATGGACTTCACAATTGTCTCATTTTCTATGGCAGTTCACAAAATAGCATCTGTTAAGGTGGAAAAAAGAAAAAGAAGAGAAAGTAGGGATGAGAGAGTCCATAAACCAAATAATTAATTTCAGGATAATTTAATACTGACTTTATTGGGAAACCTTTTTGTCCTCAAAATTTATCAGCCTTATGAATAGACACAGAAAAGTTAAAACATGTCAAACTAGACTGACTAAATATAGCACCTGAGTCTGGAATTTAGAGAATGATCCCAGGGATATATTATATTCACATAATATTTTCTCCTGTGTCTTCAAAGAAAAACCTTACTTCTTTACATAAACATATTTCCAATTTCTCTTAGGAGGAAAAAAACAATCTCGGTTGACTACCCAAATCTTTCCTGTAACATCTTTCTGGTCTTATCTATGTTAAAACCAATAGGGAAACAAATTTACATGGGAAATAAATCTAAATAAGAGACATGAGAGGGAAAAGACTGATAGATGTCTGGTCTCAGATTTTTCAAGGGACTAGTTCCTAAGACCTGAGGCATGCACATCAGTTTTAGTCACCCAGGCACTTTATGGTAAGGGCTAGTGGGCTCTCCTCAGCAAATGTCAGCTAAATCCCTCATGTCTGCCCAACAGAAACCTCATTTTATGAGGGAGAGAAGTTATAGATTGAAAAATGCTCTTTTTGTAAAACTGTGGTCGTGATGTTCAGTAAAATGATAAATGAATAGGTTGTACTGGCAAACTACAGTAATTAGGCCATTCCTCATTTCTTTATTGGAGGCAGACCTAGATGTTTAATCATCATTATGTGATCATTTAATTTTAGCAAAGCATTACTATTGGAAATATTATACATTAACTTTCTCCCTTCCTCTTTTTTAAAGATGGTGATGAAGGGGAAAACAAGAAGCTTTAAATCATGTCTAGAGTTTAAAAAGCAATAAGACCCTAACTTTAAGTTTTAAATCATTTTAGTATATTTTTTCTGATTTTCATAGTGATAATATAATATTGTAGAAAAATATGAAAAACACAAAGATATTCAAAAAATTAATATAATCACTCACCATTACATTTTCTTAAGAAAATCATCATTTTTGATATTTTGGTGAATTTTCTTTCAGCTTTTTTTTCTTTGGGATTTTATTTTATATTATTCACAAAATAACAAGATTTAAACTAGTATCAGATGCACAGAGGCATGCAAATGAAGGTAGCAAAATACAGTTATTTTAAAGCAATTTTAGAAAACTTAAAAAGCATTTTCATACTAATCACTGACCAGACATGGCCACAATAAAGAATTGAGTTTTTCTTCTTATCTTTGTGCCTGAAATCAACTAGGGGAAATGAATAAACATAAATTAAGAACTTTCAAGGAATAAATATCTTCAAAGAGCTTGAATCTGTAATTTCCCCTAAGAATAGATTTATCATCTAAGCCCATTCTTTTCAACTTAATGCATCGAGTCTTCCATAGGCTGGTAAAAAGCAGTTCAGTAACCACGTCCTCCGTCCTCGGTGATAAGACCTCCTGCAAAAGGATCAATAAGACCTGCTTTCATAGAACTTTTTTTCTTATCCCATAACCTCAAAAATCATTTTGTGCCACAATGATCACTACAGGGAGGAAAATAAAGAGATGTTGAATCTATCAAAGTTTTTCATAGTGAGGCTGGTTTATTTCAAACCATCACAGCATGGTGGTTAACAGCTCTGGAACAGCCAAAGGATGGAAGCAGAAGAAAAAAAGAAACTGAAAGATCCTCTTCTTTCTTTACAGGGACCTTCAAAGTTAAAGGGGAATAAGATTCATATTCCAAGCAATTTACTACCCAATTTGGCACTGGGAATTTCAAACGAGGCTAATTTTTTTATCCCACTCAACTAAAAAAGACATTTCTGAAATAAGCTCTAATTTAGTATTGATATAAGAACTGTTAATAAGTGGGATCAAAAGAAAGAGCCAGGTCAAAATTAGTTTGGGAAACCAGTAAACAAATATATTTTTTGTAGTATTTCTCTGGGTCTTTTCTGTGCCACGTACACTATGAGTCTCCCTGAGCGGCCTGTAGTATATAATATTCCCCAAATTTATATTTTCATTTTTCCTTTTCTCTGATTTCCCCAGAACTCATTTTGAGAAATAACTATTTTGTATGTTTCTAATCATCCAGATACAGTAGGTCTGAGTTCCAGAGCTGATTCTTATTAATGTGAATATAAAGGTTATTGCTTATAAATACAAAGTCTTAATTATAAAGTACTTAGATAGCATGAAAACATGCAGTATAGTATTTGAGAAAATAACTCTGAACTTAGAATCATTGGTGTAGGCTGTGCTATCACTTTTCAGGTTTAAGACCTTAGAAAAATTATTTCACCTTTGTGAATCTTAGTTTCGCCCTCTGTGAAATGGAAGCAAAGTTTTGCCTATCTCACAGGATTGTTATAAAGATTAACTGAAAGCTCTACAGAAAATAGAGATTGCATAAAAAAATTTGGGGGGTTATTGTAATTGTGACTAGTGCCTGCTTTAACACTGAAAGGTATGCTCTTTGTTAGATGTTTTCAAATAAGCTATAAAGAAAGGCTCTTTGTTTTATTCAGCAACTTTCTTTCTGAACTTCTACTTTTGTACTCTCGTTAAAAGATAAACTAAGGCATGTTAAAATTTTTTAAGAGTTTATTTGAGCAAAAATCTGTTTGAAATGGGCAATGCCAAAGGAGAGGAAGTTAGGAGCACTCAGCCGACAGGAGCCAAGGGAAAGCCATATAAAGTGAGGTGGCAAAGAAAAGAAATTTTTTGATTGGCTGTAGCTTAAAGCCTAGTTGGCTGTTTGTGATTGGTCATTCTCAGTGTTCTGATGTTGTGACCCTGAGGCATTTACAGGCCTGGGTTTTGGTTTGCTTATGTGGGCTGCCAGGGCATCAGAGCCGTCTCAGTCTGATGGACTTCTCGTTCCATTATTTTAACACCTTGCAGTTCAGTTTTTCTCTAAAATTGTTTTCTGTGTCTTTCCCATAACAGACTAGAAACTCCTTGAAGGCAGGGCTGGGTGTGATATTTTCTTTAAGAGATTATAAGAGGGTATTATGCTCAGATGGAAAAGATCGTCAATATAGTTGACGTTCTCCCAGAGAAAATATGTTCATTGATGCAGATGTACATATTTGAAGTCAGAAGATGGAAGACTAATATCTATAAGCTGTTTATGTTAAGATGATATTCAGACATATAAATGTATTTAGGTAACAAGTCAGTCAAAATGGTCAAACAATCTAAACTGTCAATATGGCATTAAAAGTAGGAAAGCTTTATGATTGAGATAGCTGATAACAATGATTATCAAAAAGAAATACACCCCAAACCCAGGGGAAAAAGCAAAACGTCAGAAGTAGAAAGTGTGAAGCAAGTTGATAAATCTACTCCTTGAATAATGCCTAAGTTAATTCCACAATAACTTTATTACATTTTATATTTAAGGCCAAGAATTCAAAACCTGTGTTTTCTCAACTCTATTTGTGTTTAGAGAAAAAGTGCCATCAGACTGTATGAAGGCAAGACTATATTTGAATTTCTTTGGCTTAAGTTATAATCTACAGAGAGTAGGCCATGCTCCCTATTGATTAAGCCAGTCCAAAATGCCCTTCACTGGAAGGCACGTGTGCTTATCCCTGGGAACCTGGGAGCCCACCTCTGAGGCAGTGCAGCACAAAGGTGAAATTTCTTTAAAGTCTTATTTAAAATGCAGGAACATCATTTAATGTATTCATAATGTATTTATAATACATTTGAGTCTGCTTAAATATAAAATTAATAATTATATTTCTTATTATCAAGGAAACCTGATGCTTCAGGAAGGTGTGCCATGTGTCCATGGTGTGCCTTGCAGTACAAGCTGGCATGTGCTAAATATGAGCATTCTAGTAAGCATCAGAGAGCCCTGCCTTCAATTTTAACAGTCTTAAGCCCTTTCTCCCATATTATCCAAAGACATACTACAACAATAAAAAATGTGTTTGCTTTTTTGAGAAAGAGAATATCTGAAATTCACATGTGGGTTCTTCTTATGCAATAATGAAAGAAATGTTTTAACACGAGAAATCATTGAGCAGATGAAGAGCTATCGTTATGAGGCTATACTGTGACTTCATGCTCCAAGCCTAGTACATGAGCTTAATGAAGCTAATGTTTCTATGTTGAACTGAGAAAATTTCTTCATAATGGTTTTCTTCTTATTGTAACTTAACTTTATGTCAAGGAGACTTAACACATCCCTAAGGAAATATGTTCAAGGTTTTTGCCTTCAAACTTCATCGATACATAAACTTTCCTAAGGCCCATCGTGGGAATACAAGCATTGTGTCTTGTCTTTCAAGAAAAAAAAAAATCCTTGTATTATTTGCTCAAGTCTAAAACTGTTTGACATAAGATGCTTAGGCCAACAGTATCTGAATATGGCGTATCAAATGCTATTTATAAAAAGTAAAGCTATGCTAATGTGCCTATCTGCTCCCTACTGCTTAACAGTATTAAAGATTAAAGCCAATTGTTTTGTAAACTGAAGAGGCTGTAATGGTTTCTTGCGAAGCTCTCCTGTCAGCATTCCAGATTAGGTTGCTATTAAGTGTTTGCTCTTACAAATGGCTGGCTCGGGTCATTATACACTTAATTTGAGTTGCTGTCATTGTTACATACTAAAATGAAAGACCCCTTGGCCTATAGTAATGTAGTGTACCTTTTAAAGAATGGGTACCAGTACCTAACTTATAAAAATGAATCTGTTTGCATTATAGTTTCAAGCTTCAGAGTGTTTCAAAGTGATTTAAATGAAATATCCAAATAATTCTTGTGTTACCAAAGACAAATGGCTAAGTTTTACATTTACCTGCTTTCAATAATCATTGAAACTTACTGAGTGATTACAAGATACAGCAGACTCATGGTTCTTTTTTCTCTCTTGTAATTTAATTATGTCTTGCTCTGAAGTGAGGATAGTCAAGAACCTGGATTTTTTCATAATCCTATAAATTATTTGTTCAAATTAAAGAATGATCATCCTGATCTCGTCATTCTAAGCATATTATTTGAGAATCCTCCTACTGTCTTGAAAAGTCTATGCATTATTTTAATTCTCAAATGAGCCAAAAGTTTAGCAAAAAAGGATAACATCACATTTCTTAGGTTTAAGTCTTCTTTCTAATAAAAACAGAAAAAAAATCTAACTATCACTTCTAAAGGGAGAAGTAATTTTTTCCTCCTTTTCCCAGGTTTGTAACACCCATCATTACCTAATATAAAAAAGCAGGTTAGTCACACTTCAGAAATGCTTATTTATAAATATTACCTCTGTTTTCAAAGTGCTTTCTCTTTCACCTTAACTTTTTAAAACAAAAATACAAGAATTCCTTTTTCTTACACTACATGTCTATCTAACAGGAATGTAATAATTTTGTTACTACTTTATGATCAGAGACTCACAAAGAACTGAATTTAGGAACTCAACAGATGGACGGATTCAATGATAATGTAGATCTCTGATATCTCCAATTCATGGCAATAAAAATTGCTTTGTTAAAACTCCAAGTCAGCAATATTTAAATGTAGACTGGCATGACAATTTTTTTCACTTATAATTTTCTCTAAAAATTGAAAAACTCTTGCATTTTGAATTGATCCAATAGTTCAAGAGTACCTGAAATTCTAATAATTATCCTTTTTCTGGGTCCTTCAATCACACTGCCTGTTCTGCTTTTCTGGGAAAAATAGTTTTTTCTTCTCCAATGTATCCATATCTTTATCTGTGTGCTTCAAACTACAGAGAGAGGACAAGTAAAATACGTGTGGGTATGTATATACATACATATACATATTATGATATATGATAAAGTTATTTTTTAAAAGCAAGAGAAAGATAAATATGAAATTTAGCTTAATATCTGATGGAGAGAGGGACAGTGTTCATATTTGATGGAGAAACAGAAGTTCAGAATAGGAGAACACATAGGTATATTATGTAAGTTACTTTCAATGGTCTATTCCTTGAGTTAAGTGGTGGTTTCACGAGTGCTCGCTATTTTATCAATAAATGAATATAGCAAAGGAAAGAAAGGAAAGAAAAGACTTTCAGAATTATCCAGAGAAGAAGGAAAAATAAAAGGGAGGAAAGTAAGGGAAAAATAAAGAAGGAAACCACCAAAAAAGGCTCCAGGAGTATTGTGAAGATGGAAATAGATGTTCTGAAAGCATCTCTCCAGCTTTTGGAATCTTCTAATTCCTAGTTCAGTCTTCTCTCTTTCCTCTACAACAAGTTTTCTGTAAGAGAATGTTTCCTTGATCAAATCTTCCATGTTTTTACATTGTTTACAACACCTAACTTAGGACTAGGCAAATGGTAGGTCCTCGAAAATTACAGGGAAAATGAACACAAGTAATGGAAAATAAACCCACGTGGCCAGACAATGCAGCTGGATCTCAGAAATCACTGTCTTTTGTCTCAGAAATCCTTTCTACAATATTCCTGACATTCTACTTCTGCTTGAATACATCCAATAATGAAGCGATCACTATTTTGAGATAGCTTGTTCTGTTGTCAAACAGCTAGAATTGCTAGAAAGGTCTTCTATATTGTAGAGATCCCAAATCAATGACTGTAAGTACTAGATTATCTCTGTAGGGTAATGAAAAAGAAGCCTAATTCCTGTTCCAAAAATAGCCTTTCAAATATTGAAGAAAAATGTTAAACCTTTGTAACTTTCCTCTTTTCCAAGATAAGCTTTTCTATTCTTCATAACATGATTTCCAGGCCTTTTTCTTCCTTGCACTTTCTTACCCAGTGCTCTCCAGAACAATAACACTCTCATTAAAGCACAATCTTCCAAAATGAGTTCAGTGTTCCAGATGAGATCTGACCAGTGCAGAGCAGAAAGGACTTAATGAAACTTCTCTGTAACCTGAAGTCAATACTTTTAAATTTGCCATGTGTAAAAAGATTAGCTTTGGACTTATGAAGGAAGAAACCGTAGTTTAAGGTTTAAGGAAAAAATTTCCTTGTCCTCAGATGAATCATTCCATGGATAGCATAAAAGTAACATGTTATATCTGCAAAGCATTTTAAAGCCCATTCAATGCTTTCATGTATATTATCACTTTTAGTCTTTGCAGCACTCTCACAGTCAGGTGTTAGTATTCCCATTTTTCAGATAAGAAAAACAAAATCATGAAACAAGTAAGGGATGCAGCCAGCTAAAACTCATGCATTCTCACCATAGGTCTAGTACTCTTTCTAAAATAGCATGCTGCTTCCAATAATCAAATAATCATTAAATGGCTGACTTTGCTCTAAACACCAACTAGGAAACAAATTTTGCAACAGAGACCTAAATACATTATCGATTTTAAAATCAATAAGAAAAAGATTGGTAATCCAACATTGGACAATGAATTCATCCAGCAGGTTCATGGAATAAAAAAATACAAATAGCCAATAAACATGTTTTAAGATGCTCAGTTTAACTCACAGATTCAGATTGCAAATCCAAACATCAGTAGGTTATCATTTTTCACTAACAAAATTGACAAAAATTAAGAAAAAAATTGATAACGCACAGTGCTGGAGAGAGTATGGGGATAACAGGAACTGTTCTACTGAATGAAAGAATAAATTAATGCATTGTGAGTGCAAGTGCATGTTGGTACAAATGTTTGAAGGGCAATTCGGCATAACCGTATAAATTTAAATAACTTGCCCTTTGACTCCAAAATTCCACTTTTAAGAATACATCCTCAAGGCTTTCATAACTGTGCAAAAATATTTTTCCAAAGATATTTATTGCTGCAATGCCTATATTAGCAAGTAAATGGATACATTCTAAATACCTATTATTATGAGAACATTAAATAAAGCACATTACATCCATGCAATGGAGCACTGTGTAGCTATTAAAAAGATAAAGTTTGTCCACTTCTAGTCCATGAAAATATGCCTATGTTTACTTATTAAGTAAAGTAAATTGCTGAACAGTACGTAACAATTCCAGTTGTAAAAGAACAACACTCATGTATGTGGTCATTTATACCTATAACTGTTCATATAGTGCAGACTATACATATACAAACATATGTTTATGAAAACAAAATGTCTTCAAGGATATTACACATACCAATCAATCAACAATGGCTATTTCTGCAGAGTGGAATGTGATAGAGTTAAAGATGGAAAATATCAGGGGAATTTTATATTTCAGATTTCTTGGATAATATAGTATATTCAGAAACAGGTCTGGAATATTTTGCAACATTTAGAACACTATAAAAAGTAATATAAAATGGGGTTTCTTTTTGAACCAGATATCCATCAGTCCCATTACTTTTTATTTAGCAAGCAACAACTTTGTGTCAAGCATCGCACTAAGCACTTCACACATCTTGCTTACAACAATCCAAATATTAATACGTACATGAGTTAAGTATTAGCATTCATCCTTACAATGAAAATATGATCCAAACCTCTGCTATTATGATCTATTGCCTGCATCAGGCAGAGAGGATGCACATATTTAGCTAACTGAAACTCTTTCTGACTGCGTCTAATTATGGTAAGAGAGATCAAAATAGCAAAAATTTGTATTTTAAAGGCCCTCAAGAGGAATGAAGCTTTCAAGTTCACAATCAATGGAATAGGAGAGTTGTATACTAAGATTATGGTTTCTTTGTCATTGAGGTAAAAAAAATTTATCCCATGGTTCTAATGTCTTAGATGCATCAGATATTTTAAATTATGTGTCACCATTTTAAAATGGAGCTATTCTTCATGGTAACAAGGGAAAATTCTGTAGTAATATCACAAAAGAACACAATAAAGAAGTCAAATCATACTAATACCAAAATAGATCAAAACACGCAAAAAAGACAGAGGATAAAAAACAAAGAACAGAGCCCTGCTAAAGAGAATCCTGTTCTGTAGTGTCAATCCCTTAACAACAGCTCCTCTACTCTAATTACAGCCAGTCCTCACAACCAATCGGCTTGAGGGTTAATCCTTCCTATTGACATACAAGGAGCAACCAAGGCTCAACTACAATAGGAGGGCACACAGAACCCACACAAGGGATACACTTGGAGCACCCGGCTCAAGCAACCAGGGAGACTGTGCCACTGGACCCCACCGGACACCTACTACATAAGGTCACTCTACCAGGAATGGAAGGCATATCAGCTCTACTTAAACAATAAAAACAAAAACAAACACCGGGAGGCAGCCAAAATGAAGAGACAAAAAAAAAATCTATCCCAAATGAAAGAACAGAACCAAGCTTCAGAGAAAGAACTAAAGAAAATGGAGACAAGCAATCAGATGCAGGGTCCAAAATACTGGTTATAAGGATCTTCAATGATCTTAGTGAGAACTTCAACAAAGAGATAGGAAACATAAAAAATGGAGATAGAAAACATAAAAAAGAACCAGTCAGAAATAAAAAATACAATAGCTGAAATGAAGAATATCTTAGGAGGAATCAACAACAGATTAGATGAAGCAGAGGACTGAATCAGAGTTCTGGAAGGTAAATTGGCAGAAAACACCTAATCAGAAGGGAAACAAGAAAAAAGAATCACCCAAAATGGAAATAGTTTAAGAAGCCTCTGGGACGACGCCCAGTGTACCAATATTTGCATCATAGTGATACCAAAAGGAGAAGAGAGAGCAAGGAACTGAGAAGCTGTTTGAAGAAATAATGACAGAAAACTTCCCTAACATGGTGAAAGAAATAGACATAGAAGTCCAAAAAGCAGAGAGTCTCAAGCAAGATGAACTCAAAGAGTCCCACACCAAGACACATCATAATTAAAATGCCAAAGATTAAAGACAAAGAGAATCCCGAAGCAGCAAGAGAAAAGCAGTTAGTTGCATACAAGAGAGCTCCCATATTAGCTGATTTCTCAACAGAACTTTGCAGGCCAGAAGGGATTGGCACAAAACACTCACTGTGATAAAAAGTAAGGACCTACAACCAAGATTACTCTACCCAGCAAAGCTATGTTTTAGAATTAAAGGACAGATGAACTTCCCAGACAAGAAAAGGCTAAAGGAGTTCATCAACTGAAATTAATGTAATATTGTATATCAACTGTAACTGAAAAATTAAAAAATATTTTTAAAAAATCAAGAGGAAAACTAGAAAATTCCCAAACACATAGAAATTAAGCAACACTCTCCTGAACTAATAGTTCAAAGATATTAAAAAGGATATTAAAAAGTTTATTGAAACAAACAAACATGGAAACACGACATATCAAAAGTTATGGGATGCAGCAAAAACAGTTCTAAGAGAAAAGTTCGTATTAATAAACATCTACGTTAAGAAGCAAGAAAAATTCCAAACGTAGAACTTAACTCTACACCTCAAGGAATTAGAAAAAGAAGAACAAACTGAGCCAAAAATTAACAGAAGAAAAAATAATAATAAAGGTTAGAGTAGAAAAAATATAACACAGAACAGAAAAATAATAGAAAAGATTAACCAAACTAAGAGGTGTTTCTTTGAAAAAAATCAACAAAATTGGTAAACCTTAGCTAGACTAACCATAAAATAAAAGAGAAAAGAACCAAATCAACAAAATTATAAATGAAAAGGAGGCATTTCAACTGATACCACAGAAATTCAAAGGATCATAAGAGGTTACTATGAACAACTATTTGCCAACAAACTGAACATCCTAGAAGAAGTGGAAAAATTCTTAGAAACATACAACTTACTGATAGGAGGCTCTGTTCATCCCTCTGGCGACCAAATCAAAGTTGTGACGGAAACAAGAAGCAGCAGCAAGAAAAAATCACCTGGGATGAATGAACCATACAACTAGGGAGAAAACCAAGAAATCACCCTGCAAATGCAGAAGGTAGGACAGGGCGAAGATGCACGGCTGCCCAGTCTCGAGTGGCTGAGTGAGATGGAGGCTGCAGCAGCGGTAGCAGCAGAAGCCTTTTAAAGGGGCTGCATCAGTAAGTGAATTTTCACGGTGATGGACCTGCTCACTCTGAGCACTAGTGCTAATTCGGCTGCATGCATGGGGCACCAGGGATTTACTGGGAGAGACACATTGTCGGAGTGCAGGCTGAGGTGAGGCCCACTTGGTACAGAAGTACCAGCAGTATCCATTGTTCCCTGTTGAGCCCACCCCCACCAGTGCACCAGACACAGCGCCTCCATAGCTGTGATGTCATCAAACTGGATTACAGAGGTCTCTCTGCCCAGAGGATCCCCTGAAACTCCTCCTCCCCCAACTCACAGCCCCACCCAAGCCACATCCAGGTTTATCCTCAATGAGTCAGGTGCTCCTTGCTGAGCAGTGCCTAACTCACACTGGAGGCAGCTGGCCTCAGTTTCTGGTGTGGCCTTTTGAGGCAACTACAACCACAGTATCTGTGGATTGCTTGCTGAATCTTAACAGGTGGCTCCGGAGGAGGAGAGGCCTGGGATAAATTTGGCCTGCAGCTGAACCCCTCTCAGGTCTGTGCCACTGATCACCTACTTCACAAATACATACTAATAAGACCAGAAGACTTAGGAGCTTTGCTGAGTACATAGAAACAGACACGGAAAGACAGCCAAGATGGGAAGACAAAAAAGCAGAAGCCGTATGAGAGAACAGAACAGAAATCCAGACATAATGGAGTCAAGTAATCTAACAGATGCAGAGTTCAAAACACTGGTTATAAAGATGCTCAATGAACTTTTGGGAAGTGTAGATAAGAACTTCAACAAAGAGATTTAAAAAACATAAAAATAGAAATGGAAATTATAAAAGGGAACCAGTCTGAAATGAAGAACATATTATCTGAGATGAGAAGTATATTAGTTGGAATAAACAAAGGAATAAACAAAGTGAATAAAGAAGAGGATCAAATGCCTTAGCTAGAGGATGGGAAAGCCAAGGACTCACAATCAGAACAGCAAGAGATAAGATGCCAAGATTTAAAAAATAATTTAAAGAGTATATGGGACACTATTAAGGTTCAAATATCTGATCAATGTAACTGAAGAAAATCAAGATGTTGAACAGCTGTTTGAAGAAATAATGATGGAAAACTTCTCTAACCTGGTGAAGGAAATGGACATAAAACCCCAGGAAGCTCAGAGAATTCCAAAAATCAGAGATCCAAAGAGGCCCACAACAAGACACATCATAATTAAAATGCCAAAGGTTATATACAAATAAAAAATTTTAAAAGCAGCAAGAGAAAAACAACTACATATAAGAGAACACCCATACGACTGGAAGCTGATTTCTCAAAAGAGACTGTGCAGAAGGGCTTTAGCAAAAAATATTTAAAAGAATGAAGACCCAGGATCTACAACCAAGAATAATTTATCCACCAAAGCTATCATTTAGAGTTGAAGGACAGATAAAGAGCTTCCCAGACAAAAATAAACTAAAGGAATTTATCACCACCAAGCCAGAATTAAAGGAAATGCTGGAGGGACTTCTTTAAGAAGAAAAAACATGTATCAAAATTAATACAGGAATAACGAATGGTAACAACTACATTCCTATC
>NW_006494614.1:8598790-8665436 GCF_000325575.1 Pteropus alecto
TTAAAAAAAAAAACTCCCAAAGAGGAATGCCCAGGACCAGATGGTTTCACTGATGAGTTTCACCTAGCAGTTAAAGAATTTTAACACCAACCCCTCTCAAACTCTTTCAGAAAGTCAAAGAGGGAAAACACCCAACTCATTTTATAAGGCCAGCATTGCCCTGATACCAAAAGCAGAAAAAGACAGTACTAAAAGAGAAAACTACAGACCAATATTCCTGATGACTATAGATGCAAAAATTCTCAAATACTAGCAATGAAATTAAGTAGCACATTAAAAGGATCGCTCACCATGATCAAGTGAGATTTACTGCTGGATTGCAAGATGGGTCAATATATGCAAATCAATCAATGTGATACATCACATTAATAAAATGAAAGGAAAGAATCCTATGGTTATCTCAATAGATACAGAAAAAGCACTTTACAAAATTCAACATCTCTTCATGATAAAATAGAAATAGGCATAGAAAGAATATACTTCAATATAATAAAAGCCATATACAACAAGCCCACAGATAACATCATACTCTATAGTGAAAGGTTGAAATTTCTTCCTCTAAGATCAGAAACAAGACGACAGTGCCCACTCTTGCCACTCCTATTCAACATAGTACCAAAAGTCCTGGCTAGAGCAATCAGGCAAGAAAACAAATCAATTGGAAAAGAAGAAGTAAAATTGTCTCCATTTGCAGATGACATGATTTAATATGTATAATATCCAAAAGACTCAATCAATACTAGTTATATCTAATCAATGAATTCAGTAGAATTGCAGGATACAAAATTAACATACAAAAATCAATAGTGTTTCATCTACAGCCATGCTACCCTGAATAAGCCCAATCCCGTCTGATTTCAGAAGCTAAGCAGGGTCAGGCCTGGTTAGTACTTGGATGAAAGACCACCTAGGAAGACTAGGTGCTGTAGGAATAAAAAATAAAAAAATAAGGGATTCTAAGACGACAAGGTCCTTGCAATCTGTGAGGTCAACCAAGGGTTGCCTCACCTAAAAAATAAATAAATAAATAAAAATAAAATAAGATAAAATTAATCAATAGTAATAGACCATGGAACAAAACCAAGAGCCCAGAAATAAACCCAAGCATTTATGGTCAACAAATATTTGACAAGGGAGCCAAGAATACTCAATGGAGAAAACACAGTCTCTTCAGTAAATGGTGCTGGGATAACTGGACAGTTACATATAAAAGAATAAAAATGGACCCATATCTTAAAACCACTCAAAACATTAACTCAAAATGCACTAAACACCTGAAACCATGAAAATCTTAGAAGAAAACACAGGAACGAAACTCATTGACATGGATTTGGAAATAATTTTTTTAAAATGACACCTGAAGTACAACCAACAAAATCAAAAATAAACAAGTGGGATTACCTCAAACTAAAAAGCTCTGCGCAGCAAAAGAAACCATCAACAAAGTGAAAAGACAATCTATGGAATTGGAAAAAATATTTGCAAACCATATTAATTGTGTATTTTGTGCCAGGCACTATCCGAAGTTCTTATGCGTTAACTCATTTAACTCTCACAAAAAAAAAAAAAAAAAAAAAAAGTGGTATTTTCTAGTATTATCTCCGTTAAACAGATGAGTAAACTGATGTACAGAGAAATTAAAGAACTTGACCAAGGTCACATGCTACTAAGCGGAGAAATTAGGATTCAAATTTAGTCTGCCAGGTTCCCAAAGGACCATTTAATCCTAAAAGAACCCATAAAGCATTTAACGGAGAATTGTTTGTGTAATGTGTGTGCTTTTTCTTACCTAGGATCTCATATGTATTGCAATAATACTTTCCTCTGAGCTGGTCAGAATATGTAAGTTTCCTTCCTCATGATTCATCTTTCTCTTATGATCCATCAGGGTTTTCCCTGGAGATCTTAGCTAGAAGTTTCGTTTCCCATAAGAAAGAGAGAGATTGATTCACAGAGGTGATTATATTAACAAGGAATAACCTGCTGTATAGTTAGAGAAAACACTTTTAATGTACAAAAGGAATAAGATACAAAAGTAATTGACTACATATTCCCATAAATAACTTTGAAATTATACTACATTACCAAAATTTTACCCAGCCCAACAATAAGAAATTATTTCTCACTAACATTTTTATCTTTCTAACAAATCTCACTTCCCAGTTTTCTGGCACACAAGCATTTTTACAAGTAACACATTGAAAATTCACCATATCAGATCACACTACCAAACAAAAATGCGATTAAAAGGCAAAAACAAAATATATTTAATTGCTTATAAATTTTATATTGTGCATATTTATTTATAACAAACTTTATTACACAGATAATTTAAAACTGCTCACAAGATTACTTACACTAAAATATAAATAAATGAAAAAATCAGGGCCTGGTAAAATATAAATTAAGATAGAATATTAACTCATAGATACATATAACACATTGATTGCCAGAGGCAAGTGAGTGGCAAGTGGGTAAAATGAGTGAAGTTGGTCAAAATATACAAACTTCCAGTTATAAAACAAATAAACACTGGGGATGTAATGTACAGCATGGTGACTATAGTTAATAATATCGTATTGTATATTTGAAAGTTGCTAAGAGCATAGGTCTTAAATGTTCACATCACCAGAAAAAAAGTTGTAACTACATGTGATGGATGTTGATTTGACTTACTGTGGTGGTCATTTAGCAATACACACAAATATTGAATCATTATGTTGTACACCTGAAAGTAATATAATGTTGAATATCAATTATGTATCAATAAAAAAATAGAATATCAATACCAAAAAGAAAAATGTAGACTTGCATATATGTCTTATGCTGTTACTAAAATAGAGCTAAAACTTTGTCTCCAAGCATCTGGGTAGCTTCTCACGAATGAACAAACAAAATTAAATATGTTGGCTATTTTTGTAAAAAGAAGAATTTTTCACAGGTCTTAAAACAGGGGACAATAAGGGATATAGAAATCAATGTTTTCAGTAGCATCCCTACAGTATATGCATTAATGGATTTTTAAAAAATTTTTCTTTGGTATAATATCCATCAGTGTAAACCAAGGACAGAATGCCAAACCATAACTTAGTGAAACTAATTTTGCAGAGTATGAGAGTGGGGAAAGGAGTCGTGGAAAAAGAAGTTCTGGCTACTCTATCTTATACTTATACTAATCTTTTTGAATGGATTCAGCAAGCCTCAATGACTACTCATGGCAAGAAAATTCATCAAGGCAACAAGCTGACACAAATCCCTATAGCTAAGCAATGCACAGAAGCCTCTGGGAGAATAAATCATATAGTCTCCACAACGTGGGCACTCTCTGTCCCAGACCAAATCTTCCCTAAAGGTAGAGCTAACTTCGCAGTATGTAGTTTCAGCCCTAATGACCGTTTACCACATTTCCATGTCATTTATCTGATATTATCACTAATAGGCACAGGGGTCTTCATGGCTGTACAGGACAGTCTCAGGCAGCTTATGATTTATTTGGCTGGCTCCAATCTCTCTTACTCTCATGATCTCTAGAAAATGAGCATTTCTCTTTGGAATCTTATCTTACAAATGGCTTATGTTCTTCTAAAATCACTGTCTTGTATTTTATTTTTACATATTAAGCCTTATCTATATCTATCCTCCAGTACAATAGACTTACTTTCTTACATATATTACTCAACATCTTCCAACTTTTTAAAAATTTTTTATCTTCCACTTATGTTTTTCTACCACATTCTTCTCTACTAACATTCCCCAATTGAGACTCATAAAAATAAATATATTTTTTCAAAGTTCACTATATTTTAGTCCACTGTTTATGATTTGTTAATCTGATTTTTATCCAAACTTGAATGTGAGATTTTATCATTTAGATTAATATGTAGCATTCATGTGCCTTCTCCTCACATTCCCTGGGTAACAATGGAAGGCCCCCTGACCCTATAAAGAACTCCAACATTTAATATAATTTTGCATCCAGATCGCCCCTTCGAGAGATTTTGTTCTTGGTGATTATTCAAGTAGAGAAGTATCTAAGTAGGTACAGGGTGGAGATGGTGTCTGTCAAGCAGCATTCCCAGGGTCCTTTAGGAACTCCTCAAGCCTCGTCTGCTCCTTGCCGACTTGTAAAATATACTTGCGTGATTTCTCAGATGTTAATGTTTCTAAAATGAGAAGGTCTTCTATTTGCTGGAACACTGAATAAAATATTTATGTTTAAACCTGTAATTAAATCTTTAGTGAAATTTATAACTAATGCCCTCTTAGATCCCAGGAAATATGACAGTGGAACTTATGTCATTCCTTAGAAACAGTGAGTTTAAAAGACCAGTATTAAAACCTCTTTTGGTGCTGGACAATTAAACCATACCATCTGCATAAAAAAGAAACTTCCTTAAAATAAAGGATCATGCTTTCATACCTTCTAAAATTCTAATAATTTATAAGTAATGTTAAAAAATAATAAAGGGGAGGCCAGACTGCAGCCTTGCTTTATACTCCTGTGAATTTTTCTCTGATCTACAGAAGACCATTTATACCTACATAGATTCTTGATATAATGTTAAGACAGGATTTGTGCAGGGCTAAGTAACTGCAGATGTATATTAAGTTTATGACATTTAACTTTGTCTAGAGAGTCAAGAACTTGCTCACAGTCCTGTTATTATTTCAAACTGTTCTATAAGGCAATAAAGAATTTAATGCTGACAATCAAGAGATTAGCCTATGACCTGTTTGTCCCACAAATAAAATATAGACTTGAAAAAACCAAAAATTATTTTAAAAAGAATTTGTCATTAAATTTGGATGGAAATGTCCAATAAAATGTGCAGTTTAACGGATATAGAATATTGCCTTTTAAAAGATGAGAGAAATTTAAATCTGAACCACTCAAATGGGATCTTGCACATAGAATTTGACAAAGAAGTCCTTGAAAAGACTTTGAACAATTTTGATAACAAAAAATAATTCACCTTGTACTTTTTAAATGGAGCCTTTTAATTAATATTTTTATGGTAGACATAATGGGTACACTGGTTGTATTTAATGTTATCCACAAATGCAAAATAGAACTGCTTTTAAAATATCATGTCATCCTAGTTAAGAGTCATGATAATACTTATTTGGCTAATTGAAACTAAATCTCTGAATAGGGAATGAAACAGCACAACAAAAGGAAATTATATCTTCTAGTATATGTCCTGGGAAGAAATTGCCAATGCAAAACTAAATGTAATAAAAATAAACACTTATTAAATATTTACCAAATGTTATGCTAAGCATTTTACACATCTTAGTTCATAAAAGTCCCTACAACCTTCCCAAATAGGTATTTTATTATTTCCATTTGATAGGTGATGAAAATTAAGTTCAAAAAGGAAGTAGCCAGTTCAGAAAATAAGTGACAGAACAAAGTATCAGACCCAAAGAATCAGACCCCAGAGTCTCTGTCTTGACTACGCTATTGAGAACATTGGGCATTCTTTTTGGGCAAGAATGTAAAATGACCATGTCTGCTCTGTCCACATTATCAAGGTGGATGGAAAACGATTTCACCTCCAAGAATGGCCCTCTGATTTGCATACATGCAGCTCTTTTACATTGTGAGAAAGGAAGCTCATATGTAGCTAACTCCAGAACTAAAACTTTTTTCTCATACTGGATTTAATACCAAAGATATGATAACTAATGTGATTAAGTATCTCAGTGACCTCACATATTGCAATTTGGAATGTCATGTGGCTACAGTTCTTAATTCTACCATAAGTGCCCTTCCCTTTCCTGTTAACTGCATGACCAATTAAACATTCTGCACAAAGGCAAGGTGACTCTAGAGAAAAACTGCAATTATGTAGTTTCCAAGTAGTAATTATCTAAAATTAATTGCTGTTTTATGGGAGTTTTGATCATACCAAACAATATTTACAATTGCAATTCAATTCTAAGATATCATCTTCCTCTGCTTAGCTATCTGTTCAGTCATGCCTTCTCATGTTTGGAAAACATATATGACTTATTGCATAGTTAAATGAGTGTTTCATTAACTCTAAAGGGAGCTATTTGAACAGGAAATATATGCAACAGTGTGGAAGAAATAACATTATGGAAACCAAGAGTATTTATGAAAAACACGTTGGCCTTCCTTGTGTCTACTTGGGTTAACATTTCTGACTTTCATTATAAAGCCTTTCATTATTAATTTAACTTCATCGAGAAAATTAAAGCTTCATTTTCCATGCTTTTCTCCAATCTTCCATCTTCTGTCTGCCATCAAAAGATAAGAGATTGAAGATCCTGTCCCATTTAACTAGTGAGTCAATTCAGCCATTTTTAAAATCTCTCAGGAGAGCAATTTGCCTGTTTCCTTTTTCCCACTAAAAGAGAAACTTTTGAAAGTAAAGTCTAGGGCTTACTATCAAAGATCCTGTGTAGTTGTTAAGCACAGGAAATTCGTGTCTCTGATGCCTATCGCAAATTTAATAAGAAGATATAATTACTGCAAATTGTTTTCTATTTGAAACCAATGACCATTTCTGTCACATGTTTCTTTGAAATAATCATGTGTGATGAAAACCCAGAAGCACTCACTGGTGACAAAGCACCAGGATAAGTGTGTAATCAAATGATACCTGTCTGGGTCTCTGACCCTGTCTTCTTTAAGAGGGATGGCGTTAACACCGACGAACATGAAAAGACATGGCTAAGCTTATGTAAACTTCCACTCCAAGCTCCACACTCCTCAGCAGTGTTTATCTGGTTTCCATAACCCAGAAAGAAAATACATTCATTTAGCCTGATGAGATTGGGTTCAATCTGATTGATAAACTTTTCAGGGCTGATGTTTCACCATTGAAGCTATGAAATGTCAGAATCTCCTCCCAGCATTTCAAAGTTGCACTCATTCTGAAAGCAGAAAGAAAAGCTTTTCTCATTATTCTTTGGAGAAAATAGTGTTTGGTTGATACTTACTCCTCTCTCAATCTCTTATGTCCCCACTTCTCCCTGCAAGTCAGCTCTCTTCACGGTCAATGCATTTTTGTTTATTCCTCCTTATCCTCTACCTCCACAACCTCTGACCCCACTCCTCCTACAAGGTTTGAAGTAAAAGAGACCACATTCTCAATCAGAACCCCAGAACAGGGGACCGACTAAGCTATCATAGTTCAGCAGCGGGACATCAAGCATCTTGGAATCTAAAAAATGAATAGAAATCCAGTTACATTTTTATGACCACGAAATAAATATTTCTCAGTGGCATGAAAGAAATGTGTATCTGTTTATATATGAGTAAAGTTTCATGCATTATTGCTTCCAAGATGTCACTTTGGTGGAGATAAAAGGGGTTATACGTTAGTGGCTAAGTTAAGTCAAAGGTGTTTATGACCAGGCATTTATACTTCCCGAATACTGAGAAGAGTGAATAGACAAGATAATGTAGAAAAATATCAGCAACAATACATAATAAAATTGATATGGATACTAGTCTATGAAACAATAAAAAACTTATTAGGATGCCAAAGATTCTTTGTAGAACCTCCACGCCTCAAATTTTGCCATGGGACTATTCACCCATTCAGGAGAAAGGAGTTGCTTAAATCTTTGACCCCAGAAAAGAAACTTGAAGATAAATTGATAGCACATATTTCACAAATCCAGAAATGTAAGAACTAACTGATTATATATCCAGGATTCCCTGATAAACATCCTTTCCAGCTACTGAGCTACTATCTTCATGATCTGAAACTAGTTCCAGAGAAATCAGTGTGTAGTCCCTGAGTAATAGGCACTCTCTGGTCCCAATGTTTCTAACAAGAAAGGTTTAGCTCACCCAGTATCACCATCCCTGCCTAACATAATTTTTCAAAATTCCCTTGTCCTGACACAGCACAAATCACAGTGCTTCTCCACAGACTGGGTTTGCTAAAACATCCTGCATTCACACAAATCAGAAAAGTCCCTATAAAGTATTATAAAGGTCTATCCGGGGGCAACTACAAATTTTCAATGGAAAGAGATAAAGATTAGACAGACAGATCAATTGATTGATTAATGGGCTAACTGATGGTGTTCTCGCCTCTTCTTCAGGATAAAGAAATCTCGGCTTTAATTACCCAATCCAGTCTTGGAAATCGCCTTCAAAATAAATTCAAAGAAAATTACATTAAGTTCAAAAAATCATATTTTCTTCAAGCACAAATATCAACACTGCCATCCCAAGCTTTCCCAGCCAATCAATTTCCCAAATACTAGTAGAATTTTGCCCATGCTTTGCTTTCTCTTGCCCCAACTCAAAAAGAAGATTTGTATGAAAACAATTCCCAAATGAGAAGTAAAATATTACACATTTCTCAGAGGCTCATTGTTTGATTCAGTTGAACAGTTGAACACAGAATCCAGGGTTTTTCTTTTTATATTTTTACTCATAAATGGTCTAATTAATGTTCTGTCTCTGGACAGTGCAATTTCATAAACCAACCCCCAAAGGGAGAGCTGCTCTTTCCCCTGAAATCTCAAGATTGAAATCAACATCCGCTCTATAAGAACAAAGATATTGATAAATGAAACTATAAAATTGCATCACCCACTGGGAGCAGTACTTTGCCCAGAAAAGTTATTTTACAAATGAAGAACCAAAGGGCAGTCTCCAGTGCCAGACGGTAGTTCTGATGTAAGCCACATTAAAGAGGAATTCGCAACTCAAATGATTATCAGAATTATCTGGGGGGCTGTAAAAATATATAAAATCTGAGTGCTTCTCTAGACCTAATGACCCGGATTTTGAAGAGGTAAGCCCAGGAATCCATAGCTTGTAATAGCTACTCAGTGATTCTGATAACCCACTAGTTAAGGAACCCATTGATCTAGGGCAGTGGTTCTCAAAGCGTGGTCCCCAATCAGCAGCATCAGCATCAGAAATGCAAATTACTGAGCCCTATCACAAGCCTCCTGAATCAGAAACTCTGGGGATAGGGCCCAGCGAGCCACCTGAGCTTTAGCAAGGCCTCCGGGTGATTCGGAAAGAGATAAAGTTTGAGAACCATCGATCTATGGAATTTAAATTAAGCCTTGGCCAAAAAGAACCAAAGGATTTCATTCTTATCTGGTCCTTTTGCAACTTGGAGGAAACTTAAAAGCAACTAATTTCACTTTCTAGAGATTCTGACAGTAATTATTTATGGAAGGAGCAAACAGAATGCAGAAGTGAACTAAATATGACTGAGGAAGAGAAGACACCTAAAGCCACATTGCTCAAGATACTTAGATTTCGTGCCTAGCAATAAGCAATGAAAATATATTGAACATGAGTAATTGGGGAACTTCTGTTTCCTGACATTTGCAGAGACATTTTAAAGAGCTTATAACAATACTACCTAGGTTAAAGGAATGAACTTAACTAATTTATTGTTTTATTTATGTGTTTTTGCCCATCTACAGAGAAAAAAAATCTTATAATGCTTGTGTACTTTTCCTTCTTCCTACCTCCTTCCATTCCTACAAGTATTACACATCTTTCTTCCCTCCTAAATGGCTATTCATATCTTCCTCTCTGACCTTTGTAACTTTGAATATTTCTCCAAGAAATCTGAGATTTTAGAGCAGTGTTTCTCACCTTATTTTCCTTGTTACACCTCTTTTTAAAGAGGAATTTTAAAACATTTTTTTCCTAATCTTTCTGTGATATACCACACAAATATACTACATAGCTGCTTATGTATCATGTGTATATCTGTATATAAAAGAAATAAGACTATTTTTACCCACCCCCAAAGAACTAATTTGCATCCCCTTGAGGATGATGTCACCTCTGTTGAGAATATACCCTTTAGAGATATAAATACAATTTTGTTCTGATACACTAGATGTAGGAGATGTGCCATTTATTTTTCTAAATCAAGTTAATTCTAAACTAGCAATCAAATGCAAACATTAGGCAGAAAATCCAGTCTTAGTCATTTTGGGGTACACCCACATTAGGACTGAGAAAGTGCTAGAAAATTGCAGAGGGACCCTGGTTTTCAGTCCATCATGATTGCCATTGAGATGCTCTTGACCCTGCCCCCTCCAGAGGACTTCGGGGAGCCAGAAGAATGGTTTCTCCTTCTCTTCTCTGTCCCTCTCCCCAACCTGCCAAACATTCACACACAAGGCACTCACACTCCAACTATTTCTACTCTTGGGCTACTTTTCTACTCCCTCAATTCTAGCAGTCAGCTCTCTATTAACCCAGCTCCTCCTGAGCTGAGCCCAGACTTTAAAAAACAAAAAAGCCCTTTATTTTAATCCCCTGATGCAAGGCAAACCCAGGACACACATGGCTGCCCTCTGGAGGTGGGGAAGGAGAGCAGATATGCACATCCTTGGGAATAAAACTACTAGCCAGTTTATTTCTCAGTGAATTTGTCCTGCTATTTCTAAATTTTAAACTCTTCGGAGACTTGACTAGAGCTGATTAAAAGCAACAGCTTTAAATCCTGGAGAAAATCCTCCTCTATCAGGCTACTTGTTGAAATAAAATTATTTCAGACTAACACCTTTCTACAGAAAGAACACAAGCTTTGCTTCAGAGGGGCGAGAGTTCCAATCCCAGCACCATCAGTTAATACGTATGTGACTTCTGTAAACATCAGCGCTCGCATCTGCAAATTGAGAAAAATAGTAACACCTATCTTAAAGGGTTATCGTGGAGATTAAAAAAGAATGAATGAAAAATTCTACCTCCATGCCTGGTATAAGGTAAAGGATCAATAAATGACAGTTATCGTTAGCACTAAGTCAGCCAACTCAAATAGGAGTTTGCTCATTCATTGAGCACCGGATAAGGGAAGTATCAGGGAGTAATGGATGAATAACTTCACCATGAAGAACTCCTCCCCTTCTACAAACAGACAAGACAGTGTTTTTATAGCTCAAGATTAAGTCATGATGGAAGTGGATTGGAGGAATCTGACTTAGAAAGGAAAGTGGAGGAATACCTGAGTACCTACAGTGGCTGAAGGTAAAAGTGAAGTTGGCTGGGTAGTTTGGGAAGTAGAAGTAGTTATCTTGGGACCCACCTTCATTCCAATCAAACTGTTTCAGAGTGTCTGGGTAGCTTTGATTTCATTCACTGGAGTACAATGTCCTATCATGAAGATACTTGACCACTTTTAATCAAGGGATATAATGTTGCAAGCTTAGAATTGGCTAACGAAAAAGTTAACTGTGAACTGTGAACAGGTATGAATCGATATTCATCAACAGCTTTTTCTAGGAACTTCCCAACTTTTGACTTGCTGTATTGCTCTCTTACAACTGATTCAGCCAGCAGGGAATAATTAGCAGCCCTGCCACACAGGAACAAAGTGTACAGACTTGAGTTGATGTTGTGCTTAATGAGCCTATTTAAAAAGTTACAAATCACCCAGCTTCCCATCAACCTCCACTTAGCACTTTTCTCATGCAGAGTGCTGCAAAAATCAGAACACATGCTGATGGGGTAATTCAGTCTTAAAATTTGCCATTTGCCTGCATGCCAAGGTACATAGCAAACTAGGAAAGAAAGAAGCTCTTCTTTATTTTTTACATCTATAACTATCGCTATGAGATTAGTGAGAAATAAAGATCAAGAAAAACTATCAGTTTGTTACTTTCTTTGATATATTTGAACAGATAATATGTGTATGAATATCATCCTGACCATCAGATTACATATGCATTACTCCTTTTATATGGCAAGAACTTTCAAAAAGAGACTGTCTTATGAATGTCCTACTAATCTGAGTCATTTTTAGCTTTGCTCAAGCATTATTGATTGGCAAATATGTTCAAAATGTTCCTTTCTATGCCAGACAAAGAAAAAATTCACATTTGCTCTCAAAATTTGTTGCAATAGTGACTCTATTTGGGATCCTCTTTTGAAAAGTCTAATGAGTTGTGCACAGTGAGGAGATGGGAAAGGCGCAGGTGGTGGTGTGAGTCATCCTGGGGCTAGCTCTTAAGAGACCTCACCCTTGAGGAACAGGGAAGGTTAAGTTCCTTTTCTTTTTTACCTTTCTTAATTTTTCCTTTGCCTTCTGTCTCCTTCCTTACCCAGTTAAGCCTATTACATGCCTAATGCAAATGCCATTCTCCTTCTCAAATCTTATTTTCAGAAAAAGTTTTTCTCATTAAAGTCCACAGAGAAATAGAAATGTTTGACAAAGTAGCATTACTGATTCACCATTTCAAATGTCTGATTTGCCACACCCTCTATGCAGACAACCGCCCCCTGCTCCACCCCTGCATCACCTAGATGCCTTTTCTCCTTGACACTTCTCCCTCTCCCTTATGATCCTTTTGAAAGCATTGTTGGATTGATGTTTTCAGAACACAAATCTTTATGTCTCATTGCTGCCCATCATAGCCACTCAACCGGAGTGAGTCAGAATTCACCAGCTACTAATAGAAGGCTACCATAATTTATTTCTCAAATATTAATACATATTTTAAAATATATGTAAAAGGCCCTCATATTCTACATTAAAATTTCATTTTAGGATTTAAGGCACAATCATGATACTCCAAAAACATTATCAATGTGATCCATAATGCAATCTTCTCCATTTATAATCCAGGAGCCACAGATGATATTCTGAAAAATTGTCTAGTCTTAAGACTAAAGACGAGTCATTCCACAATATGACTCATCTAAAAGCCGTAGTCTCCTTCAACCCAGCCTCAGAGTATCTATCCAATCCTCCATATGCTCCCTAAAGTGATCTCGCCACTCTCTCCAGACATGACTCCACCATCTCCTTTCTCATGCAATCCATTCTCCTGGAATATTTCCACTTCCAAACTGTCTCCATTTTGCACCATCAATTCCTAACAGCTCTATATTATAACAGCACCAAAAACACCTAAAGATTTATTTAATCTGTGTTGTGCCATGCAGCTGTACCTTAAGCTGCATTGTTTTTCGTGCTATGAAAACAATGTGTATGAATTAAGCTAAATTTGAATAATTATCTGGAATATCTACATTGCAGCTCCTTCTTGTAGCTTCATTGAATTCTTCAACCTAGAGTGATTCTCCTTTTCTCAAAATTTCCTTATCACTTATAAGAATGATGATTTGTTTTTAACCTATCTTGTATGGGTCTCTGTTTGCTTTATGTTTATTATTCCTAATTCATCAGCTATATTACAAATTCCTGGTGGGCAGGAGTTCTGTCTTTACATCTATTTTATTTCCCACAGCATCCAACCAGTGCCAAGTACATTAATAAATATTTGTTGACCTAGCTTTTTATCTTAACTAATGTTTCATCTGCATTATATACTTTGAATTGGAAATAAATTTTATGATTCTAGAAACCTGCTTTAGTATTATAGATTTGTAATATTGTTAAGGGAATTAGTCATAGAACTAATCATCTAGAGATAACTAACCTCATAGGCCACTGGATATCAATAAAAATAAATTTAAAATATAATTTAAAATATGCCTGCATAATTAAATACAAGCATGTTAATAAAATGTGACAAAAGAAAAGGTGGTAAGAGAATAAATTCTATACTTTAAAAATTCAAATAGCATACAGTAAAATAAATGAAAATTTATTGATAAACTTCTATAATGGAAAAATCCTAACAGAGTGAGCAACAATTATAAATACTTGCTACATGGCTGATACTGTTTTGTTTTGCATATAATAATATTCACATAAGCCCTCTGATTTAGGATTACTATCCTCATTTATCAGATGAGAAAATTGAAGCACAAAGAGAATAAGTAACTTTTCCAAGATCATAGGGCTCATTACTAGTAGAGCTAGGATTTAAACCCAGGCATCCAGCCCTGAGGTCTGTGCTGGTAATTATTGTGTCTTGTGGTGTTTCTATACAAAGTAGTAGTGACATAAAAAAGCTTTTAGATTTTTTTTTCTATAATTCTTTGCAGGAGGAAAACACTAAAAAACTGAAATTAAAATTAAAGAAGGTTCAGATGCAGTCTGTTTACACATGCTAAAACCTAGTCTCTGTTAAAAAAAAATAACTGATTTGAAAATCACTAATGGTAAATAAATATGATAATGAATTGAGGAAGTGATTGAGCCTGGTTCTTACCTAGGAAAAGTGAATTTTAATAAAAATATAAGCATTCACACCACCAGAGAATTTCCATTATCTCTACTGTAACACAATTCTAAAAATGTTTCTTTTGTAACTTCTTTTGCAACTGCCTCAAAGCGATATTACTTTCCCTCTGTGAAAACAGTATATGAAAGTTGAGCTAAATATTCTCAATTGTTTAGATTACACTTTTCACAAAGCATATTGGAGGCTCATAATAAAATATGAAATATTTTAATTCACAAAGCTTTTTTTCTTAAATTTTAATAAAGCATGAAATTACTTTAATTCCATTTATTTTTTTAAATTTATTTATTTAAATTAGTTTCAAGTATACAGTACATTGGTTAGACATCTATATATTTCATAAAATGATCCCCCCAATTGCTCCTTCCCCCGCCACCCCGGCCCTTCACCAAGCCATCATACTAATGCTAACTGCATTCCCTCTGCTGTGATCCCCACCCCTGTGCCCAGCAATCGACTACTAATTTGTACTTCTTTAATCCTTCACCCCATTCTCCTGGCCCCTCAACACCCCCTCTCCTCTGCCCATCACCAAATCGTCCCCTATATTTGTGAGTCTGTTTTTGATTAGTTTGTTATTTTTGTTCCTTAGATACTGCATATAAGTGAAATCATATGATATTTGTCTTTCTCTCTTTGACTTATTTCACTCAGAGTTTTAAATAACCTCTATTTAAAACTCAAAATAGTCAGAATAGACTAATGTTATGCTGTGGTAACAAAAAAAAACAAAACAAAAAAACAGTGAAAAAAAATAAAGCCTTATTTCTGCCTTATGCTACTTGTCTAACTATATCTACATCAGACCCTGTTGAGTAGGGGCCATGGGGGACTCTGCTCATTTTTGTCATCCAAGGAATCACATTGATAAATATGCAACCATTTTATGACTCCATCATTTCAACTAAGTTTCCAAGTTCACCAAGCAGGGGAAGAGAGCATAAGAACCACAAATCAGCTCTTCAATATGCCCATTGAGCAGTGGCACTTAATTACCAAAACAAGTCACATGGTCATGCCCAACTTCAATGCAGTATGTGCTTGAAGGAGAAGAGAACTAGAATCTTGTAGAGCTCAAGTGATATCTTGCAGATATTTTTATTTTCATCAACTTTTTAAAAGTATGTCTTTTGTTACATTAACTTATGGGTCTAAAAAATTAAATTCTGGTATTTCGGTTTTTAAACTTACTAAAACAAAAGAAAAGCAAAAACTTAGTAATTTTATAATCTTTTATATGGAATGAATTACTTCAAGGAGAAAATTCATTTATTTATTTCATAAATATTTATTGAGTTTTTGTTTGTAGAACTTTTTCCTAAATGCTAAGAGCAATTCAAAAAAATTAAGAAATAAAGCGTCTACCTCCACAGTACTTAGAAAATGGGTCAGATAAGATGCCAACATAAATAAATCAAACATGATGCTTAATAGATAAATATCCCAAAGGGAGTCAAGAAAATTGTCATGTGTGTTCAAAGATGAGAGATATTTGAGTAACAATTTTAAAGCTAGAAAGGACTTTATATGTTTCAGAGTCTAAAATCTTTATTTTATATATGAAGAAAATGAAGCCCAAATATCTTCAAAATTACCTATCCAAAACCATTCAGTTAGGTGGTTACTCAAAGAGTAAAACTTATTTGCTATAAATGAATACTACAGGGAAAATAAATGCAAAAAGGAATAAATTCAGAAATTTAAGGAGCACTAAGATAAAGAATATTTTGAAATTGAATAATTAAAATTAAAATTTCATTTATAATTAGAAAAAGATTGTTAATTGTTTTACTGGTCTTACTGGTTATTCTAACACATTTACACTTTAAAATCGGTTCATGTAAATGTTATTTTTAATGAAACTTTGTACCTTTAAAAAATCCATAATGAAACTGTTTTTATACAATCTATTTTATTATCCCAGAAAGCACTAGCCAAAATCTTTGAAAGTTGGAACAGTAATTTAAATGCTTAACGTGGTACCTTTTCAAAAAGCCAGAGAGGAAGAGAAAATACAAGACAAAATTACAGCAACTTTATTAATTGCTGCTCAAAATGTCAAATTTACATATGTTTAAATAAATCTAAATGGCAAAACTGACCACTAAGCATTTTTAGACAAGTTTAGGAAAATTAATTATGTTCTTTATCTTTTTTAAAAAAAAAAACAATTTAATATTCTAAGCATTTGCTTTTTTGTCAAAGACAATAAATTTCATTAAACGTATATAAATTACACAGCACTAAACAGTATAATAACTAAAAACACATGGAAAATGGGGTCAGCCTTACTCATTGCATCACTTTCAAATTTAAACCTAATGCCAAGTATATATGCTTGACTTAGAGACTTTTTCTAGTCTTCTTTTTAAAGCTGCTATTCATAAAAAGGTCAATAGGTTGTCTTTTAAAAATAAATCTGTAATCACCACAAACTGTCACTGTATCTGACCAAAATCATGATGAAAGACCAGAGGCTAAGACTTGAGTGCAGTAGCTCAAAGAGTTAGAATGAAACAGTAGATGGAAGAATTCAGAGACAGGGGCCAAGTTCTGCCCCAGACTCTCAACTAAAACAACCTGTTTGACTTTTGGTAGTTGTAACCTTGGCCATCTGAGCATTTCTTAATCCACAATGACTCTTAGCCATGAGCTCACTCTATCCGAAAAAGTAGAAAACCACCATGAAGCTGTGGGTCTTAGGTTACCTTATGAATCTTGCTGGTAAAGTCTATAAGACACCACTATTCATTCTCCACAGCAATGGCTTTCACCTTTCCGGCTTCCCCAGACCATCAAAGCAACGCAACACTCCAACTGAAAGAATAAAATCCCTTCACCAACGGTTTTCATGCATGGGAAGTGGTAGGATGCAGACCAAAGAAATATATCAAAATCTCAGATTGCTCGCCCCTTCAGCATTTGTTTCTATTCCCCACCATGATCATCAACTGATGAGCACTGCTATAAAGCTTTGCAGTAAAACGTCCTATATAATCAGACTTGTATTGTAAGCCTGAAAGGCTCAATGAAATGGGACGCCTGCTTAAAGAGAGCCTCAGACAACTCTGCTGACTAAGTGTAAACTGTAGCAAACCCCTGTCCTAACTTCAAGCCAGAGTGTGCCCCTATTTGGCCTCTAAACCTCCAGCAGTTTACTCAGCGTGAGCACCCACATCACTGCCATCTCCTCCATACACAGATATGTGCATGCATATATACATATTGGAACACACACAAATTTTGGTGTTCATAAGGCTTAAAAATTCTCATACTTAATCTTCACAATAACCCCATAATGAAGGTGTCATTGGCTCCAACTAAAAGATTATAAAAGTAAGGTATGGAGCAGTCCAGAGTCTGCTCAACTAGAGTCTGCCTCAGAACTAGAAAGTGACAAAGTGAGGAGCCCAAATCTTCATCTATCAAACTACATCCCAAAGACAGCTTCTATTTCTAGAATAAAGAGGGAACAAATGGGAGTCCCAGAATTACAAGACAAGCACTTTCATGTGGACCACTGGTGTTGGTGCTACCCCAACTTCTCCCAGATCCCACTATACTGTGTACATATAAAATTGATTTGTAAAGACAAAGCCATAAATTTTGGGTTTTATTGCTCACAACTCACCGTAGGATAAAGTCTGAAAAATCTCAACCAGTTATCCGAGAGTCTTCACAGCCCCGCCTGAACACATCTTTACAAGCTTATTGCCACAGTTCCCTAACTGCCTGCAACTTTTATTTCTGCCAAACTGATCTGCTCACTCTCCCCTGAGCAAACTTTCACTTGATCAACTCGCTCCAGACTAGCCTCTCCTTTACCAGAATTTTCCAAGAAAACTCCCACATGACCCACTCATTTTTCATTTATGTATTTTTATACAAGGTTGAGAATCTGCTTATGCGGAAATCTGATTTAAGTTATAAGCAGATTTTCAATTGTGCGGATGGTTGGTGCTTCTAACTCTTGTGTTGTTCAAGGGTCAACTGTACTTCAGAATGCTTGAACTGTACTTTATGTGACAAGTGTGTCTGGTTTCTACAGATTCATGACAGGATACAGAATGTCATAGCTGGAAGACAATTGAGAGATCATCTTGTCCAAAGCCCTCACATAACAGAAAGGGAAAGTGAACCCACAGTCACGCAGTGAACAAATTATACACCTATGATGTTCATTCAACCAATTACCATTTATTTTACTCTTCTAGATACTCTAATCAATTCTATATTAATTATCAGCTCTATATTTATTATGTCAGTAGCCAAAACCTAGCAATAAAATAACTTATGACAGAACTGGGCTTGGAACCCAGTTACCCTGACTTCACCTTGGATCTCAGTTTATGTTAATCAGATAAGTATGTCCTATAGCAAGCAGCCAGCCCAGAGACTGTACACAGCAGGCGTGTTAACTCATTCTTTGATTATAATTTACTTTTTATCCCAAACATTTCCAGTCCAATTAAAATGTTATTCATATACACATATGACACAAGTAGACAAGATTTATCAAGGCAGCAATATTTTATAGCAAACATTCATCCCTGACTCCCCCTTTCCTCTTAAACTCTATATCCAAGATATCCAAGTGTGTTTTCTTTCATTTCCAAGATCTATCTGCCTTTCACCCTCTCTACTTCCATCATCTCAGCCCAGGGCATCAGCATCTCTTATCTAGACTATTGCAAAAAATCCCAACTGGTCTGCATTCTTCCACACTCCCTCAGGCCTCGCACTGTCATTTCACCTCACAAGCACTTCTCCCACTCATTCTCAATTTAAAAATATTCAATACTTTCTCATTTCACTTAGAATAAGATCCAAACCCATTATCATATTGTAAAATCTGTCCCCACATTATCTCATACCTCATTTTCTACACACACTCTGTTTAGTTTTCTGTCTGTCCCTCAAGCATTTCAGGCTCTTTCTTCCTCCAGAGCTTTTCATATGCTGTTCTCCTGTCTTGCAGTGGTCTCCCCTCCATTCTTTTAGGGTTGCCTCCTCTGGCTTTATGTATCATTTAAATTTCATTTCCTGGAGAAGTCCTCTCTCTCATCCAACCCCTTACCATTACCATCTGCATCATTCCTGTCTCAGGACCCTCTTTCCTTCATTCCACTTACCACAATTTGTACTTATTTAGGGCACTTGTTTTATGCCTATGTCTCCTCTATCCAACCCAAGACTGTGATCAAATGAATGAGGTCAAGGACCATGCGTACCTTCTCACAGTAGTATACCCCTGTCTGGCATTAGGCCTGACCCAGAAGAAACACTAAATACATTTTTGTTGAATAAATAAATGTCCTTGAAGATTCACACATGCAAAAAAAAATTACAAATATAAATTAGACTTTATCTGTGAGGCTACTATAAAAAAGATATCATATCACAAAAAAGTACAATTTATTACATGTGTGTAAGTCATACTGACACTTTTCCTTCTTTCATGGAGAAATGTGGTGAAATAGTAAATCTGGATTTCAAGAGGGATTTGACTTTGGGGATTTTTTTTGTAGGAAAAAAAGTCATAAGTATG
This sequence comes from Pteropus alecto, assembly GCF_000325575.1. NCBI lineage: Eukaryota > Metazoa > Chordata > Mammalia > Chiroptera > Pteropodidae > Pteropus > Pteropus alecto. Next base: position 8,618,460 of record NW_006494614.1, read on the forward strand.
AGCTATCAGTCAGTGTTCCCAAGTTTCTGAAGCTTCCGGGGAGATTCTGACTCTGAGTAGGAGAAGGGGCCAAGGACCAGGGATTTGTCCTTATAAAACATACCTCCAGAAAATTCTTGTCATCAGTGAAGTTTGGGAATATTGGGCTAGGTCAGTTGTTCCCAACCTTGGCTGCACATTAAAATCATCTGGATAGTTTTAAAAAATAGTAATACCTCAATATCACACCAGAGATCCTGATTTAATTGGTCTGGAGTACGGACTACACATCAGGATTTCTCAAAGTTCTTCAGCTGGTTCTAACATGCAGCAAAAGTTAAAAACCACTAGGCCTGATGACAGCATAACAGATTAGTAATGGATTGAATAACCATGCCAAAGAGGATGCCAGTTAACAGATGCCAATAACAGATGCCAAACTGTGAGGAAGTTCCTTCTAACGGAAACTACAGGCTTTGAACTTGATCTTTTCATGATCAAGATTTACTGGTGATTTGAATGGAGTCAAAGTGACTTGCATAATAGTTTTTTCTATTGCATAAACTGAATAGTAAATAGTTTGGATGATAGAATTAGAGCCTGAAATTTACCAGCCTAGAGTCATAGGACAGCAGCTGCACTAAAAAAGTGACTGCAAGAAGACAAAATGGGGTGACATAGCTCTGATTAAAAATAATTTGAAAAAGACTTAAGGGTTTTATTTGACATTGACCTCAATGGGTATTTACAGTATGATTTGAGTACCAAGGATATTGTTTTCCATTAATGGCATTATAATATTTAACATGAAGGAGATAGTCACCCTACTCCATACTGAAATCAAGGGCATCACAGACAAAGAAGGACATAGATAGATAAGACCATGCATTCACAGAGGGGAGCAAAGAAGGTAGCTTACAGGGGAAGAAATAGGGACAAGAGCAGGAGCAGAGAGACATGACTACAAATGTTTGACCACAAATGTTTGACCACAAATTAGATTTATTCTGAAAATACCGAGAACTTTGTTAGAACTCAGAACAATAGGCAGAAGCTATACTAAAACAGACTTAGGCTCAACATGGATAAGAACTTCCTAATGGCCTAATAGTAGTATCTAAAGATAACATGAGCTACTTGGAAAGCACTTAATTCCCCATCGCTAAGAATCTTCCAGGCCTAGAAGGAAGAAGCCACAGGTGGTCTAATATTCTTATGTGACCCATCCTTTCTAAAACATTTGTTGCAAAGCACAGAGTTGATCAGAAAACTTATCAAATATCCATTAAATCCTTGAACTTGCTTGTGTTGTGTAAGGAGGATCTGGCCAAGGCTGACCTTCCCAAGCAGTCAGTCTCCCCTTTTGTCTCATTTATTCATTTCTTTTTCTTTTTTTTTTTCTTTTTTTTGGTTCAAATTCAGGAATCCCCTATATCTCTTTCCTTTCTAGTTTTGATAGCCTATAAAAAGGAAAAGACTCATCAATCAGTCTTTGATCCTAACAATACTCAATAATTTGGCAAAGGTAAGTTGTAGAATTTACACCTTTTTTATGCTGCTTGTTCTAGTTTCCTCCTTTTCCTGAGTTCCAACCAAAAATATATTCGAAACAAGGCATAAATCTGTGTCGTGATGATATAATAACCCTAAATTTATTCCTGTCCAAATTCTGCTTAAATTTCGACCTTTCCATCCAGCATTTAGCTCCCTTTCCTCTTCTGACACAGGGAGTTTATTCTGTCAGCTCAGAAATAGTTTTCATTTCAAAAATGGCTTTCCTCCTCTTTTGCCTGTATTTTCACCACTGTTTCTGAGTGGGAATGATCCAGTTGGCAAAATAAAAATATTATTCATCCAGATCAACATATTAAGATCTGGAAAAATTCATTTTCATACAATGGGACATTTATAATGTGTCCACTTTATCAAGCACACTGACCTTAAAACATTAAACACACACACACACAATTCCAGACTTATTAAGCATTTAAAAACTTCTAGCTGTTCATTCACTCCTATATAAATATATATATATGTATATATGTGTGTGTGTGTGTATGTATATATATATATATATTCAGCTAGAGTTGAATAAAAGAGGATCAGTTCCATCCTCTGCAAGTATCTCCAAAAAATGTGATCATCATCAAGTTTGTAAAGGTCCTATGAGCTTCCTTATTCTTATGAGTTGTTTCGGCCATTTAAAGCTCAGTTGGGGGCAGAGCACCCACTAAAGCTGCCATATGACACAGTCTCAGCACCCACCCTCAAAGCCACATGCTTTTCAAGAGTTCCTGGCAGGACTTCCCACCTGCTTCGTCCTCAGTCCTGGCAATGGGGGCTCTCTTCTCTGATCAGGCCCTGCTTCATAGAGCAAAGAGTCTCTGAGGCCCATGGCACATGGCTACCTACAGCCCAATGCTCCCCTTCCTACAGCACACTCTGGAGCTTCCTCTCCCAACAGCCTGCACCTGCTTTAAGGACTCACACAAGCTTCTTCATAGGCCTCTGTCCTCCCATGAGAAGATGAGGCACTATGCATACCCTTGGGTTCAGAGGCAGCTGTTCGTTGTGAGGAAACTATTGTGTAGGGTATTCACACGATTGCAGGAGAGGTGTTTCTTAGTAAGGGATGTTGCTGCAGGTGGAAAGTGAAGGGTTCCGGCATCCCTTTGCCTCTCTCTGACTCTGTCCTGAAATTGTCACCCCAGTCCCTGGTGACATAGTGGCCTTTCCTCATCTTTTCTTCTCATAGCAAATTTGACTTAAGTCTTGGGTTTTCTTAAAGCTATTGCTATACTTCCAAATAGTTCTCAAGTTCATCACTTTGTCATTATTCCCATCACTACTGTCCCGTCTCTTCTCCCTAGAATACTTCTAAATGTCTCTACACTGATCTCTGCATGACCACCTATCCTCCATCCTATACTGCCATTGTGAGAAGTTTTCCAGATTTGCTTAAGAATCCTTGGAGGTTCTCCAGCATTTTATAAATAGACTTCAAACTCCTTAGAGTGGACACAGGTCTCCAGCTTGCTCCAGCTCCTGCTCCAGTACCAGCTCTTGTTTGTCACAGAGAAGGAGCCAAGCTCTTCCCCACCTCTGTTTCTTTGCACATACAGTCAGCTCAGTCTGCAACACTCACTGCAGTTACTTAATATTCACTCATATCCCTGATCTAATGCAAGAGTTACCAGCTCAGGAAATCTTTTAGAACGCTCATTTGAGTTAGAGATTCCTCCTCAGGGCCCCCATAACATTGGAGCGCCTACCTGTTATAGTTCTCTTCTTTAACCTGAAATACTAAATTGGATAAAAACAAGAACCAATTCTTTTACCTTTGTATTACGTAACGCCTGACACATAGATGACTTTTTTTAATTTTTGTTAAAGTTACCTTAAGTTGTTATATGTAAGACACTCAAACGTTGAAAATCTTCTATAATCATTTTGAAAACAGAAGATCACTTTCTACTTCTGGTTTACAAAAGCTATATTTATTATTCATAGCCTAAAATAAAGACCCAGAAGGTAAAAATGTGCAACGCATATTAGTGAAAATACTATTTGTAAACAAACACTGTGAAAAATGTTCATCCATGCTAGCAATCAGGAGATGCAAATTAAAGCAACTTTGAGAAAAATTTTGCACATTAAACTAGCAAAAAATATTTAGTGACAAAACCTAAGGTTGGTTAGAGCGAAATTGTTACATCTTTGGCTCTTTCTGGCATTGCACCTTGGTCCATCCTTTTTGGAAAGTGATTCGGCAGTATTTATTTAGAATCTGTGAAGATATTCATACTTTTTGGCCCAATAATTGACTTTGAGGATTTAACCTACTCAATACAAGATTTTTTATTAATGGAGCAAAATGCTACAAAATATTCAATGGTGTGTTATTATAGCAAAACAGTGAATATCATTTAATTACTCAAATGTGTTTCAATACACATAAACATAAATTGGAATAAAATATTTGCGACCCACATAACCAATAAGGAATCCATATCAAAAATAGGTTTTTAAAAATCTTATAAATTAAAAAAGACAAAAAAACCAGCCTGAAAAATATTTGGACAGGAATAAAAATATGAATGGTCAATAGACACTGAAAGATGGTCAACTTCATTAGTATTCAGGAAAATGCAATTAAAATTAAAAAATAAGCTATCATTTACACTTATCTAATTGACAAAAATGAAAAAGTGACAACCGAATATTGATTTCCCATAACATCATACAGAAATTTTTCTCTTCGGAATCTATCTAGCCTAGAGAACCTGGAATTGCACTAGGAGATATGTCCAAGAAGGTTCAGAGGAGCACTTTTCCCATAAGCAAAATTCTAGAATAAGCCAAAAGTCCATCGACAGCAAAATAGATAGATAGGTATATTCCACAATGGAACACCATACAGTAGTGGAAATGACTAAAGTACACAGTTCACACAACACCAAGGAATCTAGGATTAAAGTGTTAAGTGGATAAACCAAGTCATTGAAAGCATATGAAATATAATTTCACTTATAGAATTTTTAATTCATAACTAGATTTATTGGTTAATTATTGGTTAACTTATTGGTTAGGAATATATTCACGTCAAAGCTATAATTAAAAACAAATAAAAGATAAGCACAAAATTCAGAATCATTTCCTTTGAGAAGAGTAAAGAAAAGGATATTGGAAGGAGGACACAGGCTTTACAGATAAATGAGTTTTCCTTTCTTTAATTCAGTGGTTAGCATAGAGTATTTTTTAATTCAATATTTAATAAAAAAATATTTTTTAAAAAAGAAGCAGGTCACAAAGTAGCAAATATATTATATACCATCCATATGAAGTAAGGGCATATTGGTGTAAATGGTAATATCAGGAAAATGATGTAGGATGACTTATATTTGATTGGAAAGATTAACTTCTGTGTGATTATATATAATTTTCATATAGCAGAAGAAAATTACAAACCTCTCATTTTAGAGAAAAAAATTAGGTAGATCCATGTGGTGGGATTGAATTGGATATATTTTTTTAACCTCTGGGATTTTCTCCTGCATTTCCTTTTTGTCTCTTCCACAATAACCCCATTAATTCAATATCATTTATTATAAGAGAGAGAGAGAGAAATTCTTGGCTTTGAGTTTCAAAATAGGCTGTGGGAACCTCTAACAGATAAAAAGGTTTGAAAGCCAGGGCTATTGATTTGCCAGAACCAAGTATTTTAGAACTCACTAAAACAGGCTTGGTTTAAAATTTATGCAATTAATAATAGATGGTAACAACAGTAGATGAAGAGCCTGACTATACTTGAAAGAACTCAAATTTCCCCTGTATCTCCAAAAGGGATACAAAACAGGGTAGATGGAGGCTTACAGTTAGGACCAGGAAAATACAAAGTGATCTGCATGGCCAGAACTCATGATCGAGGCAGCCTCTGATATAGCAGCAGATGCAGTGAAGCAGAAATGAATGATCAAAGAAAGTGGATAAGTTACACCTCAGCAAATTCCCTTTCCCACCATTGCCTAAACACAGCATAACACCATCTGAAACGGAGATGTTACCCTAAGCAGAAGCAGAGATGGTCCTCTGAAATGTTATCCTGAGGAGAGGGGGAGAAGGATAAACTGATTGAGAAATCACTTCGAAAAGCTGCATCTGCCTGGAGGTGACTCCGTAGGTTTCAATATTAGGAACATTAAGGAATGGAAATAACATTAGTGATAAAGAAATAAAGGTATGTTTGTTGCTTAGGAAATGTCATAATCACTACATTTATATTTTTTGATCCCATAAAAAGAAATGTGTGAATTGACATGAAAAATTCTGACAGGAACAGTGGACTTTTTATTCATACTTTATATATGTTTATATATAGCCACTCTCTCTGCCCCTATTTTGAAACATTGTAGATATAATATCATTCCAGATTTTCTAACTTTTTGGTAGAACTCTATCGTTAAAATACTTAATTTTAAAATACTTAATTTTACTTAATTTTATTTATTATACACCTAACATTAAAATAATAGTTAATTTACTTAATTTTATTTTATTTATTATACACCTAACTTAAAATAATATTAAAATACTTAATTTTATTTATTATACACCTAACATTAAAATAATATTAAATAAATTATTCTTTAAGATTAAATTTTTTTTAATGAGCAGGGAGGCTATAGTAATTTGAAGCAGAAACAGGAAATCATAAAGACTATGAGGAGATATTAGAGATCAATAATAAAATAATTGAAAATTTACATCATTGTTCTCATTTTACAAATGAGGAAACTAAGAGTAGCGATTGAGTACCTCACGCAGTTAATAACTGATGCAGGACTCAAATCTAAATCTCTCTGACTCTAAAACCTGTGAACTTATTCTCTAGAATATGCTCCTTCTCATGGAAGAAAGGGAATATTTCCAAAATAATGGTGATATATTTCCAAGAATTAAAGAATGATTAAAAACTTCAATTTGAGAAATGGTCACACAGTGATTAACAGAATAAAGTTTCCAGTTGGGCAAATTATAATAAAAATTTTAAATATAAGAGAATAGAGAAAAGATATAAGCTTACAAAAGAAAGAGTGAATCATTTATATAGGACAAAAACAAATGCAAGAAAATAATGAAACAATGTTTCTAAAAGAACTAAAGATAAAAAATTCTTGACCTGAGAGTTTTTTATCTAGTTAGAAAGGAATTTATATGTGAGACTACAATAAAGACATTCTCAGAAGTTTTACTACATAGAGACACACTTTGAAAACACTCTTGGAAAAATTAACTACTCTGCTCAATCTCTGAATGTATTAGGTACTCTTGTCCTGATTTAGAAACAAAAAAAAAACCCTCGCTGGAAGAAAACAGCAGAGAGAGGTATCATTTTTTTTCTTTTGTCTTTTCTTTCTTTTTCTTTCTTTCTTTCTTTCTTTCTTTCTTTCTTTCTTTCTTTCTCTTTCTTTCTTTCTTTCTCTCTTTCTTTGACATTGGTTAACAAAATTCAATACGTTTCAGCTGTACACTTTAACAGTAAGGCATATATATATATTTACACTGTGTGTTCACCTCCCATAGTTAGAGTAGTCGAGTATATAAGTACTTGCTAGCACAATACCACACATCTGGTGGTTTAAAAAACAAAAACTTATTTTCTCACAGTTCTGGAGGCTGGAAGTCCAAGATCAAGATGCCAGCAGGACTGTTTCTGGTGAATCTTTCTCCTTGACTTTCAGACAGCCATCTTCTCACTGTATCCACATTTGGCCTTTTCTCTGTGCACGCAGAGACACTCTTGGTGTCTCTTCCTCTCTTATGAGAACACCAGTCCTATTGGAACCTACCCCTATGATTTCATTTAATCTCGATTACTTTCTTAAAGGCCCTATCTCTAAATATAGTTGGGAGTGGGGGGAAGGTTAGGAGTTCAACATATGAATTTGGGGAAGACACAATTCAGTCCATAACAGTGATCAAGAATGAAAAATTGAGAAGATTCAAATTACTAAAATCTGTAATGAGACAGAAGACAGTACTATAAATCTTAGAGAAATAAAAAAGAATTATAAAGGAATATTATGAACAACTGTATGCCAACATATTAAATAAATTAGAAGAAACAGACACATTTCTTAAAAGATATGAACTATAAAATTGACTCAAAAAGATATAGAAAATCTGAATATACCTATAAAAGTAAAGAGATTGAATTAGTAATTTAAAAACTTTCCAAGGAGAAAATCCCAGGCCCAGAAGCCTTCACTGGCAAATTCTACCAAATATAAAAAAAGAATTGTCAATCCTTCTAAAACTCTTCTATGAAATAGAAGAAAGGAACATTTCCCAATTTTATGAAACCAATATTACTCTGATACCAAAACCAGACAAAGATATCACAAGGAAAAAAAAATTAAAGACCAATATCCTTTCTGAATGTAGATTTAGAAATCACCAACAAAATAACAAAAATAATGAAGTCTAGTGACGTGTAAAAAGGAATATACACCACGAAAAAGTGGGATTTATCCTAGGAAGCATGCTTGGGTTAACATCCAAATATCACTCGATGTAATAGATCTTATTGAGAGAATAAAGGAAAAAATAGAAGATCATCTCAATAAACATAGAAAAAGTATTTGGTAAACCCAACACATTTTTATGACAAAAAATATATATATTGACAGAGTAGAAGGGAACGCCCTAACCTGCTAGAGGGCATCTACAAAAAAAAAACGTTATACTTAATTACGAAAGACTGGATGCATTCTCCTTAAAATTAGTAACAAGACAAAGATATCTGCTGTTACCACTTCTGTTCAACATTGTGTAGGATGCTCTAGCAAGGACAATTGGCAAGAATAATAAATATATGGTTGGGTCTTGTTTTTTATCCATTTAGCCATTGTATGTCTTTTGATTGGAGAACTTAATCAACTTACATTACGGTGATTACTGATTTGTAAGGACTTACTCATGCCATCTTAATATATGTTTTCTGGCTGTTCTGTGATTTCTTTATTCCCTTTTTCCTCTCTTACTCTCTTTCTTTGTGAATTGATGATTTTCCATAGTGGGATGCTTTTTCTTCTCCTTGTCTTTTGTGTATCTACTATAGGTTTTGCTTTGTGGTTATCATGAGGGTTACATAAAACTTCTTATGGTTATAGCAATCTATTTTATGCTGATAATTTTGATCATATACAAAACTCTATCTTTTTTATTCCCCCCACACACTTTTATGTTTTCGATATCACAATTTACATCTTTAAAATTTTTGTAGCCATTAACAAATTATCGTAACTACAGTTATTTTTATTTTTTGTCCTTTAACATTTGTACTAGAATTAAGTGATTAACAACACCATTTTGCAATATTAGAGTATTCTGAATTTAGCTATATACTTACCTCTTCCAGTGTGTTCTACATTTTCATGTGTTTCAATGGTACTAATTAGCGTCCTTTTATTTTAGCTTAAGGAACTCCCTCTGGCATTTCTTATAAAAGAAGTATAATGGTAATGAACTCTCTCAGTTTTGTTTGTCTAGGAAAGTCTTTCTCTTTCCTTTACTTCTTAAAGAAAGTTTTACCATCGTATTATTGGTCAGCAGTTTTTTTTCATTCAGCATTTTGAATATATCATTTCACTTTCTCCTGGCCTGCAAGGTTTCTGCTTAGAAATTACTAATAGCCTTACAAAGATTCCTTTGTATGTGAGGAATTTTTTCTCCTGCTATTTTTAAAATTCTCTTTGTCATTGATTTTACAGTTTTTATTACACTGTGTCTAGAAGAAGATTATTTTGGGCTGAATTTGTTTAGGGGCCTATGAGCTTCATGAACTTGGATTTCCAAATTTCTCCCCAGATACGGTAAGTTCTCAGCCATTATTTCTTTTTTCCCCAGTTTTATTGAAATACAATTGACATATAACATTGTATTGCTATTATTTCTCTAAATGAGCTTTCTGCCCCTTCTCTTTATCTTCCCTTGAAATTTCGATAATGTATAAATTGTTGCTTTTGGTAGTATTCCATAATTCACATAGGTTTCCTTCATTCTTTTTTATTCTTTTTTTCTTTGTTCTCTAACTGAATGATTTCAAATGATTTCTATTCAAGTTCATGGATCCTTTCTTTTGTTTAATCAAGTCACTTGTTGATCCTCTGTATCGCGTCTTTCCTTTTATTCACTGTATTCTTCAGTTCCAGACTATGTTTGATCTCCTTTTATGATTTATGTCTCTGTGAAACTTGTAGTTTTGTTCATGTATTATTTTCTCGATTTCCTTGAATCATCCTTTTGTGTTTTCTTACAGCTCACTGAGCCTTTTCAAAACAAATATTTTGATTTTTTTTTTTTAATCAGGCAAATCACAGATCTCCATATCTTTGTGGTCAGTTACCAGATTATTGTGTTCCTTTGGTGGTATCATGTTTCCTTGATTTTTCAAGTTTCTTTAAGTCTTGAGTTGCTGTCTTTGCATTTGAAGTAGCAGTTACCTCCTCCAGTCTTTGCTGACCGGCTTTAAGAAAAACATACCATCTCTCAGTGATGCTAGGAATCCTGACACTTTTTTCTCAGGCATTTCTATGGATACACCTGCTCCACACTTCTTGTTCCCTCTTAAGAGGGAATTTGTAAGATTGTATGCCTTCTCTCAATGCTGAAAATCCAGACCAAGTGCTGACAGCATCTTGTGTTTGCTTTCCCTAAGGTGGTGCTAAATGCTCAACTTCATATCCTTTCTCTCAATCCCACAGTCAACCTGGGTTTCTGTATATGTTCACCAACCATCTGCAAAAGCTCACAATCACTGCCCTTGAGGGCATACACAGAAAGCCAGCCACAGGTGGGGAAGGGATGTGTAGGGGTGAGGCATGATAAGTGTTTGTTATGCCCTTTGGAAGATCCACAGGCAAGGCATCCCCAAAGACCCATGGGTAGCTTTCCTGATGGAGTCCACAAAATGGTAATAGGTTCTATGTTTCTTTAATACATTTTGAGCCCTAGCTGCTATTCTCCTAGCCCCTTGCTGCCCCTCAGTCACGCAGCTCACCTCAGTATCCTGGATGGGGCAAGAAATGAACCTCTTTGGCAGCATTCTGCATGGGTGGGGAAATTAGGCACTCACTCTCATCCACACTTCCCCCAGTAAGAGAAGTAACAGGCTGAGAAGGTGTCTCTTGGCACTGAGCAATACCACCTTGGAGGAGGTGTGATGCCAGAAAAGTGAAATTATTCCCTTTACCCTCTTCAATGTATCTGAATATTGGATATTTTTGCCCCAACAGTGTGCTGGTACTTCTCCTTTGGACTTCCAGACTCCCACAGAGGTATTCTCACCCATGAGTGAGTGTCAAAATCGGTGTTCTTTGAGCGTAAAAAGGTAGAAAACTGGTATTCTGCCATCTTAATGACATTACTCAGGACAACATCATTGTTGATGGCCCAAAGCCGGAGACAGCTCAAATGTCCACCAAAATAGAATAGATAAATAGGACATTATATTGCAATGAGAAAAAAAGAAACTATCTCACATGTGGCAACATGAATGGCTCTCATAAAAGATACAATGACCAGAAGAAGCCCATCATAAACAAATATATACTGTGGTGTTAGAATTTATAATAGTGATTGGAATGGAGCATGAGAGAGGCTCCTAGGGAACTGGTCATCTTTTCTCCTTATTTCAGTATTTACATGGCATGTTCACTTTGTAAAAACTCTTGAAGCTGTACACTTAAGATTCATGCATTTTCTTGTATGTATATTCTATTTCAGTAAAAGATGTACTTCCAAAAATAATATTTCTCTTCTGTCCTAATTTTCTAAAGTAACCAACCAGAAAATATAACAAAATGGAATTAGATGCCATTATGATTATTCAATTACGTGTGAACATTTGCTCATTCTCTAGCTCAGTGGTTCTCAACTGGGGACAATCCAGAGGACATTTGGCAATGTCTGGAGATATTTCTGATTGCCTGGGGGGATGCTACTGGCATCTAGTAAGTAGAAGGAAAGAATCTTACAAAATATCCTTAGATACACAGGACAGCCCCCACAAGAAAGAGTAAACTAGCCCAAGATATCAATAGTGCTGAAAGTGTGCTCAAATTCCTCCCAAACTGTAAATTTCTCTAGAAGAGTAATCCTATCTCTTTGGTTTCTGTCTCTATACTTAGAAACCATCAGAGTGCTTGGCACACAATAGGCTCTCAATAAAAAAGTAGTTGAATTAATAAATGAATTTCTACCCACTCACCCACACCCAACACCCATGTGTGTGGGAACACACATACCTTTTGTCTTGCATCTTAGAGTTCTCTCTTAGTTGTGCCTAAGTGTACTGCTTGCTTTAGAAGACCTCGCCTTAGGAAAGCCAAGCAGATCCCAGAGGGTGGCCCGGGTTTCCCTGGGAGGCATGGGGCCAACCACCCAGACCCACGTGCAGTCTAGGATGAAGCGAATTGGTAGGAGAAGACTTTTAGGATCACACACTTTACAACAGTGACCAAAAAATTAAGTAGGAATTTGATGTTAAATCCAGAGATGACATTTTAAAACATGATTTTTCCCAGAGAATTCTCTATCTTTTATATCCTTCAGGAATTTAGAAGAACTGGGTATAACTCCAGTAGTGGGGGGGCTGGACTAAAGGATCTAGGATCATAGTTATTTCCCTCCAACTAATGGCCCGCACTTCACATTTGGAGAAAAGCTGTCTGAAAATGAAACTTATCTGGTTTTAATTTTAAAACTTTTTCTGGAGTTATGAATGGAGGTTTTGGCTTCTCCAATCCACTTTGAAATCTAAGCAGAATCCATTTAGAAGACATAAACAGTTAGCAAAGAAGCTTAATAAATGCCTCTCAAATTATTTGTGTGAAAGTGAACAAGTCATTTAACAGCTCCAGACTTCAGTTTTCTCATCTGCAAGTTATGTGAATTAGACTAAACAACCTCAAGTTCCTTTCACCTAAAATTTGATGATTCAATGATTTAAAAGGCAGAAATTATAAGCTCTAATGAGGTGATATTTTGAGCTTTGCCAAATCATAGGGTTTTTCTGAGTTCCCCTATTAGAGCAGAGTGCGCCAGCTTCGCTTGATGCCACCAACAGGTGTGTAATTAAGCCTGATCTTTCTCCAGCATAGTTCATTTTCCAGTGATGGGTCTACAATTAAAACAACTCCCTCCCCAGAGAAGTACACATCAGTGTTATACTTTTCATCTTTAATTACACTGGTTGAAGATGAGTAAATGTGCCCGAGATCCCAATAGGGAAGGACCGATTCATTAGGTGGTTGTAATGTGCCATCTAGTCCGCAGTTCAGGTTACTGTGCCTGCACAGGGAAGATGGCCCTCGACAAATCTACTCAAATATACCAATGATTATATCCACCTGCAATTGCCTACCTTTGCACTAAAACTTGACAAATACTAAAGATCTGGACCTCTCAAAGAGATAAGTACAGTGTCAAAGCCAAAACTAATTTACTACTTCAGTGCTTTTTAGCAGAAGGGCCAAAATAGCCTGTTAATACTTTATAGAAGAAAAGGAAGAGTTTCCAAATTTTCATATTACCACCCTCCTTTCTCTGTCCACTTCTATTACAGCTCTTTTTTCTCATAGCGCTAATACAATCTGACTTCATCTATTCATTTATTTGTTTATTTCTTTATTATCTGGCTCCCTTCATTGGAATGTCAGCTGGGGGAGGATCTGTTTTGTTTAAAATCATATTACCACTTGGAGCACAGTGCCTGTCCTTTGGCAACCATTAAATGTTGTCGGTTAAATGAATAAATATTGGTTCAGAATTTTTCCTTAAAATGTACCTGGTGGAGGTTTAAGTCTGAGGTAACTGATGTTGAGCCAGTGTGCCAGACTTGGCATTTCTTTGGCATTATAATTCTCTTAAATACGTGGTAGGTTTGGGTTTTTAAATTCCAGTTAATTCAATGACTTCGTATTCAACACCCATGGATCTGGTTAGGCACGGTTTTGAAACTAGAACCCAGACTGGGAATTTTGTCCTTTAGCAACAGGTCTAGGTGCTCAGCCCATCCTCTCTGGGCTCAACCTAATGACATCTAACCTGGCTTCTGTTTGAGAGCAATTTGTCACCAGGGCACCAATTGTCCTGTACCCTAAACCTGCAACCCAGCTTTGATGAGGAGACAACTGGAAAATCTTTGGGGTAAGAAGACATAACAGAAGTTGCTACCACGCCCCTAATTTATGCCCCAGCCTCAGTAAGCACATGCCTGAGCACCATGATACCAAAAGTGACACTTTAATCATCTGCTTCACTACTGCATAATAACAACTTTCCATTTTCGTCACCTGAGATAATATTTAAAAGTGCAACTTTTTTCAAAAAGTGTGATTGAAGGGTCTTCACTCTCCTCTACCAAATCCAAATCATCCCATTTCACATCGTAGGATCATTTATTTGTTACTCTGAATTCTAGAACTCATTTTTGTATCCTTTAGAGGGCTTTCTGTTGCAAGGAAAGGAAAATAGGACTTAAGCAAACAAACGAAATATATTTTAATGGTTCACATAACTAAAAAGTCCAGGTTGACTCCAAGGCAGACTCAAAGGTAAGACATAACTTACCTTGGAGTTGTTTCCCCAAGGAAAATTGGAGTGTACTTACTAGAATGGCAGAGCAGCAACTAAGTCCTGGAAGGCCAAACTTGCAGATTTTCCTAAAAGCAGTGGTTCTCAACCAGGGGCTATTTCACTCCTCAGGAGATGTTTGTCGACATCTGAGGACATTTTGGGTTGTTAGAACCAGGTGTCGGGGGAGGGGGGCTACTGGCGTCTAGTGGGTGGAGGCCACGGATGCTGCTAAACATCCTGCAATCACAGGCCAGCCTACCAGCCCACATTGTCAATAGTGCCAAGACTCATAAACCATGACCTATATATAGTAACTGAGATGAAATATTTCCATTTGGTTGCACCAAAGGAAATGCAAATATAGGATGAAACAGGCAGAGAATATAAACGTAACAGGAATACTCACTACCCAATCAATTCAGGGGACTAAGTGGAAAAAGAGGAAGGTTTCCCAAACTCCAGACAAATGATATATGAGACACATATGCACACATTGTTCAGCCATATCTGAATTACATTTCTAAGAAGATGGCTACTACATACCAGCTTTTTAACCCACAAAAAAAAAGTATATAGCTTCCCTATACTAATCATTATGTTAAAAATAATTTTAAATATAATTAATGACCATCTAACTGTTAAGTCAATAGTCCTGTGTTTGTTCTTATTCTCCTTGACTTTTCTGTAGTATTTGAAATTATTGACTACTTATCCATTTCTCACATGAAATTCTCTTCTTTCTTTGTTACTGTGGCTCTGTATTCCCCTATGTTCTGTCTCTCTCAGCTATCTCATTGACTTTCGTGATCTCGAATAGTATCTCTAGGTGGAAAATTTACAAATATGTATCAGCAGCCCTTATTTCTCTCCCCAGGTCTGGTATTGTGTTTCCAGCGGTCTACTAGACATGTCCTCTTGAATATCTCCCTGTTGTTTCAGATTAAACACTGATCAAAATCAAATCTTTTATTTTCCGAGACCATCTCCCATTTTTGACTTGCACATTTCCTCTTAAAAGTTTTGAATGACCCAGGCTGTGGCACCATTTTCAACGCCACTCTTCACTTCAGTCACCTGTCCCAGCAGTTGCCCAGTCCTGTCAAGTTTCATTTTTGCGATCTCTCTTGCATCTTTTCCCTCGATTCCAAGCCCCACTGCCACCAGCCTATTTCAGGTTCCTATTGCTTTATTCTAAACTATTGTAGAATCCTTTTCACTGATCTCCTGCTCCACACTATGCCAATCTACCCTGCACACCGTTGTTAAATTATATTTCTGCACAATTGCTTTGATGATATCAACCACTCTGCTCAAAAGTGTTCAAAGTCTTTCAACTGCCAACAAGATGAAAGGTAATCACTTTAGTCTGAATATCAAAGTTCTTGATAATCTGACTTCAATGCTACTTTTTAATCCTGTTTCCTGCTGTTGACCTGTATAGACTCTCCTCTTCAATCATGGTGGTTTCCGTAACTTTTCTGCATACATCCTCATGATTCTGTTCACACTGTCCTTCCAACCTGTAATATTCTATCTCTTCCTTCCTCTCAAACATACCCCAATCTATTACCTCCCCACCATTTCTTCTACCACACGACTGGAGCAAATTAGTTCCCACCTCCACGCTGTTATAATCCCTGTTACATGGTCTGCTTAGGACCAGAGGCCAAAGTAATTTCACCAAACCTCCTCTCTCCCCCACATTCCAGATCCCACCTTTAATATTTCCTTGCTACTTCTCCAAACAGAAAAATGTGGACACTTTAAAACCTGGGACTCCCACATCATTTCTAAATGCAATTGCAACTCTTATGCCCAGTTCTCATGACTGGGCTTTTGTTGTTGTTGTTGTTCCAAATTTCTGTGGTCTCAGGGATGCTCCAGCTTTCACCCACCCACACTCCCTCCCTGCCTCTTAGGGTATGGAGTTCTGTTACAACTGTTACCTGTCCCCCTTGGCCCTGTCTCATCTACATGTCGAGACACCTTGCTACTGTATCATGTATCTTCCAAAGTCAGCTATTTGTCAACAATTCTGCCCCTTGCTGTTTTTCCAAATTTCTGTTGTCTCAGGGATGCTCCAGCTTTCACCCACCCACACTCCCTCCCTGCCTCTTAGGGTATGGAGTTCTGTTACAACTGTTACCTGTCCCCCTTGGCCCTGTCTCATCTACATGTCGAGACACCTTGCTACTGTATCATGTATCTTCCAAAGTCAGCTATTTGTCAACAATTCTGCCCCTTGAAACACAGTTCTTTGGTTGTTCGGTTGAACACAGTATGTCAGCACATGAATCTGAGTCAGCTCCCCAATTCCTGTCCTATACTAGTAAAGAGATATAATTCTAGGCCTAGGACACTCTGTCCTGGGTTAGCCTGCGCAACTGTAAGAAACCGACAGGACCCACTTCATTCCCAAAACACTGTGCTCTCTGGAATTGCAAACATCACCCCTCCTTCAGGCCTCAGCTAAAAACCATACTTTCCTCTCCAATCACTCTCAAGAAAGCATGGCCTTGCAATGCATTCCCAACCTAATCTAATTCCTTCCTTGTTATATTTCAATAATATGTATAGCCTGTATATAATTTATTTGGTAATTAATTATACTGGCTTTTGACAGCTCTTTTACTATTTTCAATAGCTATTCGAATCTGAGTTCATTTTACTTTTCACATCTTGACTCACCTATTTCAACCATATGGGAGTCATTCATTCATAAAGGCTAAGAGCATGGTTTCTAAAGCGAGATGGCCAGATTCAGTACTGCCTCCTTTATTAGCTATATAATCTCTGATTGCAGTCGTTGATATTTAAAGTGGCTGT
This sequence comes from Pteropus alecto, assembly GCF_000325575.1. Taxonomy (NCBI): domain Eukaryota; kingdom Metazoa; phylum Chordata; class Mammalia; order Chiroptera; family Pteropodidae; genus Pteropus; species Pteropus alecto. The sequence goes on from NW_006494614.1 coordinate 8,635,404, forward strand.
CATAGAGTAAACATTAAATAAGTTATACATATAAAGCACTTAGGACAATGCACTTACGTTTATTTTGTAACTAGAAAGTATACGTTACTTTTAAAAATATTATGGAAGGAAATTTTTTTTACCTCAAGTAATTAATATTATATAGTTCCTGATACATCGTTGAGGCCTTAGTTTGAAAAGGAAAGGTGTGTAGATTAACATTATGCAATGGAGACAAGGAAGTAAGCAGGATTCAATGAATAAGCAGTCACAGAATCCCTAAGAATGGCATCACTGGGCCATATATTTTGTGCACAAGTTAAGTTGTTTGCTCTTTACTCTGCTTGTCATTGTTAGCTAATCATGGAAGGTCTTGAAAAAATAAGTTTTGATCCAGAACAAAAGTCAGGGGCCTCCAATCAGAGAGCCATAGATTTTCAGATCTTGTCCTTGATTGAATTATGTCTGGAAATGCAAGGATTACTTTGTAGCATTTAAGTTTTTAAATTTGTCTCTGAGCTGCCAAAAGCAATTCACACCGGGAAGTAGTAAAACATCAAAAAGAAAAGGAGCTTCCTTTAATGGTTAATTTTATTGCTTAAAAAAGTTTACTACATGCTCTTGTAACATCCTTCAACATATTCATTTGTGGTGGAAAGATATAAAGCTAGATCAAAAGTGTGTACGTACCATGTTTAGAATCATGAAAATTTCCACAGAACTTTGCTAACAATTTTGGTTACTTGCCACTAAGTCAACAATAGTGATTCAAATATCCCTTCCTCCTCTTCCCATATTTTGAATAGTCAGGACTGGCTCAAAGAGTAAATAATGATAGACAGTAGCATTCATTTTCATTTGGTTTTTGGTTTTTGGTTTTTTGGGGTTTTTTCTTGTTTGTTTTTTTTTTTTTTGGGATTATGATACAAGATCTCCCAATGTGGCCATGAAACCCGCTCAAACTTTCCTGTGTTCTTTTCCAGTATATCTTGCAAAAGTATTGTTCTCTAGGATACCAGTCTAGAAAATACAGTCAAAAATGCTTCCCAGGACTTATCCAGACCTCCAAAACTCACCTTGGAAATATCAGCCAACTTGATACAAAAAGACTTCAGATAATTTGACCTCAAGGCCTTACTCTCTAAATTATCAAGGAGGAAATGTATTGATTTAAAGAATATATTTTTTATTACATTGAGGGTTTTTGTTTGTTTACTTTCCAGGCAACAGAGGTTCTGTCTACATGCTTCCCAAGCAAACATCCTATAACTTTATAAAATTCCAACAGTACCAGGGATTTTAAAAACTTTCCACACCATAATACTCACATCATTATTAGTGTAATTTCCATAGAGCAGAGATATCCTGCCACCACCATCACCTGCCAGGAAGGGAGTAAACACATCGGAATACCTAAGGAGTTAGAGCATTTGAAAAAACTCAAGTGATTCTGCTATAGTTCCCAGTTGTCACATAGGGGCAGGTGGGGATGGTCCCTCTGCTCCAGTTAATAATCTTTGATGTCTGCTGATTCATTTTCCCTTCAACAAGTCAGTGACTACTGGAGAGTTTTGGTTCCAACAGAATTTGTATATACAAGTAGAAAGCTGAGAAATATAAAGTATATCTTTCCTGATAATAAATGAATTTATTTTCAAGTAAATACGTAACAACCAAGAGATAGTTGGGGTTTTTTTGTTGTTCGTTTGTTTGTTTGTTTGTTTTGTATTATAAAGTTCAGCCTGATAAAGATTTGTGGTTATCAGAATTCCAAAAGCCTGGAAAACATAAAATATATTGTAAGCAGCAGTAGAAATAACCACTCACCTTGTCATCCAAGATGAGAAACAATTTATTCAAGGGAATAAAAATGGATGCTGATTTTATTTTCATCAAGAGTATAATATACATGATAGAGGGAAGTCTTTTTTTAAATAAATGGGCTAATAAACTTTTCATAGTTATTTATCAGGCTATTACAATGCAATCTTTGCTATATATTTCAAATTCCTAAACTTCTTTATTTCTTAATTTCAGAAGGTCAGCAACGCAATGGAGCTGAGAGTTTTCCTCTGCTATTGAATCCCCAGAGCTGAGGCGTCAAACTAGATCACTTTCCCTTTAACCCTAAAAAGTACAAATTACTAATCAATATAAAAGAAAATCCCACTCGTGTAATTTTTTTTACATTAATACCCCTGGCTATATGCTTGGTTTAATAGTCTAAATACAATTTTTCTTAATGGTACATTTGTCCTAGAAACTTATGTCAGAAACAAGTCCTCAGGCAATATTTAGGATAACAGATAAGAGTTTCAGGATGAGGGATAATCTAGATCTTTCCATGCTCCCCACAATCAAAATGCAGTTAATAATGAACACTATGTCTGATAAAATATATGCAGCCTGTCTCAATGAATAAACACAATGAGGGCAGGGGTTTCTCATAAATGAGGTGGTTTGTATGATAAAAATATTCACTGCAAGTAAGAACATAATAGCTTATATTTGTTAAATTCCTATTGTCTGACAGATGTTTCACACTCTACTTTGTTCATTAATTCAAACCCGCAGAACAGCATGTAAATTGGTGATTACAGTTTGCATTTTTTATTAATATTATTTTAATTCAAAAAGTGTGTTAACTAGCCCCAGTTCACACAGCCGATAAGTGCTGGAGCCAGTGTTTGAACCCGCTACTTCATGGACATATTTACGAACTCTGATTCTATTTATAGTTTTATCTCTATAACTAAGTGTTTATTTACTTAAGTAAGAATTTATGCCTTTATTATAAATCTCCTAATAAATTTAAATTGCTGTGTTGTTGTTGTTTGGCTTGGGGGGTATCTGTTTTGTTTTGCTTTGCTTTTTGTTCTTCCCATCTCTCAAAGTTATGCTTTCACAAGGTTTCTACTTTGTAGTAAGAAGCTCGAGCCAGAAAGTTTTTCTTTATGGTTACATTTCCGATAAGGGTGCAAATCTTAATTAAGTAAAAATGAATACTTTTCTTCAAGAGTAACTGTGGACAGCAAAGTACCTTAATAATTCAGTTACTTTTCTGCCTCACAGATGTTGGTTGGCTCTGTTTTTAACATATTCAAACAACTGTGTAGAGGCTGGCACACCTGCTTCGATTTGGGGTGATTATTGTGTGACATTTTTACTTGTTAAATTACAGTGAAGACCTTGCTAATAAGAAAGCAATTTCTATCATCTGTATATTAAATAGATGACTACAAAATCCACCCAGGACACGATTAAGTAGCAATTATTTATGGACAGTATTATTCTGTTTGTTAATGGAACAATAATAACAGCAAAGATAGAAAATAGGAAGTATCAGTTCAAATTATGTTCACATTCACAGCATGAGACACTAAAGCCACTTAAGTCTCCTTTCAATTTAACTTGAGTAAGTCATACATACAGCATAGTTAACTTCTAAAAAGAAACTACCTGACTCGTTAGAATTTCTTATTTTACATAGCACTGAAGCTTAAAACAGCTTTAAAAATAATTGTGTAAGACTTACCAACCAAATGCTTTTAACTACTTCACTTTCCTGTAAAGAGGTATGTAAATATTGACATAAGATAAATTTAAAAGAAATTCTTTGTCAGACCAGGTTTAATCTACCTTTTGTAAGTACCTATAGCATGAAGAGCATACAATAACAATGGTAATAATAGCTAATAGTAATTTCCCATTTAGTATATACCCACCAGCCATATACCAACAACCCCACAGATAAAGTAATATTATTACACACATTTTATAGATGAGGAAAAATGAGGCTTTGAGATATTAACTTGCCCATGCTCACATTGCAGGTAAGTTAACAGAGCCATGATTCAATCCAAATTTATTTGACTCTAACTCTTATGCTATATGATTTCCAAAGCAATACAGGCTTCTTCTTGCCCTAAGGAAGATCACATTCTTACAGAGCCCTGGTCCCCATACACAAAAGCTTAAGTGCATTTACCAAGGCAAATCTTACTTTGTAAACGAAGAGATGAACTTGGTTCGACTTAAAGCATTTGACCCCTAATTCAATAAATGCTTATTAGAATACCTACAGCCTGCCTAGGCCATATGCTAAGTGAAGGAGTGACACAATTGAACAGGATATGAGCCTGTCCTAAGGGCCTTAGCATCTTAGATGACGTACGCAGTGTATGTCATCCTCACTACTAGAAGTACAAGGAAGCAGGATCGCTGTGTGCCTGAACCTCACCTCTCCTCTCTTCTAGGTATCCAGCACCAGTCTACCTCCCCTGCAAATGCTCTTCATAACTATTCAACTTACATTTAGCTTCCATCTCCTCTCTTTTTTGGTAATTTTTATATCGTTTGCAACTGCTTCTATAGTTTTGTTATTTTCTCATCACCACCACTACCGTTTCTAACTATGGCTGTCAGCATCTAGCCACCACCTGGGATGCCAACAGGACCCCCAGATTCACTGAGCCATACTTGACTTCCCTTCCTCCCTCCACTTACCACATGGCCTCAGCCTCTCACCGAAGGAGGAGCCTAACCACCTATCTCAGCCTCCCTGTTAACACAAGCCCGAAATGCAAGCAAGTTAATGCCCTCTGCAGTCGACTCAACTCAGTGAGAGCAGTTTCAAGGAATAAATTCCACACCCTACCTTCCACTAAGATTATCTTGAGCTGTACTGGTTTCATAAGACCCTTACAGAGCCTCAGTATTACCAAGTTGTATTTCTTATGAAGCTCAATAATGCACCATCTTCTTCTCTGCCTCATTCCCCTTACCCCCACACTCTTGCTGCCTTGGTTTGGCACCTTCATCCCAATAAAGCATTGGCAGTTTCACTTCAAATATTCTGTTTTCTAGGAAACCTGGGCTAAGACAATTACACAGTAGCCTGAAGTTCCGTGCAGTTAGTCATCTCTGGATCAGAATATCTTCTCAAAAAATAATTTTCCAGAACATTAGTGTATCTAAAACATAATTGTTTTTTAACATCTCTTTCTTCATAGTCTCTGTAGTTTCTCCCAATCCAAAGATGAACTTTGGAGTGAAAATTTCATTCACAACTTATTTAAGCAAAAACACTTCTACTGGCCACCACATTTTGATTCATTCCTTTGTATAAGTATTTATTGTTTCAGGCGTTCTCTTTTAAAAATTAAATATCCTTAAAGAGATAAAACATGACATTATTGAATACAGTTCATGTAAAATAAATTATCTGATTTATTGGTTGATTATAATTGATCTAATCATTACATTACAGCAAGCAAAGACCAAGGCAAAGACAGTATATATGCCTAGATAAAGTTCTTCTACATCCAACATAAGGATCTGGAAAGCTGAAGCATCAGGAAACAGGAAAGGGATGCAAAAAGATGAGGTAAGTGAATAAAAAAAGGCAATAACATGCTCCACATTTTATCTAGGAAAAAGACCTATATTTACCAAATATCCAAATATTAAGTAAGTTTTATTTCTTAATTCTCAATAATTAGTTTGAGAGACTTCTGTAAACTATTTTTTTAAAGTTCATTCTAATAAATAGAGATTTATAAAAATGAATTGCTTTGATGTGTCCTCATTGCCATTTGGGACATTTCATTGGCCAAGACCTTCTTGGTCTCCACCAGCTGAAATTCAGGACAGAAAAGAGGACTAGAGAACAGGTCTAGAGCAAGGAGAGGGAAAACCTTTTGGAGGAGACACTGGCACTATGGACAGTCATTAAATACTTTTGCTGCTGGGCAGTCTATCAGTCATCATATGAATAGAAACAAATTTTAAGCTCCATAAATAATAACAGGGTTATGACTAGAGACCACGGTAGAAATCTGAGAACATGTAGATGGTGATTCACTTGGCAGGACTCACAAAGCACCCATATGGGCATAAAATTTTAAAAAGATAAATCAAAAATTGCATCCAATTTGAGATTTCACAGCCACTCACTGAAAGCATTTAGTTAATCTTCACTGATTTATAGCTCCATATTATTCCCAAACTAGTTGTGGTATCAGGTATACAAACTAAGAGAAAGTCTTGGTTTTAGCATCAGTTTCTTTAAACACTGTATACTACTTTTGAAACAGAGTTCTTGACCTTTTTCCTCTTTTTTGTGTCACTTTTTTATGTTCTCATTAACCTCAGTCTACATGCTGTCGTGCTCACTCTACTCATTTTTCTTGGAAAAAAAAACACCAAAAACCTATTTAACCTCTTGGTTATGGAACAGCTTTCAGGCAATACAATACTTATTCTCCTCCAAAATTTCTTTATGACCTTTACCTGGAAACTGGTTTTTATTAGGTTTAAAGTATACTTACACACATACCTGATTTGACGCTTTCGACTGACTTGGCAGCTCATGTGTCTGATTTATAGCCTTTCTGCCTTCTGGAATTTCCAGAAAGAATTTTGCCGAATGTCTTGATTGGAAAGAGAGGGATAGTTTCATTGAGCAGCTGTAGAAAGCTGTTTCAGACATAATCATAATACTTTATGTTTGATTTCCTTCTAATTTTTCAAAATACTTTCACATCTATCCTCTTGTTTAGTGTCTAATTTGATGTGGGAAAATAAAGGGATGCAAGAACAGAAAAAATAAAAGAAGAAAAATTTAAGAGACCCAGGAGAGGTCTGCTTTACTAGAGTACATGGAGAGAGAATTTAAAGACCACAAGGGAATGTAAGCAGAGCTGTCGTGCTGGGAAACCCACTATATGACAGGAAATACTTTAATTTGTAGATGGAGGACAATGAGAAATAATCTGATTATATTGGAAAGTATAATCACTCTTATTTTATATTGTATGTTTCAATTGAAAAACGCAAAGCCTTTGTTTTATATTATAGAGACTAGCACAGGTATGTGGAACATGGTCTCTAGTCCCAAACAAATCAGGGTTTGAGTTCTAACTCTGCCACTACTGAGTTGTTTGACCTCAGAAAAGTTACGTGTATTTAAGACTCAGTTTTCTCATCTGTAAAACTCATCAGTGTTCTCATCTCATACTATCGTGGGACCAATGCCATAAGCTTACTATGAGGATTACACACATGAACTGTGAGAATTACATACAGTGTCTGGTGCATGTTAAGTGCTCAGTAAATGGTAGCAATTGTTACCCAGGACATACAAATGTTTTGGCATTGTCATCTTTTCTACAAGAGTCTTGGGAAGAATGAATAGGTTATAGCCATAGCTAAACAAGAATCTCATCATGATCAATAAAGAAATTCTCTTGACTGAGTTTCATCAGTTCTCCCTACATCGTTGGCAACTCTCCTTCCTCTTTATGGAAATGAAAATAAAAAATAATAAAGCAGTTAATTACATGATTATAAGATGACTATTTATGACCAACTCTAGCTGCATGCCTATACTAACTCTATTACTAACTCTACCACTAAACTAACTCCACCACTGAAGAGCAAGAAGCAATGGCCTATGGACATAGCTGACTCTTCTCATATCAAAAATCGGTGGAGAATCCCAAAAAGATCATATAAGTATAGATTAATGATTTCATCCTAATAGGAACTTTTTGCTCTTTCCCCACTCTACCTCGCCTCCTCCAAAACAGTCCCACTCTCTTCATTGGAGTAGATGATGCCTTAAGTAGCACTTGCATTTGCTAAGAACTGTTCCCGCATGTGCTTGAACAACTTGCAGAGAGAGGTACCATCAATCTCTAGCAGCTGCTACATGGCTCTATAGGCTCCTGCTCAGTCCATCACTTGGAAGTTTCTTTTAGCAAAAAAGGTGGAGTGTAACAAAAACCCTTCATGGATTTGTATTATATGTTTAAATCATGGTCACCCACAAAAAGTTGAGCTCATCTGCATCTAAAAAGACTGCCAGTTGGGGTCTGCAGCACACAGAAGACAATGCTGTTTCTGCGCTTTCTAGCCTGGGGCTCATCTGCAGAATTCAAAGCCTTTTTTTTTTTCTCCTAAACAATTTAGCTACAAATAGAAACATGGCCCTGTACTTATCTCATTAAAAGAATTCACCCTCCAAGAAACTTTATGTGCTTCCTCATTTTACAAAGACAGGCATGGTGTCTAGGTCTGGTTTATAATTAACACTGCCCAAGGACTAAACTGGTCTTTTATTTCCAGATAAAGAAAGCTTGCAAAATAGTGTGTAAAATGAGATCAGACTCAATGTATATATTCCTCTCTCTGAACTGAGTGCAATCTTATGAAATGAAGTGCCAGATGTAGGGTTAAGATTTAATTTTCAGTTACTAATTTCAAATATGACTAATTCTATTCTGGGGATGAAGTGGTGGAAGTTAAGTAAGCTTAGGATCAAATTTCTTAATTACTTCTGAAGCAAAATCTTCCTTACGAATTAACATTTATAATTTTAGTAGGCATAATATCAGAAGCTAGAGTATAATTTGGCCTATAATGCTATACTTATTTAAAACTTTCTATTTATTCATGTATTTCCTAATGATCATTTAAAACATTAATTTTCTTCAGACTCTGTAGTAGTATGCCCAAGAAAATTACTATTAACTATTTCTGGGTTAAATGAAAGAAAGATGTTGCTATGAATTTAAAATGCCGGTGTTGGAGACCAAATCAAGGATCCATCTGCCTTAAGGAAAATTCTTTCTAAAAACAGATGGGACCACCCTGGAGAAGGGCATCTTCTGCCTGTTCCACTGCATCAGTCTACAGCTCTTATCAACAAAACCCCTGCCCTGAGAGAGATTCTAACCATGCACCAACCCCCTTAACCTCTTCAGCTTTCCTAGTTTCCAAGCATGGCTTTCTTTCAGACAACACAAAAATCATTTCTCTTTGCTGTCCTTTGGGAGCTGCATTTCCCCTCCAGCCTTCCTTGGCCTTCTCCTTACCTGTCTCTTCCCCCACTCCCACTGCTTGTGGCTTGGTCCTTGAAGGTGTTCTCAAACTTTTACGCTTCCACTCTCTGTGCCTTGCTGGCTAACTCTTATTACCTTCCCTTTCTCTGTCTTGATTCTAGGAATACTCAGAGCACTCACTCCGATCATCATTAGCATAAGTTCCCTTCACCACACTGTCCTAAATCTACATTCACATCACTGGCTCGGCACTGCAGTCTCGCCTGTTCCGGCCCAGGTCTGGGCCCCTCCTTCATGTCAATTATCAAAATGCTCCTCAAATTTTAATGTGCATACCAATCCCCAAGATCTTGTTAAAAGGAATATTCTGACTCTATATCTGAGATGGAGCCTGAGGTGCATTTCTAATAAGCACTCAGGTGATGCTGACATTACTGGTCCAGAAGTCACACTTCGAGTAGCAAGGATTTAGCATTCAAGAAGATGCTGGCATGTAGACCAGACTGTCTCTAACTGTCCACTTCTTAAGCCACAGTGGTATTTATGGATTTACATAAATCCTTCCCCTTATACAACAAATATAACATTAAGCCTTTACAGATTTTGCTCCAATAATTTCAGTTTTCAAAAAGCACACTCAAAATAGCTCACAGTACCCACAAACACCCTTTAGTCCCTTAACTTGCTCCAAGACTCGTGGAATCCATCAGTGCTGTAGGAGAAGAAAGCTTTTGAAGAAATTGAACATGGGGTGCTTCTTGGCATATCCATAAATTCAGTAAGGGCTTTTTTTCTCCTCCTTTGTTTTTCACATTTTTTTTTTTTGAGAGGTAAAAACAGGCTAGAAATAAAATTTCCAGGTGCTCTTGCTTCAGCCATTTGTTTTTTGTGTACACCTTAAAGTGTGGACTGCCTCTGAGCCTCAGTTTCTCCAAACATAAAATAGAAGATTTTCCACTCAACTCTGTTAGAGTAGGATTTACGGTCTCTAGTGAAACCTGCTGTGGAAAGATGCTATAAAAAAATGTAGTGTTCTTGGATCACATCTGCACCAAGTCCAGAAACATTTTTGTAACAGAAGAAGGACTTAGTGTTCTCCATTCTCCACATTTTTTTCCTCTAATGAGGTATGGAACTATGTAGACCATAATGACTAAAGCTTAAAGTGTAGGTTCAGTTACTATGTAATCTCATAAATCTCTCTTAGTCATAAGTAACAGCTAACCTCTACTTCCTCTGATATTTTATTTACCCTGTAAATCAGCTCTATTCTTTCATTTCACATAAAGGAAGCTGGGAACCCCAAGTCTCCCAGGAATGTAGAGGCAGGCAAGTTGTTTGTGTATGCCTGATCCAGGAACCTCCCCCTGCTAACGGCAGGCCACTCTCCAGATGCAGGGTGTGGAGTCCTATCAATCACTAAGGATAGATATGCCAACTGGGATCCTGGAAGGAGAAAAAAACTGCCAGGCTTAAAACTGCAATTGCCTGAACTCCTGCAGCACAACCAGCCAGAACAGAGAATAGAATCATAGAAGTGGAAACAGCGAAAAACAGTTGTTTGGCATCAAAGCATGCGTCATTCTCTATTTGGTTTTGCTCTCAATTAACTTCCATCACACCAGTGCCAGTGCGAACACAATGTAAGCAAACATGTAGTTTCCCCTTTAGTGCAACTTTGCTGCCTCACTAGAGATTTATGCTGGGTAGGGTGAGGTGCTGTTGCTTCCTCCTTCTCTGGAACAAGATACCCAGTGGGCAGGACTAGTGACACGTTCAACAGAACTGGTGAGAAGGTTTGATGCCTCTTCATTTGTCTTCCTCCATCCACCACACTGCTGCAAGAAAAAGATATGGAAAGATAAGGCATAAGTAGAATTCTAAAGAGAAAAATTCGATGTTAACTTCTTTGTTAGGAACACACATTTCATCCTACTAATGGAAGGCAAAATTTCCCCTAATCAGTTTAAAAGATATCTTTTGGGTGCCAGTATAATGAAATCCAGTACCCTTTAATTTCTTATAGGTCATTTAGTGTCCAATTTCACAGATTTCAAAGGGATTGTAATCACACAATGGAGAGGGAGGCTTATAATAGAATGATTTGCATGACTCCTCCCTGCTGCAACCATAGGGTGAAGAGAGGAGATAAGAAAGCTGGGAAACAAATTAAAGGGAAAGTCAAAGTGAAGATGAATAGTACTGGAAGTAAAAGGCAACTATGATGTCAAAGACGAGATAGAATAAATCTGAAGATCTATGGTATCTAGAGTTTCGTTTTGAATTACAACCAGGATGAACTTGAAAGTTAGATAAAGGAGCTCAAAATTAAACACCAACAGATAAAGAAGAAAAGTAATCAATTTTCTCAGATTACTTTTTTTGGAGGCTCTAAATTTCAAGTAAAATTTGCTTATAGTATTTATATATTTTGACATGCATGCACATGTGCATACATAATGGTTCCAAAAAGCTAAAACTCTGATTTTCCCATAAGTTTGAATCGTAGATTCATGCTATTGCTACCTAGGTAATTTCCAAACTAAGCATTTTCCAAAGACCAAAACAAACCTATGGCCTATACTTTCTACACGGAATAATATGCGAGGGCATATTGAATTTACTTTCAAATCTACTAGAATTTATCTTTTCAACTTCCTAGAAGTTGAAGAAAACCCCTAGTTTGATTTTATTCAACTCAGATTTGAACCATTATGCCAGACCCTTCCTTTAAAACTTAGACTTCCGCGTTCATTTTATAATCCCAACTTCCTTTGTGTACAGGCTAGTTTAAAGAGGGTCTTCTGTTTTTCCCATTTTTCCTGTGTTTAAAGGAAGTGCCTCTCATGTGGTCTTTGCATAATTTTTAAGCTTCAGGAACACTTAACCCTGTTTCTTCACGGGGAGGGAGTAAAAATGCTTGTAAAAATGCAGATAGAATGCAACTCACCTGACATCAGTATTCATTCATCCATGTATTTGTTCATTCAACAGACCTTTGCTGAGTACCTATGTAGGTATTTTATCAGTGGTCCCCAACCTAAAAAGGCACCAGAGACCAGAGCTCCTATCAGAATTTAATGCCTGATGATCTGAGGTGGAGCTGAGGAAGTGATGCTAGCGCCGGGGAGCACTGCAAATACAGATGGAGATTCACTTGCTCACCTGCTGCTCATTTCCTGCTGTGCGGCCCAGTTCCTAACAGGACACGGACCAGTACCAGTCTGCAGCCTGAGGGTTGGGGACCCCTGCTTTACACTGATGTGGATACACAAGTATAGTGAGTATAGCACTATAGCTGTATTTCGATGTCGCCATTGAAAGAAGCTGGGGGAAGGGTACATAAAGTTTTTTGTTTGTTTGTTTGTTCTTTAATAGGGTGACTGACTGGTCAGGACTCTACTTATTTAGCACTGAAATTCCCACATCCTGAAAAGCCCCTCAGACTCTGACAAACCAGGAAAGTTGATCGCCCTATAAAATAAAGTAAGTATTGTCCCTGTCTTCAATAATCTAAAATCTAATGAAAATACGATAAATTAATGGGGGGTGGGGATACTACCCAGATGAAGTAACACATGGCACATGTGTAACTGTGCCCAAATATTTCATCTACAGTAGATAGGTCACAGCCTTCTCTCCTGAGCTAAAGCATTGCCGCTGAATCCTTCTCAACACAATGCTATTCCAGACAGCAACTATTAATGAACTGGTGTTGGCAATAGAATTGAAATCCATTTGTTATCCTCGCATTCTTCTACCATGCCAAATAATTTTTTAGGTATTTTTACTTTAATAGACAAGCTTAAAAAGAAAGCTCCAATTTCCAGGCTATGCTGTGCTCTTGGCTGGTAAAATAAACATAATTATTAAGAGTTGCTATTCATGGTTTTGCAAGATTATGGTTTCTGTTCAAGATCCTCTCAATATTGTGCACAGTATCCCAAGATTAGTTTACTCATTTATTGTCAATCTTAAAATCACAACACTTTCTGGAGATGTCCTTTAAACTGCAAGGTATTTTTATAAGATATCTACATACAGCAGTAAATTATTTTTTTTCAGTGAAAGTGGTGACAGAATTTCACAGTACATGGTTCAAAAAACAAATTTACAAAATAAGCACCCCCAACCATCTGTGTACTTTTAAGAATAAAACTACATACAGGCTGATACATACATTGTTTCCCTACTTCCTCTTCCTCTACCCATCTTTCAGGGAAATGAGTGGGCAAATAACATCTACTCCAATCTTATCAAGTACACTTATACTTAATAATAAAAGAGAACTCTTTCATTCTGATATATCTATAGCACTCCAGACTGAAACACACCTCTGCAGCATCTTTTAACATCCAAACAAGAAAGTATAAGAAAGTTTTAGAGTTCCACTAAATCGAGTTCGAAGCCAGGCCCTGCCAGTTTCTAGCTATATGATATTATTCTCTCTGGGACCAGTTTCTTCACCTACAAAGCCATTAGAGTAGTCTCTGACTCACTACTGTAGTATTTAATAAGACAATGTGCACAAAGTACAACATACAATAAATAATAGCACTCACTTATTTTGTTATGTTATTACTGCAGTAATTTTATTTGTTTGTTTGTTTAGGTTTTCCAGTAACAACTGAAATCAATACCAACTTACATTAAGAGGCCATCAGCCACTTCTTGTCAAGATAGCAGAGTAGGTAAAAGCTGTGCTCTCTTCCTACCATGACCACGTCAAAATTACAACTAAGCTACAGAAAAACTATCATTGAGAGATGCTTGAAAACTAGCTGAATAGATATCCTATAACTACAAAAGAAGCCACATCAAGACTGGTAAAAGGGGTGGAGACATGGAAAGGACAGGCCCCACCTCCATATGTGGCAGTTAAGAAATGGGAGAAATAGCTCAGCTGTGGAAGTGCCCGCCCCTGCCCAGCCACGCAAGGAGTCCCAGCACCACACCAGGCTCTCTGGCCCAGGGTTCTAGTGATGGGAAGAGAAGTTTCCGTAACTTCTGGCTGTAAAAACTACTGAGGATTGTGGTTGAGTAAGTCAGAGGGCTGCTGGAGTCTCAGGCATTCTTCTTAAAGGGCCCATGCATGAACTTATTCACTGACAGACTCATTCCTTCTGAGCTCCATTGCTGGAATAGAAGCACTAGGGACATAAGGGGAGAGACTGAATTGTCTGGCATCAGGGTGAGGGCTGGAAGGGCGACTCTCTCCAGCATTTTGTTTTTCAGTTGAGCCTTCACTGCACCCAGCCTGCAGGCACCAAGTCTGAGTTTCCATTAACTTGGCTAACACCGTTTGCCCTGCCCTGGTGATTTTCTGAGACCTCTGCCCTGCCCAACTTGCAGGCCCACTCAAGGCCCATTTTTAGTAGCTTTTCCATATAAATGACCTGTCTCAGCCATTGTGGACTTTCTTAAAATCTCTTAAAGATCCACAAATGTCAAACAAGCAAAAGCAGTTTCTGGCCTCTTGCTAAGCAGCCCCAAGCTGGCACTAGTGGCAGCAGGCCTCAGCTTAGCTTCTCCCATGCACTTCCCAGCCCAGCACAAGCAGTAACCATCTGCAGATCACTATGAAGCTCATACCAAGTGGCCCCAGGCCCGGTACAGGCAGCAGCTGAACTTGGCCTGCACCAGAGGCCCTCCCAAGAGGCCCAGAACCAACATACCTGATGACCATCTTCAGACCACACGAGAGAACCACAGATTATCTCCACAAATGACATACCCAAAGGGCAGACTCAGCAGGCACCAGACCCCACTAAAGCAAATCCTGCTCCATGGGGTCAGCTCCCATACAGTAGTTCCTCTGCTGTAGTCACAGCTAGTCCACACAGCCAATCAGCTTGCGAGTCAATCCCTACCATTGACATGTCAGCAGCAATCAAGGCTCAGCTACAACAGGAGGGCACACACAACCTACACAAGAGACACACCTGAAGCACCCAATTCAGGTGACCAGGGAGACTGTACCACTGAGCCCCACAGGACAACTACAACAAAAGGCCACTCTCTTGGTCCCTCTCAGTGCCTTTACTCTGTCTCTCTCTGTGTCTCTTGCACTGTCCCTCTCACTCTCTGCCTCTGAGAAAAGACAACACTCTGTCTGTGGATGTTACCTTTTATCTAATAAACTTTCCTTTTGACTCTAACTTTGGCATGTGTGTTGAATTCTTTCTACACTCTCTGCCAAATGACCCTCTTTTCTCTCAGTGCAGGCCTTGGTCTCCCCTCCCTCCACTTCGGGGAAATTTTCCCTGTTCTGCATCATCTTTTCTAGCCACCACAAAGGGACAAAAAAAAAAAAAAAAGCCACTCTACCAAGACCAGGAGATATAGCAGCTCTACCTAACATACAGAAGCAAACACAGGGAGTCAGTTGAAATGAGGAGACAAAGAAACATGTCCTAAACGAAAGAACAGAACAAAACTCCAAAAAAAAATAATCAAACAAAATGGAAACAAGCAATCTACCAGATGCAGAGTTCAAAACAATGGTAATAAGGATGTTCAATGAACTAAGGAGGGGAGTAGATGAACTCAGTGAGAACTTTCACAAAGAGATAGGAATCATAAAAGTAGAAATAGAAAATATAAACAGGAACCAGTCGGAAATAAGACTACAATAACTGAAATGAAGAATACATTGGAATCAACAGTAGATTCGATGAAGCAGATGATTAAATCAACAATTTGGAAGACAAGGAGGGGGAAACACTAATCAGAACAGAAACAAGAAAAAAGAATCAAAAAAGATGAGGATACTTTAAGGAGCCTCCGGGACAACATCAGTATAACAACATTCACATCATAGAGGCAGCAGAAAGAAAAAAGAGAGAGCAAAAAATTGAAATCCTATTTGAAGAAATAATAATGGAAAATGCCTCTAACCTGATGAAAGAAATAGACATACAAGTTCAGGAAGTGCAGAGTCCCAAACAAGATGAACCCAAAGAGGCCCACACCAAGACACAATATAATTAAAATGCCAAAGGTTAAAGACAAAGAGAGAATCCTAAAAGCAACAAGAGAAAAGCAGTTAGTTACATACAAGAGAGCTCCATAAGACTGTCAGATGATTTCTCAACAAACTCTGCAAGCCAGAAGGGATGGGCACAAAATATTCAAGGTGATAAAAAGCGAGAACATACAGCCAAGATTACCCATCAAGGCTATCATTTAGAATCAAAGGACAGATATAGAGCTTCCCAGACATAAACTAAAGAAGTTCATCATCAAAAAACCAGTATTAAAAGAAATGTTAAAGGGGCTTCTTTATGAAGAAAAAAGGAAAGAAGATCAAAAATATGAACAATAAAACTGCAAAAGACATAAGGTGGCTGAATGGATAACAAAACAAGACCCATAAATATGAGTTCAGATCCGAAAATATACACAGACTAAAAGTAAAGGGATGAAAAAGATATTTCATGCAAATAGAAATGGAAAAAAAGCTGGGGTAGCAAAACTTATACCAGACAAAATAGACTTTAAAACAAAGGCTATAACAAAAGACAAAAAAAGTATTGTGCTGAATAAAATAAGTCTGACAGAAAAGGACAAATACCACATAATCTCTCTTATATGTGGAATCTGAAAAACAAAATAAACAAACAGAAACAAACTCATAGGTACGGAGAACATTCTGACAGTTGCTAAATGGGAGGGGGCTTAAGGGAAGGGTTGAAAAGGGTGAAGGAATTAAGACGTGCAGATTGCCAATTATAAAAACAGTCATGGGGATGTAAAGTACAGCATAGGGAATATAGTTGATAATATTGTAATAATTATGTATGAAGTCAAATGGATACTAGATTTATTAGGGTAATCAATTTGCAAATTATATAAGTGTATAGTCATTATGTTGTACATCCTGAAACTAATATAATATTGTATGTCAACTGTAATTAAAAAATAAAAAATTATTTTTAAAAAAGGCCATCGAAAATTATTTCAGAATTTTAAATTCTTTTTATTTAAATTATAATTAGTTTGATTATATACTACATCTAAGATTAGTGCTTATATGCCACACAAATATAAATCATTATATCTCAATAAATATTTTAAATGTCTGTTTAACATTCAGATTGTGTATATACCACTGAAACACTGTTTAGAGGGTGCACACCAGTTGCCATAATTGGGCCAACTTAGAAATAAATTCAAATTTTTAAAAAAGATTATAGATTTTTTCTATTCTAAGCTATCAAAAATTGAACTGTCAATACCTCAGCAACATTTAAGTGGTTGGGTGATAGCATTTACTTTCAAATTTTAAATCTTTTTGTTAAATTAACAAGAATAAAAATGTTAAAGAAATCAAATACTAGAGGACTGAAATTTTTCCCTTTTCATTGTTTATACATGTCAAGGACACAGGCAATTTTCTATAGATGCCATTGCCAACTGGCTAAAAAGCAAATATTGTATAAAAACTGTCCCAATTAAATCCATATATTTGGTAAATGATATAATTTCTAAGTTACTCAATTCATTAAATCACTAAACATTCAGTAGTATGATGGGAGTGCATATTACAAATAATATATTATATGAACCTAGTTGTCTTTTATCTTATACTGTATGTGAATTTCACGACTAATATACATATATTTTTATACTAAGTTTGCATTTCCAATATGCTGTTTGATCTAATTAAGTCTTAAAATATGAACTATAAAGAGGTTCTAAAAATCAGATACAGTCATAAACCTCTATTATTAATTTAATTGTGCTCTCAAGTAGCACAAACACAAAGATTACAAGGATAATGTACAAATGAACAGACGAGCTAAGTCAGTCTGATCGAGTAGGCATTAGAGTTTCCTCCTGACTTGCCCTCTAGTTGAAAAGATCAAAGTAATGCCTGGAATTATCGTTGCATTGGTTTCAGTCATCCCGGTTTCACAGCATCTAGTCATTCTGTGTGTTCTATATTCAGTGCAGCTGTTGTTGTGACTCGTGAGATGTTAGATTCACTAATAAGTTATTTTCCAGTCTTTTGGCAAGAATGGGGTTATAAGAGAAATAGCCTGTCTTGATGTGTTCCAGCTGGAAGTAAATATGTTCTCCCTCTGAAAAACAGGTCATTGCCTGGGGGTTTCCAAATTTCGCCTAACACTGGATTAGGAGTTGCCAAGGAACCCAGTGGTTATAAATGATTAAGGAAATAGAGGAAAATAGTGATCCAAGCCCCAGGAAGAGGTTAAAAACTCTTAATTTCAATCCCAGTTTTCCTTACTAACATGTTTTACAACCTCGACAATGCTACTTAGCCTTTGGCTGTAGTTCCATAGCTATAACCCTAATTACTTAATATTTATTGAATACTCATAAAGAACTGTTTCCTGAAGAGAACATAAAGCAAAAACAACTAGCTCTGTTACTCCAGTGTTTATTTTATAAGGACCCCATTAGCAGTATTTCACAGCCTACCACTTTGAAAATGCATTCTGCACTTGACTGGAAAAAGATCATTCAATATTTAGAGAATTTTCATTAGTAATTTTTCAACAAGATGAGAGAGAGCAGATAGAATTGGCTTATATTTTTGACACAGTGCACAATTCCAGGAAGTTGTTGGTTCAGAACAAAGTGGAGGACTTCATTCTGATAACCAGAGTCTACACTATAAAGATGAACCAAGAAAACAGACAAAATATGGGATGAGTTTGAGGTGCTATTTCTTTGGCTTTGACTTAGTTGGGATTTGATGTTCTTTTGGTTATTTTGTCAAAGGCAAGTTTGTGTTGAAGCCAAGAAAGAATAGTGTTCTCCCTCTGTAATGGCCCAGAGGAACCTCCTTTGTGTTGGAATGCACACCCTATTTTCCTTGACCCATGTCACCAACATACTTTGTCCTAATCTAACAAACTATTGGCATAGATAGCACCAGAGTTGCTAAGAACTTTTTGGATCTGCCACTGTGAATAGTCGCTGACCTTTGCAATATTCAACATAACACCATGGTGCTACAGCTTATTCATGGACGTGTATGACTGATTGGTTTTCCCTGCAGTGAGGAACTGTTTTCAACAGCAAATTATATAGGCCAGGATCTTTAAAACAGTTGTGCTAGGGTGGGTTATTTTCCTTTCTGTTTTTCTTGGAATCCTTTTTAAAAATGAGATTCCATATTTACCCTAGCCTCAAAAGCCATGGAAAATGTTACCTTTGAAGATGACACAAGTTGGAAATCATTTAACCAGCTAGGAGAATCATTTTTGGATTTAATATGTAAGTACGATATATAGGAAGATATTTTTTCTCTCATTATCTGTGCATGCTTTAAATTTTTATGGGAAATCTGCTATGTAAAGATGAAAGTAAATAAAGGTAGGAAACAGTTATCTAAAACTAACTACTTTTGCTTTCAGTACTATATCCTTGAAAAACCTATCAGTTTAGTCCCTACAACTTCAAACTGTATGAATATTTGTGCAAGAGCTCTCTTGAAGTTTTTAGTTTAGCGCTATCTGTGAAAAATAGCAGTAATAATAGATTGCAAAGTCAGTAAGCTTATCCATTGCCATTAGACAATAAGAAGTTCCACATAGATATATTTACTTCTTTAACTGTCTAAACTTTTACTAAACATCATTTCACATTTTCATGATGACTTAGTTTTAGTATTGTAAAAATAATTAATTATTGCACTATGATTTAATACAGTAGTAAACTCATGACTATTACATGGGCAGGCCATTTGTCCCTACACTAAATGGCCCCAGGCTGCTTTATAATGGGGGATTCTACATCCTCGGACTTCTCTATCTTTCACTGTGAGCTATTATTTGCAGTATGTGGACTCACAGCTCTACCTGAAAACTACCTTTGCTTCCAAGATAGAGGTGGGAAAATTATCACGTTCCTTTTAAGTTTGGACTCCCCGCGGGCTCTAATTTCTTTGGAAGAAGACTTACTAGACAAGATGCTGAATCATAAAATGATGGAACAACATAACAGAAAATAATTAGACAAGTGTACAAATTATGTTTTCTGCTGGTTTTGTACACCTGCTGTTATGTGCTATCTGATCTTTGTACAACTTGTTTCCTCTGTAGATTTACTATTATGATCTTGTCTTTACCAGACCTCTTCATGGACGTGTATGACTGATTGGTTTTCCCTGCAGTGAGTTTAACAATGAGATTTTACATCTTACTCTTATACCCTCATATTGTTGCTATGGACATCTGGTAGCCCTATGAGTTAGATTTTCTATTCCAGTCATACAGATCTTGGATGAAACTGTAACAGTTTCACTGGGTTCAAGCCCAGCTCATTCTGAACACTAGTTATAACTAGTAGCTGTAGCTTCTAATTGTCCTAATTCTTCTAATGTTAAAACTGATCCTTTGCAAACCTCATTAGAGACAATCTACAAGATCTTGCCATGGCAGAGAATTCAATTATTAGCCTCTCATTTAGTCCAATGAGCCAAAGAAAGGCTGTCCCTGATGAAAGTTACCCTCAGCATGCAGTACAACAAAGCCAAGGAAATTCCAAACTGCTATTCATCACCCATGTGAGCGAAATACTTTATGACCTTTAACATGGACCTTGTCCATTAATACAGCTCTCTGACAATGCTCAACACATTTACTCATGGTGGATTTGACTCTTGGCTCAATGAGATATAAGATAACTTAAAAAAGCAGAAGGACAATTTTTACTGCTTACTTCTGTGAGAGAATTTGCTTAAGAATCTAAGTCCTTTGACCTGAAGTACTCAATCTGTCACTAACATACACAGCAAGTTCATAGACTGGCAAAAACTGCACATACTTCTCACTATCCCAATAGGGGAATCATATCTATTTGTCCTATAGCTATACAGAGACACATTTTAACAGCAGCATTACTCTTTAAAATTAGTGTCTGTTTCATGACTAATTTTACAGGATTGTGTATGATCGCTAAATCAATACTCCCTTGCAGCAGGCAGTACTTGCTTCACTTTCAAAAGTTAAAGTTCTTTAAAACCATGTTGTTTTCCCCTTACAGAAACAGCAAGTCAGTTAGAACTGTTAGAATCACCCTCAAATGATTATATTTTATGCGTTTTCATGTTGAGCAAAGGCAGAAGTGAGGAAATAAGCCAAAAGCTCTCCATCCATATGAAATGTCAAGAAACCTAATTGAAGAGGTCATATATCCAGAAGCCAAGGTTGCTTCAGAGGGCTTAGATTAGAGCCCGTCTTTTGATTGACTATAGAGTGGGCTCTGTCTTCACCTAGGGTCGGGTGTGCCAGGAGTCAAACCCAAAACTGAAAAGTAGAATAATTATCTATTCAATGCCTGTCTCCACACCATGAAACGTCCTCCTAAAATATGCCTGGTGATCAGAAACTATATCCAGGTGCCCCCCGTGCTCCTCCTTCTGAATGCCCTCCCTGTCCGCCGGCTTCTCTCCAAAGCCCTGGGCAGACCACGGAACGGACCAGCTCAGCTCCATCTTTCCACGCTGTCTCTAAAGAATGGAAAATCTTTCTTTCAACTCTAACACTCACTCCCCGCTCCCTGCCCTTTTTCTTCCAAGCAATGTAATTCAAGCTGAAATACAAACAGAGTTGTTCACTCTTTTTTTTTTTTTTTTTTTTTTTTTTGCCTGTTGCATAAAAACTGAAAGGGGGAAACAAAGGCTCACATGAACTTTGGAGATTAATACCTCTTCTGGTCCCAGCCGTCAGATTTATTTCTTCTTTGTAGCTAAATCAGGTCATTACGCTACAAATCTTTATTCTAGATGAAAGATTTAAATCTCCACAGAATTTGGGGAATTTGGAGCGGAGGGAGGGCATAATAAGCTGTACATAGTAATTGGCTGTAGTTTTATCTGGATGTTTGTATGGTGGCTGCTATCAAATTCCGATAAACTTTCACTGACCCCTTTCACTTTCCGGAGTCCCTGGGAATCCCAGCAACCAGCTGCATTGTCCTGGCACTCAGACTTTTGTGCTCAATTGTAAATTCTCTCTACATCTAAGATGTCATGTTTCTACGGAGCTACTTTAAACAATCAAAGAAATTAAAAGATTCTTTGGGTTGCTTTTTAATAATAATAGTAATTTTAAAAGTTTCTATAACTCAAGCATTTGTCCTTGACGTGTTCTGAATTATTTCTTCAAAATTAAAAAAAAAAAAAGAGGCAGACATAATGGAAGGCTTAGAGATTCCATTCAGCTGCTTTAAAACCGAACCCAAAGAATGGCGGTGGCAGCAGAAGTCTGAAAAGGCGTTAAGTCATCAAAATCGCCATTCAGTGAAACAGCTTTGGAGCAGATGTCTCTCCTATCATCTTTATACAAAGAACCAGGGACAGGACATTGAACATTAATAAAGATAATAAAGCAAGTAGCCTTAAATTAATGCTGTTTTCATATAGGTATTCTTTAGGCAGACTTGTTAAATGGTCCTGAAGCACCCTTTGTAGTTTTTGCTTCATGTAGCAACCTCATTTTCTCTGTATTTCAGGGAGTAAAAGGATGATGGCAAGCACTGAGCCCTAAATCAGGATACTTACATTATACCCACAGAAAATAGGAGAGCGAAAACTTATCTATAGACCCGATTAGGTTGAATGGAGCCCACTTTTGTTCGGGAGCCCCCACAGAAGTCCAGATTTCTATAGACTTTTCACGTTCAGACCTCCAGGAAGCAGCGACCATCGCAATTCTATGTGGACAGCGCTCTGGAGCCGTGTAATGCAGAGGCCTTGGGTTTAGGATTCTGAAAACATCCACTTGCCACATTGTTAATCATGTTTCCTTCCCAACTGCTAGAGAGGTTCTAGTCAATCGTTTCACGAACAGCATATTCCTCTAAGGAAAGGTGGAGCCTGTCAAGGAGCAGGAAGAAATGTTCTTGGGTCTAAGTACTTATGTCAAAAGTCCTCTGAAAGCTGTTGGGATCCTGCCATAAATGTTTGAAATCCTGACTAAGAGAAAGGCTAGAAACTAGGGCTGCCCCTGCTCACAACCTCAAGGCCCCATCTGACAAAATTATCTTTGACCTGGCCTGTCATAATGTCTGAAGTTGCTCCCTCTGAAGACCTCTTCCCTGTTAAGTGCATCTGTTCCAAAAGGTCTCTATTTAAATGCTAATGCTTTGCTCACCCAATATCAGTCATTAGTTTATCACATTAGCCTCAGTCACCCTGGGAAAATGGAACTTGGTCGGGTAAGCACTAATGAAAGGCAAGGTGAAAGGGATGTTCCAGAACATGTATGGGGAGCAGAGATGTGAGTGGTGGTGGTTCAACAGAGTGTACTGGGGTCAGCAGCTAGAGTGATAGGCAAAAACCGGTACTCCCTCTCTCAGAAGTGGGGTATACAACTTGCTTCCTGGAGGAGGGTGCTTTAGCAGGAGGATTAGGGAATACACTAAATAAACCTTATCTCCATTATAGTTTTGTCTAGAGCTTGTCCTAGTTGGGTCTAAGTAAATCCAATAAACAAGACAGACGATACTAACCCTAATTCTAACAAAGGAGATGGTCCAACAATCCATATGCCTCCAGAAGAAACAGCTCAGGGGGGGATTTGAAACACGCATTTGGCCCTTGCCATTTAAGATGATTCACTGCAAACTAGGCCAGCTCTGTTTGACAGAATGACAACTATTCCCACAGTGGCTTTGGAATGTTATTTGAAAATCAGATTATTTATGTTTTAAAGGCAACATCCATTGTTAGGCTTGTTTTTCTTTCAGTTAATCTAAATGGGAACATCCTTATCTGCAAGGACACAGATACCTTTTTGTGGAGCTTTCTGCAATATACAAATGTGTTACGTGGTAATGATCTTTCTGGTTAAATTAAGATGTTCTGTACTACAAAAGCTTATATGCACAAAAAAAAAAACATGGGTTAGATGTAGAAGAGACCTATTCATTGGGTGCCTAAAAGCATAAAATGAAGAGCACAAGATGGCATAATATTTGTGCAAACCTATTTTTCAAATATATTTAAAATCCAACTTGTTTTATTAATTTTTTTAAATGATGCTTATTCTTAACATGCTCAAATGTCTCCTGGAGGGAAAAGTGGTCTGCAAAAAAGCTTTTGATCTTCATTCATTTTCAAGCATCTGCAAATTAAAAGACCTGTTGGGGAGATATTCGGCTCATTTGCTGGCTGAGAGTCACTTTTGTTTTCAATGGGAAGAAAGATGTTCATTTAAATTTGGAGGAATCTCCGTAAATTTAGGAAATAGCAATCTCTCTGTAAATAAGAATATGTGACTTCCCAGATATTTTTCAATGGCTCTCCACTGGAAGAAAAATTTCAGAATACTCAATTAATAAGGTAGTAATACATGTCCTTCAAAGTATCTGTGTTAAAGAAAGCATCTTTGCATTTATGGCATCGCCTGCTGGAAGTGAGGAAATTTATGCCTGGGCAAGAAGGAAGACAATCTGGTAGGTAGAATTAAATTATTCTGGTGAAGGCAAAGCTTTCTGGTCAAATTGACTTGGACATGAGTTCTAGTTCTAACACTTCCTATGTTGAGGCTGGAGAAGTCATTTAATTCCTCTAAGCCTCAGTTACATTATCTGCAGAATGAGGACAATAATATTCCCTCCTTTATGAGACTGTTAAACATTCAAATGAGATAACGTCTATAAATGGTAAAGAACATTTTTGGTCAAAACATTTTTGTGCAGTGAGGTAGGTTAAAGGTAGGGACTCATTTACAAAGAAACAATACGAGCATTCTCAGATGCTAGCATATATTTTTATAGGTGAGTTTTTGTAGTCACACATAAAATATTTGAATGTTTATCTAAGTTTTGAAAAAGAGCTAGGGATATGTACCCTTAAGCACTGAATCTAGAAAGGAGTCATCAAGTCTCTTTACTTTGGAGGCCTCTGAGATATCTGTGAACTGCCTGAGAATTGAAATCAGTTTGTCACTAAGGGGACAGAGATGATTTGAAAAGTTTACTGTCACGAGTGGCTAAACCCCTGACTTTCAGCTGACATGTTGTGAACATCTTAACAAACAAGAAAATCACTGATTCAGTCATTCCTCTTCCTACCAAAACCATTTTCCATCTGTCAGAAAGACATAATCTCAAGCATGGTTTGTTGAACTTCAACAAAGACATGAATAATCTTTGGTGTCCCTGTTATTCATTTACTAAGTAAGTTAAAGAACAATGCCAAACATACAGAACTCAGCTAATCTTTCTTGTTCAGATCTTATGGATTTTCGGGCATGTCTAAATAATAAAGGCTATCTACTATAATTGTACATATAAAGAAATAGGCCCCAAAGAGATTAAGGAATTCACCTGAATTCAGAAGGTTCATTAGAGGCAAAGTTATTTAGAAGGCATGGGTCCTGATACTCTTTTCAAGTCTCTTTCCACTACACACAAATGACTTATAAGGAAGATCAGAAGTTTGCATCTCTTCCAATTCCAGCGTGCATGAGTTAAAAAGGAAGGTTTTCAGGGGGAGTTGCAAATCAGACCACTCTAATGAAACTAGCAATTTTATCCAATGTTTATCAAACAAATTGAGCCATGCCATCCTATTAACTTTGCCTAGAATCCTCAATATAATATGGACTAATAACATAAAAGAGTAGAAACTATTTAAGTGATGAGACAAGCCAAATCAGACAGAAATGAACAACTTGAGTCTGATTTTTAATTATAAAGCTCTTATGATAACATTTTTTATTAAAAAAAAAAACAAAAAACCTTATTTGAGGTTTTCTCCAGACAGCTCAGCTCCTTCCTCAATCACTTTTGTAAGATCTACTCCCTCTCTCTCTCACGCACACTCTTCCTCCCACTCTCCCATCCCTCCATCATTTCTGCCAGAAATTGTACACTGCACTAACTTCGATAACATTTCTGCTACAAAAACAGATGTTTTTGTTTGTTTTTGTATTTTTTTTTTTTTTTTACAATTCTGATTTGTAGTAAAGAAGGAAGAAGTCAGAAGCCTTTCTAGGTAGAGCAAAAAGCTATTCAGCTACTTCTCAGAGGTGGGCAGGTGTGTCTGTAGGAGGCTAAAGAGAATTGAAACATAAAGCAAGAATTTCTCTATTTTCATTCAGTCTGCAAACCAATATAGAATTGGAAACCTTGCTTCATGCTTCCTTACTCCAGTACCTGTAAAGCTCACATAGCACCCTATAATTCAAAGAGAGAATGAGATGGCCTGGGAGCATTGTGTGAAGGAGTCAGGAGCCAGGCAAGACAGACTGAATTCAAGCCACCCTAGTACTGATGACAACCGTTAGCTTCCACTATTTCTGACTTCTCTATGCTTGCTATCTAATTATGGCACATCTTGAAAATGCAGCAAGAGAAAATTCCATTTCAGCTCTAATAATAGAAACGAGTAATATTTACCACTTTAACAGAATATGCTGTGTTGTGAATGAAGGCTGCCTCTTCACTCATATTATATAGATGAAGTTGCTTCAGCAATAGTGGAGCATATGGGAATTAGAAAACTAAGTAGACTATGGGAGCGATGTGATTTTAAGAAAGTAATTTAATCTAAATTGTGGTGTTAAATGGAAATCTCATCCATAAAAAATTGTATGTTGGAAAAGCAACTAAATGTCTAAGTAGGGGCGGAAAGGCAATTTTAAAACATTATTTTAAAGTGTATTAGTGGCACTGAATCCTATTCTATTGAAAAATCAGATCATTTTCCCAAACAAAAGCATAGTCGATAAACTTAGTAGCAGCAATATTCTGCATTAGCTGAAAATAGAAGGAAGTGCAACATGTCCTCGAGTCACAGATGAAAACAAAATGACTGAATTCTGTATAAACCACAACCTGTATACGAGAGAGGGAAAGAATAACTCGAATGATGATTTCAATAGGGTGCCTGAGGATAAACGGTGCATCTTTTCTGCATGCCATTTTTCCCTACTTTAAGTCCACAATTTGCTGCAAATTTCAGATTTCCACCATGATCAGTAATGTATTTCCCCACCAGGATTCAACTAGGAAGTTGTACATGGACATGCATCTTGAGGAAATTAGGAATGCTTTGAGCACATTAGAAACTTTTCCCTGGGTCACAGCTAAAGACAGAAAAATAATATAAGCTAGTGCAAAGTGCAACAGTCTGGGGTGGGGTAGGGAGTGAGCCTAAATTTAAAAGGGGCAGCCAATCTGCAGCAAATAAACTTCTTGAGACACCAGGAAAGTTCAAGAATTAAAGGAGACTATTATCTAGGAGGAAGGGCAATTGATAAAGTTTTGTGTTCACTGATACTCAGCAAACTTTTATTGTGCCATTATGTGCCCTAACAGCTGAGTGGGGACTAGCTATGTAGCATATGCCAGGATCTCAGCGTCAATTAAATTAAGCCTTAGTTTCCCTCAATGTCACTGTCCTCAGGGGTCTCCTATGAGATATGGGGTGAGATAACAAAAGATGGTGGACCTCCACTGAAAGGTGCCGCCCACTTATCTTGGACTGTGATCCACTGTAGCCCTGATATCTGGATCTTTCCAGGAGTGGTAGCAGCCTCTCTGGATCTCTGGTATAACATAGTGAATAACGAAATCATGTCTCATTACAGAATCTTAGGAAAGGGTGTCTTAGGAAAGAATAAGACTATGAAATTTATAACCTACAAAACACCATGAAAATTCTCACTTTTCTAAGTGTAAAGTGTGAAAGCTAGGATAAAAGAGTGTTTCACTTGATTATAAGCTTTAAAATATTAAAAATAAGACACTCCAAACCAAGAATTTGTGAATGCATACATCATTTTTTAAATTCTTTTAGGAAACACAAAACCAAAATATTTGAAGAGCATGGAATTTCGCTCTATTGTGAACATCAAATCTTTCCCAAAAGCAAGCCATTTTCCAGGAGTAGAGGGTATTTCAAAGGCACTGACTGAATATCTAAACGTAGTAGGAAAAAAGAAACAGTCTATAAAGGAAAAGAGATGTAGTGGAAAGAAAAAAAGAAAGGAATATGATGAACAGAATGCAGATAAAATTGCCTATTTCATAATTTTTTACCCATGGTTCAATGTAGCAGCCATGAGAATTAGCATTGCAGACATCCTATTACAGGGAGTGAAATTGATCCAGAGTCCCAGCTGCTGTTCTATAACATCCTTCTGAGCCTTTGCCCCAAGACTGTACCTCTTACAGGCAGCTGCCCACCAATGACCATGCACAGCAGGGCTACTCAGGAGGATGGGTTCCTGGTTCCTGGGAGACATGAGGTTCCTTTATTGTCTAATTTGAGCCCAGAGCCTTGACAAGCCTTTCTTAGACTATAGGGCATCCTAGACCACTTCCACTCAACCTTTTCTCCCCCTTTCACTCACAGTCAAGCTTGCCTCTTGGGATGACTATTCTTCCAGCCTTATCCAACTGCCCATTTTCTTTCACAAGTATCTCCCCTAATAAAATCCTTGCACATCCAATTCTCTCTTGCTCTCGACCAGAAGAAAGTGCATAAGTGACCTAGAAATCTGAAAGGATTTAAAGATTTCTGTGTTTTCTGCAAGCTCTATTTTGCTTCTCTCTATGTATAGATAGATGTATAGATATATCTATATATCTATATATAGATATAGATATCTATATAGATTGATATAGACATAGATGATATAGATAGATATAGATATAGATAGATATAGATATAGTTTTGATATAGATATATATATAGATATAGATATAGATATAGATATAGATACAGATACAGATATAGATATAGATATAGATATAGCTTCCAGAGATTTCTTTTCATTTTTCTCCAGAAAAACTGCATGGATTTTTAAGACTTCATCTTGATGAATTTACCCACCATGTGAACTACTCACATCTACTTGGAAGGCAATTTTTGAGAACCCTTTGAAAAAGCATTCTTACCATAATGAGGCAGTTTATGCAGAGACAGATCATGCAGTCAAATAAATACTCATTGCATGTTGGAAGGCAGGTCTTGGTTTGGGGTGCCTTATTTTTAATATTTTAAAGCTTATAAATCAAGAGAAACTCTCTTTCATGCTAGCTTCCACAACTTACTCTTAGGAAAATGAGTTTTTTGTGGTATTCTGTAGGTTATAAATAGCATAGTCCTTGTCTATTTAAGGTAGATTTGGCAGTACGTGATATCTAGACAATTTGGCATTTAAATTTCAACTATGGTACATTTGAAATATGCAAGATGACATAAGCCATAAGCTGGGCTTCTAAACTTTGGCTTTTTTATGACTGATATTTAAAATAATGTATCAAGAGGTTAATATCCTACTTGGAATTATCTCTATGTCTCCTTCTACACACAATTGGTTTGACTGTTATGACTGTCAAGATAAATTAGGAAAGAGTTGAGCCAATTGTGCCTTTAGACACAGCTTTAAATATCCCTACAATAAATGAAAAATGAAAAGGTTAAACTAGAAAACTTCTAAAGTTTCTTCCATCTTTAGTAACAGGATTCTATAATTCTATGGTTTAATCTAGTCAGATATGTTTAGAATTCTCCCTCCCCAATCATGAGTTTCCTTTACATGAAATCTGAGTACAATGGAATTTTCTTCTCTAAACATGTTCAGCAACCATAATGACTTCAGAAATTGCTGGGCCAGTCCTGTAACTAGCCTCAATCACATGATCAAGAACCATAGCATTGGCTCTGAGAAAGGACAGATCCATCTTGCCTCTGTCCTCCTTCTTTCTGTTGCTTCTTTTGGAGAATAAGGATGGAGGATTTGAAAGGTCAGCATACTTTAAAAACAATCCAACACAATTTTCTCTAGAGATTATACTTTCTGCAATCAAAAGTTACTTGCAGAAAATATGATCTAAAGGGTCTTGAACCATTGAATAGTGGCATTTAAACATACTTAGGCATCACAGTCTTGCAAAGCCACAAATGCACAACTAAATTCAAACTTTAACATGAATAAATGTGGAGAACCATGACTTTGAGTTAGAGGAGTTGGTTCCCTCCCTTTCTCAACTACCCACTCCATCACAGAAAATGTGTTATCTGCACCCTCAGAAGTTGCCAGGACAAGAGAAGTAAAACCAAAATAAATGAGGCTATATCAAACTAAAAAGCTTTTGCACAGCAAAAGAAACTGTAAACAAAACAAAAAGGCAACCAACTGAATGGGAGAAGATATTTGCAAGCAACACTTCTGATAAGGGGCTAATATCCAAAATATATAAAGAACTCATACAATTCAAC
>NW_006494614.1:8666219-8668595 GCF_000325575.1 Pteropus alecto
TTGCCGTGGCACGGCACTCATGTCTTTTGGGGGGTGAGGGCGATAATATAACCAGCACTCATTCTGTGTCAAACTCTCTTCTAGGTACATGAGATAAATAAATAAATAAATAAATAACAGAATTTTTAAGAAAGAAGTTACCTGGAGATTAAATAAATGAGAATTAGATATTTTCTATTATTACTCAGAGAAAATATGAATAACATCACCAATATTCTTGTTACCTAGCATAATTACTATTTTATATTTAGTATCTATTTAAGTATACATATGTACATTTATGTGCGCAAATACATACACACATGCATATGTATGTATAAGCTTCAACACATTTACTCAATCTTTCTCTTCCTATCTTTTTCTTCTATGTTCTTAAAGCTCCTAACCAAAAACAAATAAAACTTTAAGAAACTCTCCTACCATGAGGATTTTAGAAACCTAACCCTTGCAGGTGAAATGGGATTTCTGAACTCTGAATATCTCTAAGTACAGGGAAGAGATTTTTTTCTTTTCAAAGACTTCAAATTCTGTTCAAGGCTACCATTTTTCAAACACCATGCATATAATTGTTTTACCAAAATAAAACAAACCATTGCTTACTACTTTTTTCTCCATGAAAGCTACATCTTAGAAATTAATTCAACTGAATTTGATATCAGGATGTTAAGTCCAAATGTTTTATAATTGATGAGACATGTTAACCACATCTTGTTGCTCTAGGCCCCACAAGCAACAACACATCTATTCCTTATACCAGTCATGGGATTGTGTTCAAACTCATCAAGCACACAGTGCTCTTGTTTATAAGTGTTGCCATTTGTGGATATTTAGCTTAGTTGATTAGAGGGCACACTAATGAAACCAAGTTTAAGAAATCCTTCTTTTATTATTACTAGCCATGTCTTCTCTTAGTTTTCAGACCAAAGACTCCATCAAAAACCATACACAGTCTCAAATTTATGGTCTCAATAAAGATTAGGTAAAAGACCTTAACATTTTTTACTATTGCCTTCATTTAAATATATTTCATAACTATGAAATATTTCAAACATATAGAAAAGTACAGAATATAACAAAACTAAAAGTACTCTTCCCCTCCAGTCTAACAAAGTTGATATTTAGCAATATTTGCATCAGGTATTTATAAAATAAAATGTAGCAGATACAAATAAATAGTGTTAGAGTTACTGTTCCTTCCCTGGCTAGAAGAATCACCAGACACTGATATGTAGCCTTCCAATCCCCATTTTTAATTTTTACTATTCTATTTAATTCTATTTAATTTATCCATTTCCTTATTTTTGAACAATTATATTCATTCTTTCCAATTTTTGCTAACACAACAGTACTGCACTGACATTTTTGAGGATGTCTCCTTATTTGAGAGTTCAACCAGGTATAGAACTTAAAAGTAGAAGTTCTGTCTTATAGGGTATACACACGGTCAACTTCAAAGATATTATCAAATTACTCTCCAACATTAATGCACCAAAGTATTATAATACCAGCAGTTTTTGAAGATTCTTATCTTCCCAACACTTCATATGACCAATTTTTAAGTTTGTCAAGTTGCAGATTACAAAATTTCCCATTTTATTTTAAGTTGCATCTCCCTTAATCTGTGAAGTTTTGCAACTTTTTATATATTTATTGGTCTTAAGGATTTCTTCTTCTATTAATTGATTCTTTGTATCCTTTGTCCATTCTCTGTTGAAATGTTTCTTTTTGTTGATTTTAGGGTTTTATTTAACGTGCATTTTGTTTACTAATCTTTTATTGGTTGCTAGTTTTAAATAAATCTTTTCAAGGTTTGGGCTTCTTGAGTCTTGTGTAAGAGCTCTTCCCCTAGCTTCCAACATCATAAAGATATTTCCCTTAATTTTTAAAATATTTTTCAATGCATCTTCACATTTTTAATCCATTTAAGATTTTTTTTGGTGGGGGGGAACAGTGTAAAATAGCCTTACACATTTATTTTAGCCATATGCTTAGTTAATTATCTGACCATCATCTATTACTTGGTCTTTCTCCAACAACTTGAAAGCTATTTCTCTCATATGTTAATTTATCATATACATCTCTGGCTGTTTCTAGGTTCCCTGTTTGTTACTCTGATATATTTGTACATTCTTCTGCCAATATATCACATTTTAATTATTATACCTTTGTAACAGCTCTTGATAAACGATAGTGTAAGTGCATTCTCTTTAATCATCTTCAAATTTTTTCCTTTGTCTATTCTTGGTCCTTTATTCACTCATATAAATATTAATTTTTCAGAAATCTTAAATTAACATTATAAATTTCTCATAAATAATATAATATAAATTAATGTTCTCACAAATATTAAATTAAATTTAAGCTAGATTGAACTAC
>NW_006494614.1:8669122-8674027 GCF_000325575.1 Pteropus alecto
GATGTGGAATCTAAAAACACAAAAGAAATGAACAAACAAAACAAAAACATACTTGTAGAAATAAAGACGCAACGAGATGGTTACTAGAAGCAGGGGCTGGGGGCGGGGGGGACAAAGGAAAAGGGTAGGGGGCATATAGTCAATAATATTGTGATAAGTTGGCATTGTAACAGGTAATTACTAGAATTAGTGGGGCGATCACATTGTAAGGCATAAAAATGTCATATCACTATATTATACACCTGAAACTAATATAACCAATGAAACAAATTAAATAAATATGAAGTTCACATTAAGTTTCAGGTAGACACCCTTTTAGTTTAAAAAAGTTCCCTTTTAGTCATAATTTTCTAAGATTTGTCAACCTGATATGAGCATATTTTTTTTTCTGTTGTTTTGGCAAATTACATTAGATTTTATGAAGTTAAATCATCCCTGTAATCATAGAAAAAACCCTACTGGTATTTATTCATTTCTGAAAAGTTCTCAGCTATTCTCTATTCAAATATTCCCTCTTCTCCCAGTCTTTCTATTTTCTCTTTCTGGAAATATATCTATATATTCATACATGGGCATAGACATAGATATACACACATAGATATATAGAGATGACATAGAGGGAGAAAGAGAATTCCTATTAGATGTATGTTGGATCACCTAATTCAGTTGCACCTATTCTATTGCATTCTACTGTTTTCCTTTTTGTTTCACTTCTTATCTCTTTGATGTCCATTTGAAAATGTGCGATTTCATCAGGGCTCTCTTTAAAGTCATCAGTTCTCTTAAGCAGTCTAACCAGATATTTGAGCCCACCAACTTATGCCTTAATTAAATGACTATATTTGTAATTTCCAAATATTTTATTTAATTCTTTTTCAATATATATATTACATTTTTTTTTCATAAAGCTCTACTATTTCTTTATGATTTTTATTACTCCTTTCCACACTTTGTTTATTTTAGGTATACTTATTTTATAACCACTTTCGGATTATTTATTATCTCATGTTCTTGGGGTATTTGTTTTTCCACTCATTGTTTCTGCTAATATATCAGTCAGGGTTCATTCAGGAGACAGAAATCATCAGTTTAAATAGGGACAATTTAATATAAATAATTATTAACTAGTAAAGGTAATTATCAATGAAAAATGATCAAAAGTAAACTCTAAAGAATACAAAAATAGCAAATATAAAGAACAGTTATTACCTCTAGGATTGAGCAGGGGTACTTAAGAAAGAAACAAATTTGGAAAAGGATCCCCATCACTCCACCACTGAGATTCAGACCTCAGCCTTGGAGACAGTGTGAGTACCACCTACTGGGTGGCAGGGTTTCCTGAGATGCCATGAGCCAAAGCTAAAACAGCCCACAGAAAGCAGCCCACTGAGGTACCAGCAAAATTTGCTGGCATACTGTGGGTCAGAGTTGGTTGGCTGGAAGCTGCCTGCTGGGGTATGGGCAGGTCAGAGCAGACATGCAGAAAACTACCCATTGAAGTGTCAGGGAAACTTATTGGAGGGTGAACTCCCCTGGGTCTCCCACACATCACAGTAGCTAGGCCTTAGGAGGAAGAAAAAAGACACGAAAACCAGGGAAAGAAGACCCCCTTCCTCTGCTATGCTTTTCAGGGCCCCTCCAGGACCGTCTAATGAGAAAACCTAAAGTTTTATCAGCTGGCAAAGAGTCCAGCCCCATTATCAAAAATCAAGGCAACAAAGGGTAAATTTGGATCTGAGGATCAATACGTTGACAATAGGCTATCTTAGTTCAGGCTGCTATAACAAATTCTATAGACTGGGTGGCTTAAATAACAGAAATTTATTTCCCACAGATCTGGAGACTAGAAGTCTAAGATCAGGGTGCCAGCATGGTCAGGTTCAGCTGAAAGCCTTCTTCCTGGTTTGTAGACATCCATCCTCTTGTTTTCTCACATGGCAAAGAGATCATCTCTCTCATGTCTCTTCTTAAAGGGCACTATCCCACTCATGAAGGCTCCACTCTCATGACCTAATTACCTCCCAAAAGCACCACCTCCAAATCCTACCACATTTGGGATTAGGGCTTCAAATTCAAATTTACAGGAGACACAGCATTCAGTCTATAGCACTGGCACAACTAATTTTCTCTTGTGGTGGATGATTTCCTCTTAGGATTTGTAAATTTTTATTTTAAATTCATCCTCTCATAGAGGACTAGTTTTTCCTGTGTGTTTCCTTAGAATTAGTATACTTTTAGGTCAGTTTTACACTTACTTCTGCCAGAACTTCAGGGATTTCACTGGTTGTCTCTAAATTTTTACATAAACATCTTGCTTTTAGGATTCCTATGCAATATAAGTAGAATAAATATGGACCTCAAATCTATATGTGGCACAGTCTTATAACTTCAATTTTCACAGAAATAATTTTTTAATTCTTCCCAGAAACTTGGGCAGAATCTTAGCCATTTCTCGGGAACTTCGACAGATTTTCTGTAACCAACATCTTTGAGCAGGGCAGTAAGAAGGAAGGAAACTAGAGAGAGAGAAATGCCAGATTATAATGTACTGTTATGCAATAAATTGAATGCCTTCTTCTCTCCATCTCGAAACTCTTTCCGGACTTGTCTTCTTTCAGTAATGTATTATAAGCAAGACTCTCAAACCTATAGTTCAATCTCTGTGCTAAGATCCAAATCCATATGTCCATCTTTATATGTACACCAGCAATTGCACATCTTGTAGGAACCTTAAATTCCCATCTATAACTGCTCTCATTGCCTGTTCCTCAAAACCTGTTTGTCCTCCTATACTGCATGTCTCAGAAAATGATGCCACCTAAGTCAGAAAGGTGAAAGTCATCCTAAAGTTCTGCCTCTCATTCACTCTCCTCCCTTACCTTCTCCAGCATCCAAAAGATCACCAAGTCTTACAGATGTTACTTATTTATATTTCTAAAATCCAACATCGCTTTTTTCATATTTACAGACTTAATTCAAACAATGCTCCCTTGCTTCCAGTCTAGTCTCCTCTTAAAATATCCAAACTCTTCACAAAGACCTTTGGAGTCCTATATGATCTTGTTCCTGCCAGTATTTCAGACTTTACCTTTGCCGCTCACCTACCATGCTCCACCAGTGGAGTTTCTATTCTTCAAACACAATAAATTCATCTACTCTTTAATGTAATATAAACCTCATGACAGCTCTATGAGATCAGTATTATCCTCACTTTACAGG
Source organism: Pteropus alecto (assembly GCF_000325575.1). NCBI lineage: Eukaryota > Metazoa > Chordata > Mammalia > Chiroptera > Pteropodidae > Pteropus > Pteropus alecto. The sequence goes on from NW_006494614.1 coordinate 8,672,342, forward strand.
AAATAAAATATAGATTTACAGAAGTGAGGTAACTTGTCTACAGCCATTCATCTAGTAAATAATCAAAATAAAATTAGACTCCAATAATTTGATTCCAGAACCCTCTCTCTTAACCACTGCACTTCCTGTTTCCAGATTCACCTGAATAAGGCTAATTAGGAAACTTAAATAGTCCTGGTCTGGGCTGAAAACGTGGCCATAAGAATGTTAGTAAGAATAACTGAGAGAGACATTTCAGAATAAAATTTGACAGTTCTTAGGCTAATTAAACATAGTAGTTACCCCAGGACAATCTCAACTTTGAATGTTCTATCCTATGACCCATAAGGGCATTTACATTTTACAGAATGTAAGTTCAGAAAATACAGTCCTCGTAAATCTGAGGTACACATAAAAGTCAAAAAATAAATCTCGAGAGTAGGATGCAACAAACTCTGCTATTCATTTATATAACTTCATATATAATTTAAAACCAATAAAAGTTCATATGAAATAATTACACAAACATACATGTATATACACAGATACACCCTCTGGTACAATATTCTTAGGCCTCAGTTTATTTTTAATCATACTACAAATATTCTTAAGGTTAATTGAAAGCAGAACATGTGTACAACTTTGTATAAATGCAGACTCCTATTCAAGTTCCTCTTTGGCTTACCTTTTTTCAGCCCTTTTGGCTTTAGTGCAAAAAGATCAATACATAATAATAAAAGTGATTGAGAGGATGTCTAATCAAGGCTTGTTTATACTCTAGACACCCTTTCAATTGCTTTTATTATTGTATATTGATCTTTTGGTACCAAAAGAATGCATAAACTCAAGACATCACCTCCCCCAAAGGTATCCACATCCTAATCCCAGAATCTGTGAATGTGTTATATTACATGGCAAGGAGAGGATTAAGGTTCCAGATGGAATTAAGGTTGCTAATCAACTACTTTGAGATGAGGAGATTATCCTGGATTATCCAAGTAGGCTCAATGTAATTATAACGGTCCTTGTAAGCCGAAAGAGGGAGGCAGGAGAGTAAAAGTGATGCAATATGAGAAAGATAAATTCTCCTCTGGAGCCTGCAGAAAGGAACACAGGCTTGCCTACACTTTAATATTAGCCTGAGACTCAGTTCAGCCTTCTGACTTCCAGAACTATAAAATAACAAATTTGTGTTGTTGTAAGCCACTAACTTTGTAGTGATTTGTTATAGCAACCATAAGATGCTAATACATTCTCCCTCATCATCTGAACCAGAGAAAATTTGGGGTATAAGATTCTAAAATCCCCATTTAAATAATTCTAAGGATAAATTAATTAGTCTTAATTGTTGGGCTACTCATCCATTGCCTACTAGGATTCTAAAGTATCTTTATTTTTCTCTTGTCCATATGAGAATTGCTCCCCAGGACTAAATCCTGCAACTTCACTTTCAGAATTGCTGTTTTAAGATAAAGTCTCCTTCACTCATTCAATTAGTCATTCAGTCAACAAGCATTTATACATCAAACCAGATCTCTCCCCTGGAACTCAGAGACAAATATCTAACTCATGCTTAACAGACATTTCAACTTTATATGTCCAAATCAAATTCCTGATTATCCTCTGCAATCTTCAACTTCCAGAGTCTTCTGCACTTTGGCTGATGCAAAGTCCATTCTTTCACTTGCTCAGGCCAACATGCTTCCA
>NW_006494614.1:8674042-8696353 GCF_000325575.1 Pteropus alecto
TTCTCATCCACAGAGCAGCATATTCTGCCTGCTCTGCATTCAAAATTCATACACTTCTCGTCTTTACAGTCACCACCCCATTCAAGCCGCTATTTTCTCTCACCTAAAAGCCTCTAACTGGTTGGTCTCTGGCTTTGCTTTCTTCTATCTATTCTCAATGCAGCAGCCAGACTGATCACTTTTAGAGCAGAAGTCTGACTCCTTCACTCCTCTACTCAACAACTCCTGCCTTTCTTCATATCACTTAGAGGAAAAGCCAAAGGTTCTGCTCCCTCCTCTGCTGTTCACTGTCCTCATGTCTATGACTCTCTGGTACTCTATCAGCTCCAGAAAGAGGCTCCTTATTGTTCCTGGAACAACTCAAATATAGCCCTGCCTCATAACTAACTTAACCTGTTTTATTTTTTTCCACAGTACTCATCACCATCTGACATATTATATACTTACTTGTTGATTTATTGACTGTCCGTCCAGTTTCCCTGAACCCCACTAAAATGTAAGCTTTATGAAAGCAGGAACCATTTTTTGTTCACTGCTTCAACCCCAGCACCTAGAATTGTACCCAGCCTATAATAGGCACATAAACAAATATATTTTGAATAAGTAAATGAATGAATCAATCAATCACTATTGAGCCTGTGCTACATAAATAACCGGATTTATTGACTGTCCAGTTTCCCTGAACCCCACTAAAATGTAAGCTTTATGAAAGCAGGAACCATTTTTTGTTCACTGCTTCAACCCCAGCACCTAGAATTGTACCCAGCCTATAATAGGCACATAAACAAATATATTTTGAATAAGTAAATGAATGAATCAATCAATCACTATTGAGCCTGTGCTACATAAATAACCATTCCAGATCCTAAGGATACAAAGATGAATGAAACATAATTTTTGACTTTGAGGAATTCACAGTCTAGAGCAGCACCATTCAACAGAACTTTCTGTAATGATGGAAATATTCTCTATCTGCAACGTCCAATATGGGAACTACTAGCAATATATGGATACTGAGAACTTGAAATGTGGTTAATATAACTGAGGAATAAATTTTAATTTTATTTTATTTTTATTACTTTAAATTTTAAAGGCTAGTAGCTACTATATTGAACAACGCAGGTCTAGAAGCGGAGATAGATACATAAACCCATAATACTGTAAGAATGCAATGTAGTTAGCGCCATGATAGAGAAATGCAATAAAGTGCTGTGGGGACCCAGAGAAGAGCCACTGATCCTGTTTAGTTTCCTTCAGAAAACCCTCCAAGTTCACTCAGTGCTTTTCCCCATATTACTGTACATTCTTATAATTATTACTTATTTATAATTATCTATGTCGATCTTTCTTACTAAGCTACAAGAGCTGGAGCTGTGACCATCCTCAACTACTGACAGAATGCTTTTCATATAGTAGGTGAATAATAATACAGGTTTGACTGACAACTTAACTAGTTATGGAAGCCCTCACAAGGAAGCTACATTTGAATTGGCTTTTAAAGAATGATTAGAAGTTTGCTAGGTCAAGGCCAAGATGAGGTGAGGGGAAGGTAGGCAGGGAAAATGATGCATGCAAAAGCAGACAAGCATGAGAGTTCCAGCACTTTTGTTAGTGGAATTTCGAGTTCAGTGTGATTCTAATGCATATATAACGGTAGGTGTACTCACTTCTTACCTCTTGACAGTTCAAGCTAAACAATAACTTTGTGAGAAAATTCAAAAGCCAGTGTGAAATTAAGAGTTGGGCAATTCTTTAGTAAATTGTGACAAACTAAACTTAGACTTTTTCAAATCTTTAGCCTATAGCTGCCATGTAATAAGTAGAAACTAAAGTTTCTCTTTTCTTCTAATATCGAACATTATAATATTTCAGTTTGTGGGGGATCTTAGAGATTATTTAACTGAAGACTTCTTTGGTCAGATGAAGAAATTAAAACCCAGAACACAGAGTTAATTAATGCAGCGGCAGGACCATAATCCAGATGTTTTAGCTGTCACAGTCTGGAGTCATGAACACATCGAAATTACACAACCACATTTCATCCTGTCACCCTGATACAAAGCAGGCTACTGGTCCTACAATACGTCCATTAATAAACTTCAATCACCTTATAAAACATACAGGAAGAAGACTCATTCATAAGTTCTCTGTCTATGTATGAAAAGAACCATCAAAGCTACCCACACAAAACAACCATTCTGAGTTTCAAGAAATAATAATAAACTTTGAGAGTTATTTTAGTAATGCAGTGTTAAATGAATTGCTATTTTTGCAAGCACAACACAGTGCAAGTTCTGTACAGTATATTAAGATGACCATTGTGCCACAGATCTGGTTTCCCGTCCTGAATTCAGCACATTCTAGGTGGATTACCTAGAGCAACTTGTTTGCCCTTCCTGAGCCTCTGTTTCTTAATTTTTTAAATGCAGGTGCTGGATTTCCAAGGTCCTTTCCAGCTCTAAGGTTTTCATGTAATTTAACTGAGTTAGAAGAGAGGAAAAGCAGCAGAACAAATTCCCTCTTAGACAGAGGTTCATTTATGCTGCTTCTCTGCAGTAAACCAATAATCTTAATGATATTTCTCTGTCAATCTATAAATCTGTCAGACTAGACATGTCATATGCCCCCAAATTGGATCTAGTACTACATACAATCTGTTCAGTATACTGTACTTACTGTGTGCTCCAGAAATTCTGTTGACTGTTGTTCCAGCATCTTACCCACCTCGTACCAGCACTCCAAGATTCAAGACTCATCTGTGACTTCTCAGGGAGCCTTTTCCTTTGCAGCCATACTGTCTTCATCACCAAGCTACAACCAATTTTTTACATTAAAAATATATTGACTTCCCCCAGTACAAATGGGACAGAGGATATGCTTTAACCATTTTTGTATTATCTTCCTTCAAAATCTCTAGGCGTCCAGGAGAATAAAAAAGCCTAATTCACAATAAACAAGAAAAAATAGAAATAGTTTATGACTATGGAAGGAACTGTGTCCTACTATGTGATATGCATTATATATGGGTCCTCAAATAGAATCACTATGGTTTATCTTTCACTGTTTCCACTATTCAAATAGAAAATTAATCTCCTTATTTTCAATTCTGTTCCATCTTTCATGAACACAGTTTTTACTTTGACTAATTTCTTTTAACATACATGATATGGATCCCTGCTTTCTTGGGCTCTCCTACATGTACCTAAACATTCACAGTATGTTTCTTAGAATATGAGGATAATTTCCTGCAAGCACAATTAAGAACAGATGGTTAAAAACATTGAGGCAGTATTTGCATAAAAAGATCATCTTACTTTGACACTGTAAAGTTTTTTATTACTTTTAATTGTTTTCCCTGAAAAGAACACGCTCTCCCTTAACCAAAAGATAAGAAGAAATTTCGGCCTATTTTTTTACTAAATAAGAAACATTTGGTAGCAAAAGCATTGTGGGGGGAAAAAGTAACACAAGGTAATAAAGGAATGTGACATACTGTGAATAAAGATGTCACATCTGCTCCAATGCACAGGAAACTTATGCTGAACCTGGTAGTTAGACTTTAGCCACCTCACCTTCCCAGAAGCCACAACAAACCTGAAGTGATCCAAAAAGCCTCTGCACCAAATCATGTGTATATTCCAAAAATAATAATACAAATAACACTCAACACAGAGTCTGTTGACTTATTCTCTTCTGTATATCATAGTAAATCAAGCTTACCAATTTGGTTATCTTACGTTTTCACAGCACTTCTGTCCTGTTCTGATTTATACACAGAGGTCAAAAACAGATGGGCAGCTTGTGAACAAGGTGAAGGAAATAGTTTGAGATAAGCTATTAAAAGCAGACATAAAAATTAAAAGAGGAGTCTATCTTCAACTAGAAAAATCCAGCAATCTGTTCATTATAAAAATAATTAATATAAAGAAAATTTAGAAAATACAAATGGTATCTTCAAGTAAAGGCAACCTTAAATGAACCAGTTTTGTTCCATACAGAAATTTGCTACCCAAACCACAGTTGATTGGACTAGATCTGGTCACATGACACAAATGCAGCCAAAAGTCCTCTGAGCAGTGAGCTTCAAGACAACTTGTTATGAAAAGATTTGCTAGAAACAAAAGAACACCCAATAAGATTCTTGGCCAAAAAAAAAAAAGGAAAATTCCAATTGGATTCCAGTTCTAATAATTTGATTTGGATAAATCAGAACAATTGGGGCTATTAGCAGTGGAAACTAAAGCTGAAAAGATGCTCTAAATAATACCAATGAGGGGCCAAGAACAAACCAAAGTCACGAAGAAATCGAAGGTATAAGGAAGCACAAACCAAGAGTAAGCAAGAGCAATGATGCTGATAACATAGAGGGAGGCAATGATTTACTAGATGAGAACATATGAGACACAGATTAAACAAGAGGAGGTAAGTAGAGATTCTATTGTGAGAATCCTTAGAACTACCTTACATCTATTTCTAATCTTGTGTTAATTTCCTTTTCTTGGATTTCTCTGAGGCTCTCTTTAATTTATTCTTCAGAAAGTCCCTAATTACTTAAGCTAGCCTGAAAATGTCTTCATTTCTTGAATTCAGAAATGTCTAACATGTTCTTTGTCTATAAACTCAAGGGGTTTTTTTTATCATTTTTTCAATGATTTATTAGAGTCCTTTACATATCAAGTCTATAAATTTATAATATATGTTCATTATTTGACTTTTAATATAATACTAGGCAGCAGTTATTGAGTAATTATGTTCCATGTACTATAAAACCATTTTATAGGAATTATTTCATTGAGTTCTCAAAATAACCATATGATGAAAAAAGTTTGGCACTGAGAGTCTAACAAATTTGCCTAAAGTCATTGAGATAATAAAAGGAAAGAATATTAAGGATAAAAGCCAGGCATGTCTGACTCTGGAGTAAGCTCTTAAGCACTAATCGTCACCATTCTTCTTATTATTATTACTTTTTTTAATTATGGTAAAATACGTGTAACATAAAATTTAGCATCTTAACCATTTTTAAGTGTACAGTTCAGTGACATTAAGTACATTCAAACTGTTGTGCAATCATCACCATCGTCCAGATCCAGAACTCTTTTCATCTTATAAAATTGAAACTTTGTGCCTGTAAACAATAACTCTCCATTCCCCACTCCCAGCCCCTGGTAACCACCAGTCAACTTTCTGTCTCTATGAATTTGATCACTCTGGGTATCTCATATAAATGGAATCATACATTATTTGTGCTTTTGTGACTGGCTTATCTCATTTAACATAATGTTCTCAATGTTCATCCATGTTGTAGCACATTTCAGAATTTCCCTCCTTTTTAAGGATTAATAATACTTCATTGTACATATATACCACATTTTGTTTATTTATTCATCTGTCAACAGACACTTGGGTTGCTTCCACCCCTTAGCTGTTATAATACTGCTATAAACATCAATATACAAATAACTCTTTGAGTCCTTGCTTTCAATTCTTTCAGATATATAAATGAAGTGGAATTGCTGGATCATATGGTAATCCTATTTTTAATTTTTTTGAGGAATCGTCATACTGCTTTTTATAGCAGCTGTAACATTTTTCATTCCCACCAAAATCCACAGAGGTTCCAATTTCTCCACATCCTCACCAATTTTTTTTATTTTGTTTTTTTTTGTTGTTTTTTGGTTTTTGTTTTTTTCCTAACAAAAACCATCGTAATGGATGTAACACCATTCCTCTTTTAATTTATGTGTTTCGGGTGTGTTTAAAATTCAGAAGTTTTAAAATTTTTATGTAGATAAGTTATTAATTTTTATCTTTGTTTTTAATATCTTGCTTAAAAAACCCTTCCCCATCCCAAGATTATATAACAATTCATTTTCTAGTACTTCTTTAATCCATCTGGAATTAATCATGTGAAGTAGAGACCAAACATTAATTCTTTGGTCTTAATGATTAGATAATTGTTCCAGTGTCATTTTTTAATAATCTATTATTTCTCAACTAGTTTGAAATTCCATATTTATTATATGCTAAATGCTTACATATATTAGAATAAACTTTTGGACTATGTATTCTATTTCTAAACCATAAAAACATTGTTGATTACTGTAGCTTTATAAGGCATTAAAGTACCTGGTAAGGTCAGTCTCTCTTCATTACTCTTGTTTATCTAAAATGTTCTAGGCTATTCTCGCAAATGAGGTTTATACAAGGGTAAAACAGTACCACATAACTTAATTGCTTACCAAAGATACCATCACATTATAGAATAATACAATATATTTAATATTCATAATATGATGCCAAAAATTGTCACAAAAAAACTTTAAATCTACTTAACAGCATTGCCAGAAATAAATCAGAGAAGAATGTGATGCATTTTAGCAAAATTTATGTAAAATAATAATATAATGAAATAAAGTTTCAGCTCTTTGAAACCTAAGAGACAGAGAAATTATGAGTACTAAGCTTCTACAATAAAAATTAACCTTTTAGACACAGAGATGCATTGGCGGAAACTGGGCCAAAATGTAATTTGCATTTAGGGGGTCATTAAAGCATCATTTCCTGAGAGATGAGGTCTCAGAAGCCCTCAAGGAATATTGCACTTTCTTTCTCATCAAATCATCTGAAATCATTGTATTCTTCTAACTATAGTTCCTCTCCACTCTCATTTATGCAATTGTTGGTTAGTTCTCCCATATTGCAATGATAATTATGATGCCTTTCCTAATTTTGAAGAACTTTTACCTACCCTTTTATAGCCTATCTTTCCTAAGTCACTTCCTGAAGAGGCTGAACTACCACAGAATTTATATTATAACATCTAACAGTAAACTCTTCCATTTGTCTCTTTGTCACCATTATGAGTCAAAAAATTTTCTCCAGAACATAAATGGCATAGAGGCCACACAGAAAATTTTCTCCAGAACACAAATGGCATAGAGGCTACACAAGTTGCAGACACATTCATCTCCAGAGAACATGGTGGAAGGCCCATTAACCAAGAACATTTGCAGTACGAAGCATTAACATCCATTTGTAGTGTATTCAGCAAAGAGTCCACCATAGTAGGTTTCATTGACACAGAAGCTAGTGAAGAAATATATTTTTTAACACCATGTTTGGCCTGAAGAGGCAAAACTGGCAGCAGAGAAATGACAGCACTTCTGAAAGTAATGGAAAGTAATGAATCAAGACAATAGCAGCAATAATGTAGAGGAAGACACGATATCTGGTTGAATATGAAGAGTAAAGCAGAAGATTTCTAACATAACTACCAAGACTATTCTTGGGTATGTCCACATAATAACTTAGTGAATGAATGAATTGGTGAGTAATTTTGTTAGAACCACATTCATTGCTATTCATAGTGTGGGCTACAGACCAGCTGTCAAATTGTTTATTGTCGTTACCGATTCATAACAAGATAAGGAGCTCACTCTGGAAGGCAAGTTAGTTAGGTCACAAAGCACATAGTTATATTTCAGCAGATATTTTGATTTTTTCTATGAAGGAAACAGAACATTGATTCACATTCTGGCATAACTGTAATTTCATTTTTAAAAAAAAGAGCACTTTGATAGTAAATACAATTCTGATTGGATCCTGAACAATAGCCCAGTAAATCTGATTCATCTGGGAATCCAAAAGTGATCAAATCTTCCGACAATATCTATTGGACCAATACTAAACAAAGAAGCTCTTAGTGCCAAGGTGAGGTCAAGGGCAGACTTTGGTAACTGGTGGTTCTGAGGAACAATTCATTTGACTAATATATAGGTATACTTACAGAACAGTTCCTGCCTTGAGTTCAGAGAAATGGCTATGCTGATATTTCTGCAAACTATGGCTGGATTAATAACTATAGTAATTACAGAAAGGCAAATTGGACTCCATAATCTAATGGCTGTTTAAAAGATCTCACTTTCTAAACTGAGACTATCAGAAAATCACATATAACGAATAGGTTTGGCCATCTGCAGAACTTTTCTTGATGATTTGTGAATATAAAATGGATTTGAGGAATTCAGCATTCAATTAGTATATCTCCAGCTGCATGTATCTGAAAACCTAAATCAAACTGAATCCCACAAAGAGGCAATTTATTTGCTTACATAAATGAAAGCTAGAGATAAGCTGGGCTTTGGATTTGACTTAACACAATGACTGTAGCCCATTCCCCTGCTCTAGGTTCTTCCCTCCTCCATGGAGAATTCACCCTTAGATTGGCAGAAGAATGATTCCTACCATTTTGGTCTCAAAATCTTACTCTTTCCGTGGCTTCTTCTTAAAAGCAGGGAAGTTTTTTCCAGAAGTGCCCCTCCCTCAAATCTCCCTTTACATCTCATTTGCCCAAATTGGAATATGCACAAATTCTTGGACCAATCCCTCTAGCTAAGGAAATGGCAAGCTAGTTTAGGCCTGGTGTTCTAAAACAGACACTGATAGCAGCTTGGGAGTAAAGCTTTACTGCTATTTTCTTATACTAATTAGGGTACTTCCTTCTAGCTGAGGTTAATGCACCAAACCTCCTGCCTGCTGTGAAATGGATGACTCAACCCCTATGTCCAATACAAGGTCCAACCCAAACCTCATTAAAGAGTGGACAACCTACAATGTAAACTAATAAAGACTAACAATAATTTAGAATGATGTTATAAGATGAAGGATGTCACAAGGGATGTTTTTGATAACAGACATTTCCAAAAGAGAAATATTGCCTAAGGAGAATTGGGAGGTTAGACTGTCAATGTGTCTGAGTCTAGCAGTGACCAAAGAAAACTATGTTGTGATTCCAGAAGATGGATTCCAGTAATTTAGGCAGCAATAACCATAGGGCAGAGAAGGATTAACTCCAAGTTATATTAGCCTGAGGAGACTTCCCTTGGGCAAAACCTAATCTCTTTGCTGTAAATCCTATGCTCACCAAGCAACCTTCTGAATCATTATTCGTCCTTCTGTGTGTCTGACCCCACAGAAAGGGAGTGCCTTGTTAAAGAAATGTTTCTGATTTTTAAAATCAGTTCTATTTCCCATGGTAAATGGGCATTGTGACTTATAAATCATTCTCTTGTATTTTGTTAGAGAGATTCTATCTTGCAAAGCCTAATCACCCTGACAAAATAATAAAAGTGAGACAGCAAAAGGGAAAAGCTACCCAACCAAAAACCCACCAAGCAGCCCACTGACCTTTTCTTGAACAGAGGGCTCTGAGAGAGGTGCCTAAGCAGAAGGGTTATGAGCCAATTGTTTAGAATCAAAAAGATCAGAGGATAAATCCTGGCTCCTCCTACCAGCTATGTGACCTTGAGCAAGTCATTTAACCTCCAAGACTCAGTAGCTCCAATTATGAAGTGGTGACTATTTCAGAGCTGATATAACGAATAAATGAGATAAAGTTCACAAAGTGCTTATCATATAATTAATAGGTTTGTTTTGGTTTTTAATATTGTGTCAATATTATGACTTCTGCATTTAAAAGGTATATGCCTAGCTTGCCTAGTACAGTGTTCTATAAAAAAAAGAGAGCTCAGTAAATGTTGTTGAGTGACCTAACTGGAGAAAAGGAAAGCAAACAATGAGACACCAGCGTAATTTGTAATATCTCGTCCTGATCCAGATTAAATCAGAGTGAGGCCCCATCGTAGGTAAAGTCTGGTTGTTGTCTGCTCCCTAACCAAGTGGCATTAAAGTATATTTATATAGCTGTTATTTATTTCTGATTAGTTTTTTAAAAAGAACTAAAAGAATTCCACAAAACATTAATTTAAAAGAATGTAGAGTCTAGAGACTGTATTACAAGAAGAGTAAAGAAATTAGAGTATATTTAATCTAAAAACAAGAAGCCAGGAAAGAAAAAGTAGGAAATGTCAGCCTTTCTCCTGAAGGATTGTCATGTAGAAGAAGGAACAGAGACAGTCTATGTACTTTTTACTTGTTTGTCTCCCTGTTTAGATTACTAAACGCCTTGAGGGAGGAGAATGTGCCTCATCCTTGACTGTATTCCCAGAAACTGGCTTGGTGCTGGGAACATAATAGGTACTCAAAAAATGTTTGTTGACTGGATGAGAAGATAGATGAATGGATGATGAGATGAATAGATTATATGATGAAGAGAGTGACGGATGGATAGATATTGTTTAAATCATTATAAGATGTTATTACTGGAGCAAACATTAGAGAAGAGAAAGCTAAGGCTCTAAAATTGTAAGGAATTTTCTCTGGGTCACTTAGTTGATTTGTGTGAGTGTTGACTAGACCATATCAGCCATGATATCTAGTTCAGTATTATTTCTACTACTTTCTTTTTATTAAAAATCTGATCGAATTGAGAATATCATGGTGGGAATCTAATCCTTGTGTGGGACTCTGTGATGGGCTGATTGTGTCCCCACAAAGTTCATATGTTGAAACCCTAACCCCCGGTACCTCAGAGCACAACTTTACTTGAAGATAGGGCCTTTAAAGAGGAAAATGAGTTAAAAGGAAATCACTAGGGTCAGCCTTAATCCAATATGACTGGTGTTTTTATAAGAAGAGGAAATCAAGACACAGACACATACAGAAAGAAGACCATGTGAAGATACCTACAAGCCAACAAGAGTTGGTCCTCAGATGGGGATGGCAGGGGTGAAATGGAGGAGGATGGTAAAAAGGTATAAACTTCCAATTATAAGATAAATAAGTTCTAGGAATTTAATGTACAGCATGGTAACTATAGTTTATATAACTATATTGTATATTTGAACTTTGCTAAGAGAGAAAACCTTAAAATTTCTTATTACAGAAAAAATATAACTATGTTTGGTGATGGATTTTAACTAGACTTCTTGTGATAATCACTTCACAGTATATGCGTATATCAAATCACTGTATTGTATACCTAAAACTAATACAATGTTAATATGTCAATTATATGTCAATGAACTGGGAAAAAATAATAGTTTTGTCATATACATCAGTGATTCTTTCATGCTGCATTCCATTGCCTCTCTGAACAAGAACACACACACATACACACACCACACATGTACACACACCACACACGTACATACACATAATAAGCAATTTCCAAGCAATCATGATAATTTTTTTTTAAATAAATAAATAGATGACTGATGATTCTACTCCATCCCAGAGACATCAGACTTGAGGAAATGTTAATTTTCTTTTCATGTGTACAAGCTTGTGTGGGCTCTCAGAAAGGTTACTGCAATGTTTTGCCCCTGAAGGAAAACTGAAATTTGAATTATAAGACAGAAGTCTGACCTCTATAATTCATCTTCAGCATCTACGCTAATTTGCTTTATAAATTAAAAAAGAAAGAAAGAGCTCCTCAGAAGAAGCAACCCTGCTGACACCTTGATCTTGGAATTCCAGCCTCCAGAACTGTGAGAAAATAAATTTCTGTTGTTTAAGCCACCCAATCTGTTGTGCTTTATGATGGCAACCCTAGAAAATTTGTACAGACTTCAGAGCCCTTTCCCCATATAATGAATGTTTAATCTATTTAATTCAGGGGCTCTGTATTAGAATACTGAAAAAGGCACTTAACTGGGTTTGTATTTAGAGACGTATAGCTACGCTGCCATGGGAATTATAGACACTTTGGTTATATTCTTATTACAATACTGCATCCTTGTCACTTAAGTCTCAAAATAACTATGTAACATCAGTGAGATACTAAGGACATTAAGGGTTAGATTGATGTAGTGACCTACTCAAAGACTCAAAACTGGTAAGTGGTGTTGACACACAATTCAAAGCCAAGTCTTCTGAACCCATCACTCTCCCTCTAAAAATAGCAGCAAATGTTTATTTAGTACATACTATGTGCCAACGCTATGCTATATGCTTTATATTCATTACCTTATTTAGTCCCCACAACGAACACATGGGCTAGTGCTATCATCAGTCTCCATTTTGTAGATAAAGAAAATGAGAATTCTACTGGCTACATAACTTTCCCATGATCATATAGTAAGTGGTGACCTCAGACTTTGAACCCAAGCCACCTCCTCCAGGGCCTGAATATTCAACCACTGCACCTTATCACCTCTAATTTATCTCAGCCTTCTCTTCATGAACCTCCTCCACATGTCACCTTGGCATAATGTTCAGTCTCTTCAGCAAATGTTCCAGCTGTTGCTAAAATATCTATCCTCCTCATCTCCCGCTTTGCAGAGCAGGTGCGCAGGGCCCACCTATGGAGTAAGGAACTTCCTGCCCTCTAAATGCAGGGGTGACCTGGGGCTTGACATTGATGTCAATGACTGACAGTCTCTGATTAAACCATGTCAGAGACAAGAGGGGTTTGATGCTACTGTATTTTTTCACTCTGAGCATTCGGTGGCTTTCCTCCTTGATTCGGGATCACAGCCAATGTGAAAACTGAAATCCTTTCTGACAACGTTTGCTGAATTGCCACAGTGAATTAGTCCAGATCCCCGTGGACTGCCTTTCTCTTTGTGCCAACTTGTCACAGTAGCAGCAGCAAGGAGGGTGACCTAGTGCTTTTAGTCTAGACATATAGTCATCAGAGGCCCTCAGGTCTGGGCAAATTTACAAGCTTTTGAGAGAAGGGCTTGTCTGATAACAAAACCGGCACCTGATAATTGACACCCTAAAGATAGAGAGCGCCACAAAGAAATGTAGAACTGACAGTCTTCTCAGCATGTCATACTATTTTGCCCTGTCTAGTTTTCGCTTGGTTTGACGATGTCAGTTTTATATCCAGAGCCCTCTTTCTGAAAGACTATATTCTCCTCTTCGGCACCAGAAGTAGCCTTCCAGAGCCCTCCCCTAAACATGGAGAAAGTGGGCTCCCTTCCTACATCTCTCCACTGCCCTTTAGAGTCCAGAGCTGCAGCCGATCTCATCAGGAACCTTCAGCAGGTTGGTGGGAAAATGCTGCAGCTCTCTCTACATAGGCCCACCATACTCAGAAAAACATGTCCAGGAAAAGGTCTGCAAAAGAAAAAGCTGTCAGATATGAGCCTTTGTTTCTGAGATTTCTGAGTCCAGATTTTCATTCAGGGACAGAGAGGGCTGCTACAAAAGGAGAAGTGACTGAGCAGGACATGTGTTTGCATAGTAACCTTATTTCAGACCACAGAGGGTGAAGAGTATCCCTCATTTGATTTAAAAAAATTCTCTCAACCTCTCAGAAGCAGCAAATTAAAGCTAAGTTAAGCTCTGTCTCTCTGTCTCTTTATCTCTCTTTATCTCTCTCTGTCTCTCTCTGTCTCTCTCTGTCTCTCTCTCTCTCTCTCTCTCTCTCTCTCCCCACACACACACACACACACAGCCTCTGAAACCACTCCTGTTATTTATGTAGTTCCTGGAATGCTGGATGATGTGGCAAGGTGTGAATTCCTTATAAAATGCAAACAGCATGTGCAGGAAAGAGTTGCAGACCATTCTACCCAGTCACTTTGGCTGCACTGCAAGCCCAGGCTCGAGAACTAAAAATCTATCTCAGATAATTGACATTTATTTGATTGAAACAGCAGGGTGCCCTCCATCACCATGGGAGGAGACCATATGGAAGAACAGTGCGAGTGGAGATAATGTTTGTCTACTGAGTGTGCCAATGTGTTTAGAGATTATTCACAGGGCTCTGGGGACTCCAGTATGATAATGTTTCAGCCAAATTAGAATCAGATTAATTGCTCTAATCTAATGGAAAGACAATGTTTATCAAATTATTGCTCTTTTCACCACATGATATTGCAGTGTCATTATTCTCTGGGTTTAAGAAAGGAAATGAAAAGACTCTTGTAACACATCTGCTCAAGAGTTATATGACAGTGCTTTTCCCACTACACATGGGACTACAATGCAGTGGCAATTCTGTGAAGTAACCAATAAATTAAAGTAAAAGATCTGTAGTGGATAAATCTGCTGGAGTCCTCTGATATCAGTTCATATTTTGATAAGACAATCTAAAGTCAATTAGCTTTTTCCAGGTTTGAGAGATTTTCGTTTTCATATTATGTAGGGAGTGTTTTCCTCTATAAACAGGGAAGTGTTTTTTGAAAAACCTTAAGTGGCTCTTACAACAAAATTCTAAAACTCCCTCTCAAAATATAAAATCAGTCCACTTTTTCAAAACCCAGAGAGGAAATGGAGCTCTTGTCAACTCATAGCTCATAGCTCTATGGATTTAGGCAAGAGGGTGCCATCATCTCCTAGAAGGCACAGGGGACCATTAGCTCCTCAACGCCAAAGGAGTTGCCCATCTCTCTGCCACCCTCTGGCCCGTCATTTGCACCCCTGAGAATTCTCAGAGGTTTCAAACACCAACCAGGGGTCACTTTGGAGAGGCAGAGAGTGTCAAATCCAAACCAGTGGCCTCACAGAAAGGTGCTGGCGATCAATCGGTGTGTCCCAACACCCACTAGGCTGCACGCCCAGCTCCAACAGGGAATTTGGGAGGAAATTAAAGAAGGATTTTTCTGCCATTCACATCTCCATAGGGGACCCTGTTGGTCCCTGCAGAGCAGGGAGGAAGGATCAAGCGGCACAATTTGTATGTTCACTCTTGTGTGCACACCAATTATTTCAAAATAACAGCAGCTCAGAGCCTCAAATGTTCAGGAAGGCTGTGGAGAGGTAACTGTCAGGTTCTACTGGGCCATATGCCAAGACCAATCCATCACCTTTTCTTTTAAAACTAGTGCCCTTTGCAGAAGAATCTTAGCAAATGGGATCAGACAGAGGAAAAGATAAAAATTATTTTCTTTGTCATTAATTCTACATTAATGTGATACTTCTAACAGGAGGGAGAAATCAAGCACTCCCTTTTATGGTTGGCTCTTCATATTTAGTACTTATAAAACATTGATGTCATCAAGGTTAGAGGTCCTTTTAGTAACCTATCCTCCATCTCCCTCCCTAAAACGTTTGTTATATCCTCTGATTCAAAATGGCAAACATACATAATCACAGGCTGCACCACGAATCAGGTCGAGGTTACACATTTTAACTTATGCCATTGCTAACTTTTCTTCACTGGTATCCTGAAGTCATTCTTAGAGGTTTGAAAATTTTTTTAAAGGCATGATTATACTATCATTACGGAGTTGGTCTAAACAATGTCCCATATGTCATTATAGCTCACGTTTGTGGGGTGTCGAGACAAGGTTAGGCATATGTGAATAGAGTCAATTGCTCCCTAATCCGTCCAAGCTCAAATCTTGCTGTGATTTTCCTGATGTTGCCTCAACAATGGGCTCCCCTGTGTTAGAAAGAGTCATTCTTGAGAAATAAATGAAGAATATCGTAGCTATATTGATACCTATGAAAACAGTGTATGTTTTCCAAGACAAAGCACAGAGCTGTAGATCTTCATTAATTACAATGCACTGGAACAAAAGCAAATGTAACCACTATAATTAACAAGGCAATGCCTATAACTCTCATCTAAATGCTTTCATTTCACTATAATTTAACAGTAAGAGCCTGAGAAATTATTTTAATCCTTATTTTTGTAATTCATTTTGGAAAGGTTGTGTGACTCAGTCTGAGGCATATTCATACATTCATTTCCATTTTTATTTTAAATGCCTTCATTATTGAACTTCTTTAAACCCTACCCTATCATTTAGAACTGAATTCCAAAACTTTTATTGTAAACCAAGTATTTGCAGTAACATCAGTGGAATTCACACAAATATTGTGAATATGATGGGCATATATTTTACCTCTTCAGGTGGGAAAAAATAAATCCATTTTTAACTGAATCAAAGGTATAACTTCAGCAATATATTCAAGCAGTTATCGAATTAGATTAACTTATAATCAACATGGAGGAACAAGCTGCCAAGCCATAAATATTTATCTAATGTTTATAATGTATAAATGTTAAAGGAGTGTAAGATGTCACCCTGGCCCACAAGTTACAAAGGCAAAATAAACAATAGTGAAAATTTTAGAGAAAAGTATATGCTGATTTAAGTGGTTTTGACTGTAATTATAATAGCAATTCAAAAGAGAGAGAGAGAGAAAAAAAATGGTGTTGAATAAAGTGAAAGAATACTTTTATGGAGAAAGTAGGACTTATGTTGTCCTTGAGAGCTAAACGTGATTTCAATAGATGAAAAGAAGGACAAAATGCATAGCAAAAGCAGAGAATGAGGAAGGGGAAAGAAGAAAAGTCCCACTTGCTGATTGAAAAAACATTTAGAGTAATCCAGAACGGTATTGGAAAGGTAGTGAGAGAGAATAGTCCATAAGAAATGTTAAAAACAATAGTGGAGGCAATGAAGGAGAGTGACAGCTGTGGGAAGCTGGTAGCTGGGTTGATTGAAGAAAGGAGACCTGGGAATCAAAGAGGAAAGACAAAGAGTTGATAACACTAGGTCTTCAGCAAGGATAGTGGCACTGGGCTTTCACACAAGCAAAGTGATAGCCGAAGTCAAGAGAGGTACATGTGGGAAACAGAAAGCAGAGAACATGGCTTTGGATTTGGCAAACAGGAATAAGAATGGAATTAAGGGTGCCATAAGAGCAGGCAAAGGATACAGAAAAGAGCAAAGGAAGAAAATAGGAAAGCACGTTACTACCGAAATAAATAAGAAGAGAATTTTTTTAATGGGTAGTCGGCATCATCAAATGTCTGAAGGTATCAAAGTGGATATGAAGTTTATTAGATCTGGAAATAAAAAAATCATTAGTAATCTTTGAGGAACTCAGTGCTCTGGGGTAATACAAACATCAAACAAACATCAAGTGATTAAGTGTTAAGATGTCAGAGAAGAGAATGATCTGGGCAGATAAGAGACAGAGAGAAATGATAAGAAATTATTTCCCAGAGTACAAAGGAGGCTATAACCAGAGCTAAGAACCTGCTGCCTTTGAGTTTCAAAGGTGGAATGAAGGGGAAGGAGAGTGAACAACCTGCTGAAGTGCAAGCAGAGGATATAAAAATTTTAGTGTTGGACTCAACATTGAATACCTTGCCTTTCCTTCACTGTGTCATTTTTTTCTACTCCTCAATCTTCTGTGTAAAATCTATACAATGCAATAGAAGGTTTGGGAGCTTAGGAGAGAAGAGGAAAATAAATCCCATAAAGTTTGCTTTGGGTTAACGACAGATGGCAAGGGCTGACAAGCATGTTAAGGCCAGATTGAAGCTGGACCTCATATATTTGCCATGATCTGGATCTGAGTGACTCAGTGTCTCCTCTAGAAGTGCCTGGAGATTTGGCGCAGAAGAGAAGGTCCCTGAGGGAATGGCGTGAGGCAGAACTTGCTCAGTGTAGCACTAAGTAATGCAAGTGAGGAAATAAAAGATGCTGGACGGTAGAAGATTGATGTAACGCACCAGGGTGTCTGGCTTGGAGGTGCCCAATATATCCTAAAGAAGACAATATAGAGTCATTGATAATAGCATGGGCTCTGGGGAGAAAAACAGACCTAGTTTTATTAGAGTTCAGCTTTACCACTGACAAACTATGTCTTCACGAAAATTATTTAACCTCCCTGAAATTGGGCAATAAGTGTTCCTAGATTACAATGATGCTATAGAATCGAGTGCTTCAAAAAATACCTGGTGCATTGTGACTACTCAGGAAGCAACAGCTGGGACTAGCAAGGCTGAATTCATGGTGAGTGTATTTAGGGAAGGGAACAAGTAGCAGATGAGACAGCTGTTGTCAGAAATGAGAACCTAAAGTTCAAAATCTCACTTTGGCAAAGTGTATCAGGAATCATAGTGGAGTCGTGAATAGTGGACAATAATAGAAAACACAAGGACTGCAGAAATAGGTGAGAATTTGCCTGAATTTCAAGTTTCCTTCAGCTGAGTGGCTGTGTTAAATCCAGGTACTGTGTCTATGCCAGGTGATATGTCCTCTATGTCTGTGAAGAAGCACAGAATGTAACAGTGGCCGTGAGAAGGCTCCCTAGTGTCCTCCCTGTGTCTTTTCCTCCAGCCTTTAGAACCTGTTTTCAGTGGCACAGACAAAAGTCACACCGCCCACCCCCCTCAAAAACAAAAGCTGTTTGATGCCACCCTACTTAAAGAATGACCTTGAGGGAGGAAATATGGTGGTTTGAGAAGATTTATAGGAACAACCTGGACAGCTGACAGGACAGAAGGAATGAAAGTAAGAAACGACTTACTCTCAGTGTGTATGAGGGTATCTAACAAACTGACACATAGACTAGCAATTTGTCAGTTCTCTCTAAAACCTTGCTGGGACAGGTCGGGAGAAAGATCAGAATAAAAATAAACTGCCCTATTACTCTCCATTGAGGGATATCTAGCTGTTGACTATCCTAGGCCACTGTTTCTAGAAGCGGCTTCCACTGCCAAACTAGTTTGGTATGACATTAATGTGAATCTCATGGAGGGGAAAAAAAAAAAAGAGGTTCTAAGGTCAGATAGTATTGAGACCCATTGAACTAAATGAAGTTAAATAGGTTTCTTTACTGCAGGATTTCTCAGAACCTTTACTATTTCAATGTATCGTAAATCTTCGAGATAGAGTCTTCATTTCTTAGACTTCTGTGATCATAGAAAACGTTTTTTCATGGAGTATCTGGAGGGGACAGTGGGGAAGTCTGTAGCTGAACCCATCAGTAATAACTGGTATCTGCACTGCAGTTCCACAGCCAGTGTCCTCATCTATCCGAGGGAGACAAAAATCAGTGGGCATAGATGCAATATAGTCAATGGGGACTTTTCTTCTATTCCGGGGACAGATTTCCAGGGTAAATTTTGAGGACCTGCCAAGAAATATCAGACCTACTGACCACCATACACTTCTACTGATCTATGAGGGGATGAAGGACTGTGACAGAAAAGATGCAGGAAGCATCCTTGGGGCAAATATCAACTACACTAACACTCATCTAGCACTAAACGTTTTGGTATCATTCACTCATTCAGTCTTCACACAATCTTTAGAGTGTCCAGGATGGGTACCATTGTCTCTATTTATAAAGTTTTATTATTTTTTTTTATTATTGTTAAACAGAGGTTCATAGAAGTTAAGGCACCTTTCCAAGATCACTAAGCTTATACTTGGGAAAACCAGGACTCAAACCAGTCTTTTAATTTTGAGGGCAGTGTTTTTTCCACTGCACTAAAAAACCAAATAGCTTGAAGACACAACCGTGTTCTTAACTTTTTTTTTTTACAAGCAACAGTCAAGATTTTGGAATAAGGAGGGGAAATAATAGAAGGACACTTTGCATTGCGGATAGTGGCAGAGTAAGGGTTTTATCTCTGGGTCCTGGCATCAGATTCCAGAATGATATAACCTGGGCTGTGGACAGGTATTTTCTCTAGGAGAGGGGAAAATATGTTTTCCAGAGACTGAAAGATGAAGACTAAAAATAAAGGGGGAGAAAAAATTCCAGAGAAAATAATAAGCAGTTGTGTTGAAGGACAGAAAGCATTTAAAATATAGAAAAAAGAAAAAGGAATAACACCAGAATTGACCAGTAATTTGGATAGGAAAATAATATGTAAATGAGCTAGGAACAAGATTTATATCATCTTTATCTCAACACCAAAGCCCAGGGTATTGGATAATAAAGTGTTTATCAGTGAGCAGTTTAAAGTCTTACACATTGGTGGAAGACACAACATCTGAAAAGATGTTTGCTTGAAAGAATCATGATCTAAGAAGTTCTTAAGAAGTTGTAAAAATATTACTAGTTCTAAAAAATAAAACCTAATAGAAAAAAAATGAAATATATTGGACTTATGTTCAAAAAAATCAACAAGTTCACAATAGGGGTATGTATATAAAGCAGCAGCCTGTATTAAAAAGTACAATAGATATTAGCTTATAGCACACTCTATGTGAGTCAACAGCACAAAATGGACACCAAAAAAAAGCTATTTTTTACACTTGTTACAGTAATTATCATGGAATGTTGCTATAAATCATGGTGTTTAAAATAATTGCATTTCACCATCATGCCAAGTCTTGTAATGGGTTGAATGGCTCTTCTGCACAGCTCCCCACCATGTGGTGACTTAGAACCCAGAGCTGCTTCCACCTTGTAGCTATGTTATCTGGAGCATATGACTCCAGGGTTGTCATGAAGAATTCCTTAGGATGTTCTTATAGTTCAGACCTGCAGGTACCTTAAACCATTTTTGTCTATACCCCATTGGCAAGAATTAGTTGCATGACCCTCTTAGATGCGCAGAGCAAGAAAATGTTAATAAATGTATATTTATTGCATAAGTGCTAACAATCTCTGCCACATAAACTCTAAAAATACTTAGCAAAATATAGCATTTAGAATAAAAGAGGTAATTTTCTCTACGGCCCTAATCTGACCTCAACAGGCTCTCAGGTTTTCAATTAGTTATGGGTCTCACACTCTAAAAAAAAGATGCTGAAACACCGAAACATGTTCTGAGGAAGGCAACAGTAACGGTGAGGGCAATTAAAGTATTATCATATGGGGAATAGCTATAGTAAATGGAGATACTTAACCTACTGATGGGTCCAACGAGATACAGTAACTGTCTTCAAGCACATGAATGGCTGTCATTTGAAAGAAATGTTAAAGTTCTTCTTCGAGGTCCCATGAGGTAGAATTTAGCAAGTTTTAAAAATGAGGTCTGGCCAAGGACAGAATGAACTGCCTCTGTGCGTCATTCTCACTTTATTGGAGATACTCAAACAGACCTTGGATTACCGGTTGACAGTCACCCAGATACAGTTGATTCTCATTATTCGCAGACTCTGTATTTGCAAATTTGTCTACTTACTAAAATTTATTTGTAACTCCCAAATCAATACTCTGGTGCTTTTGTGGTCATTTGCAGATATGAGCAGAGCAGATTTAAGCTGCCCAACATGCATGTTCCCACCTGAGGTAGAACAAGCCGACACCCTGCCTTCTTGTCTCAGCTTTCATACTGTAAACAAGTGTCCTTTTTGCAGTCTATTTGGTGTCATGTTTTCTGTTATTATTGTGCTTTTTTGTGTGATTTCATTGCTTACAATAGCTCCTACATGTATATATAGTGCAGAAGTGCTGTCTGGCATTCCTAAGCACAAGAATGTACCTTACAGAGAAAGTTAGTATGTTATGTAATCTTTATTCGCACATGATTTTTCATGCTGTTATATATGAGTTCAATGTTCATGAGTCAATACTACATATTAAACAAAGTGTCTCTAAACAGAAACACATATAAAACAAAGTTATGTATTGATTAGTTGATAAAAGTACTGTGACCAGAGGCTCACAGGAACCTAACCCTTTATTTCCCCTAGGAGCACTGATTCAGTATTCACTAATTCAAATTTCCTGATAACTTTATAGAATACCTCGAATGGTGAACATCAACTCTAAAAGAAGAAAAACAGTCATAATCTTAGCTGATAATTACTGCACATTTATCAAGTACCAGGAACTACAGCAGGCATTCTATGGAGATGCCCTTCTTTAACTTCTATAATAATCCCATGCGACCTGTAGTTTACCCCTTTTACAGAGGAAACCGAGGCTTAGAGTTATCTGAGGTCCCAGGATTCAAACTCTGACAGTCTGACTCCAAAATCTGAAATCTTAATCCTTGTACTGTTTGAGTCTCACTAGTTTTCCTACCCTGAACTGGTAAAATGTTGTAATTTTCCCTGACTCACAAACAACTCATGCCTGAATCTTTCAGTGTTTGTTACCTTGTTTCCTCACCTCCTTATGCAAAAAGACAAAAAACAAACAACAACAAAAAAACACATACTCAAGAATACTGTGAGAGTATTATTATGTGTGTATTAGGCATGTATAAAAGCTGGGAAGATATAAACATTGCATTGTTTCCAAATCTCAGGTGCCAACACCCAACAGCCCTTTAATAGTTTGTTGATGAGGAGACCAACTGATAAGGAGACCTCCTTACAGAACAAAAGAAACAGCACTCACTGCTTGTTCCACAACAATGTCTGCCTCTGCTCCAGCCCTGCTACTGCAGCCAAAAGGAAAAGGAAAGGGGCTGAAACATTGCACATCTGCCTTTCCTCTAGGTCCCAGATCACTGAGGACAGTGCTCTCCCTATGTCCTGTTGCCTCTTTGATCTGCAGGCCTCGGGCTAAAGGATGGCGATGTGACCAGGATGTTGAATAAGGAGGACTCCTGAGGCATAATCAGCAAATATCTTTACTTTTGCCTCCCCCCATAATTTTACGATGTACTTAGTGAAGGAAAGTCCTTCCATATCCCTAGATGCAACCTGAGCAATACCACACCTTTTCAGTTCACTGTCAGAATACAAAATGCCCCCAGTCACACTAGGTCACAAACACAGGCTCATTTCATAATCAGATCCCCTC
>NW_006494614.1:8696430-8706575 GCF_000325575.1 Pteropus alecto
TTCCCTTCTTGTCTCTGTCTTATACTTCCAAAACCTTGTCTCCATTTTACTATCTGCCATGGTTATGGGGAAGGGAAGAAGAAAGGTTTTATTTGATTGGTATCATTGCAAAACAGCATCATGCTCACTGGGCTTGTGGAGTATTTAAATTTCTTATTTTTGAGGCACATTTGAGAGCTCCTTGGGGATTCTCAAGCATCTCAATCCTCTGTTGCCACTTCTTAGACATAGGCAACACATCTCCAATTCCTCCTGCAGCTGCTGGGATTCCATCAGTGACCTGAAGGTCTCTCCACCTGCTGGAGTGCCATCATCCCTCTAATCAGCGCTATGGAGCAGGATCTAAGACAACCTACATCAACTCTCTCTCATGAATGATTCACATCTATCATGGAAATACCCACAAATTATTTATCTGAACAAATTCAGGGGACAAAGACTAATCCCAATGTATCAGAAACAATTCATCCCTCTAACACCAAGGCAGTTGGGAAATCTATCCCTCATATTCTAGATTCCCCATGCAGACACCTGCTCACAGTGTCTGGCTAACTGCAGAGGCATATTTCAAGATCTCCAAGTAGTCTCGTTGAAGACCAGAAGCAAGAGAGGAAAGACCCTATAGCCTTCCCCTTTGATGGTAGAGGAGACAAAACTCACAACTTATCTAGTAGCTTTCTCCAAAGAAATTTTTTACAAAAATTCCCTGTCCACAAATATTCACCCTCAAAACACTTTTCTATACTCAAAGTGAGTAAAAGCTTAAAAAGTCATAAGCTCTTCCTCTTCCCATAAGCAGCCTAAGATGACATCTGAAAATGGTTTGCTGAAACCCAGAAACCCCCACAAAATCATGCAAATCAAGAGGTACAAATCTTTGTGTTTAAGAACAATTGTGAAACTACTCGGGCCATCAAGAGTTTGTGTATCCGAAAAGCCACCAAGTATCTGAAGGATGTCACTTTACAGAAGTAATGCGTGCCATTCCATCATTATAATCGTGGAGTTGGTAAGTGTGCCCAGGTCAAACAATGGGGCTGGACACAAGGTCAGTGGCCTAAAAAGAGTGCTAAATTTTTGCTGCACATGCTTAAAAATACGGAGAGTAATGCTGAACTTAAGGGTCTAGATGTAGACTCCCTGGTCATTAAGCACATGCAAGTGAACAAAGCTCCCAGGATGCAACGCAGAACTCACAGATCTCGTGGGCAACTTAACCCCTACCTGAGCTCTTCCTGCCACACTGAGACGATCCTCACTGAAAAAGAGCAGATTCTTCCTAAACCAGAACAGGAGTTTGCACAGAAGACAAAGGTATCCCAGAAGAATCTGAAGAAACGAAATCGTATGGCCCCGGAGTAAATTCAGCATCAAATAAATACTAATACAAGTTAAAAAAAAAAAAAAAAGTCATAAAGCCAGACTTTACACACCTACTTTGAAATTCCAAACAGATGCTCTGTCTCACAACACATTCTGGTGTCTGATCTCGATCATGTCTGGGTATCTTGGTCAAGAATCCAATTTAACTCTTTTTATATCTATGTACTTCTTTTCCCAAGATATAATTCGTATTTTACAACCACTCAAGAACTTGGAAGGCATGGTTCTATGTGAATGCCATGCTGTAAGCCATAGTAGCCTTTAAATTTTTAAATTCATTTTGTCTTCTAAACTCACACAATTACAGTAATAGGAAAAATTATGAGATGAGGCAATAAATTTTTACATAATTATTTCCTAAAGAGATCATAAAAATTCTTCTCTCAAAAGTAAACTTGCAGGTTTAACAAGGAATGAAGTCTCTCACGTACTGGGTACATTGTCTGCAAAAATAAACTAGCACAGCACTTTTATATAAAATGGCTATTAAATTTCACCTCGGTAGGTATTGTTTTGACAACTTCTATTTCTTAGGAACCAACTTCATTTTTTCTCTCCTTGTTTCAAGGTCAGTGGTTGGATCTTTATCTTCACATGCTTATATTTAAAAATAAAAACAAAACAAGAATTTTTCATTAAGGCTTAAGAAGAGCATAACTCTTCAAGTAACTTTTAACCTAAAGTCATTTCTCATTTCTTAAATTCTTCTTCCACTTTTTTAAATATGCAGTCAGAGCTAATAATTCTTTCTCTTAAATCCTCAGTTTTAATAAGATTACAAAAAAGCATTTGCCTTGAATCTTGCAACACACAACTATCCTTCTTTCCACGCTGAGATGCGTAAGTCACCTCAGTCACCTCTTTGCATCCAGAGCACATTATTCTCCAACCTAAAGGGCAAGGCCCCGGAGTTATCAAAGAACATCAGAGGTGTCAAGATACTAAAGAAGATGGACAAGCCTTCACAAGGCTCCGAATGGCTGCCTGTTGTGAAGCTGTTTGGATAATATCATTTAAAACCAGCTAACTTATTTATTTGAATATGTACAAAGTAAAAACCTTCGGGGAATACTTAGTGTCTAGACACAAAGCCACAAAATATAATCTCAAAGACAAGTTAAACCTGATGATGTCACCCACCTCTCATTTAGTAACTTCTGGTTTGCTTCCCAGTACTCAGAGCAGCAGTCTCTGAAACAAGGTATATGCATCCAAGGGATGAACAAGATGAACCATTGAGGTGTGAGAGTAAAATGTTACAGCTTCTAGTTTTAGATATTTTTAGATTAGAAATTAAGGATTTCTAATATTTAAAATCTGCGTTGACTTCAAGGATCTGACAGTGGAGCTCTCAGTCATTCATTTACTTGAGCACATTATAATATATAAAGTGAACTGGATTCACAGGTTATATGGGATACCTTTAACTGAACCAACAATCACAAAATGGACAAATAGCTTAAAGAGATCTTTCAGAAAAGTTGTGGATTAAAGAAAATACTAATGATACCTATAAATAAGAAGAAAGTGGCAAGACAAACATGTCTCCCATCCCCAATTTGAGCTCTGTCAACCACAGAGGAGGTGAAAGCAACAATGAGATAATCAGACCTCTCACTGAGATGCATTTACTTTCAAAAAATAAGCACAAAATCTGTTTCTTCTAGGTAAAAGTGGCAGTGTTAGAGAGAGAAAATAATTTCTTTTCCAGAAAAACCTATGTTTTGGAGAGAGCATTTCGAAAACAAATGTTTAGAAATATTTTCCTTGTTATATGATTTCCGTTACTGAAAATGGTATGTACCATCTTTAAGAACCAAATCTAGATACTTAAACTTACAATTTCCTAATCTATTTAAAAATTTCCAGGTGAACAGTTTCAGTGTCTGGAACACATTGTGAACACATTGTAAACACATTGTGTAAAATATGAAACAAAGTATTTTCAAATTTATTTGCATATTGACAAGCAACTGACAGCAGGGAAGATGTAAACATTCCGGATGAATTAAAACAAAAACTTTTGCATAATTGGTGGATAGTTTTGAAAATAATTATCATAATCAGTAAGTGAAACCAATGATGTACTTTTTTCATTTGAATCTATTATCTTTGTAAGTTATTTTCAGCTGTGATACCATTAAAACCACATACTAAAGAAAACTAATCTTGAAATGATACCTCCAAACACCTGTACCAATGTTAAGCCAAGATTTTCAAATATAATTAAGCATACGCATTAACATCATTCTCACCAAACATTATCATTATAAGTCAGCCAAAAGGTACTATGAATCATTAATAACTAAAATTAAAAATTTTTTAAATATTCATTTAACCTTCAGTTTATCTGTTTTAAGTCTCTATATTTGAACATGTTATAATGTATACAATTTAGTACTGATATAGTATTACATGTAGATAATTCATGGAAAATACATGCATTGGGAACAAATGCTCAAATTATTTTACTGAGACAGGAGATGTACAAGCAAAGCGAGACCACAGGCTTGGAAGCTAAATTCAGGCTTCCTGGTCTGGCGCAGGTTCCTCTCATTCCAGCAGCCTCCTTTCCTGTCAATTTCCTCCCAGTGCCTCAACAACAACCAACACCATGTTTCCATCAGTCTGACTAGCTTGATCCTAAACATGCCAAGTTCTTGCTTACCTCTGTGTTTCAGCCTAGAATGTTTTGTCCTCTCTTAACCATTGCAAAATTTCAACCTCCTTTTAAGACCTAGACCAAATGTCACCTCCCCTGTGGAAATTTGTTCCACTCCCCTAAATATACATCAAGAAGATCTGTTTGTGGGGAGAGATGATAAAGGAGGTGTGATGACTTTGAATCTCAGTTCTACCACTTGAAATCTAGATATAAGGAAGTCACTGAAACTTGATTTTCAGTTTTCTTCTCTGTGGAATGGAGACTGCATAAACTTACAGCAGAGGTCAGCAGACTTTTTCTGTAAAGAGCCAGATATTCAATATTTTCAGTTTTGTCAGCACAAGAGTCATCCTTGTAACTATTCCATTCTGCCTTTGTAACACAAAAGTTTCCATAGATAATATATAAACAAATTGGTATGGCTGTGTTCTAATAGAATCTTATTGACAAAAACAATTAATGGGCTGGATCGGGCCCATGGACCATAGTTCACTAATCTCTGCCTACAGAATTTCAGTGAAGATTGAAGTAACCCACACAACATAAACTACCTGGCATATAGTTGGTACTTAGTTTATTACATTCTAGGCCTAAGGAAGCATCAGTATACAAAAACAAGCATGATCACTATGGTCATGTGGTCGGGAAGATGAAGATTAAACAATCACACAAATTATATAAATAAACTCACTTCACCTTCCACCAAATCTTAAATACTCAGAGTTGAATTGATTACTGCTATCACAGGTCCATGAAAGCTTCTTCTCTTGTTTTCTTTTATTTGCCATGGTCCTATGAAGAAAATCTAGATGGTATTATGAGAGTGCACAGCAATGCTCTATGGAAATGACACTGCAGCTTTAGAAATGAGTTAATCATGTAAAGAAAGGGAAGAGAGAGGAAAGTACATTCCAGGAAGAGACAATGAGGAGGAAAACAGTTTGGCCCACTTTGCAAAACAAGAAGAAGGCAGAGTTTGGGGGCTGGGGGAAAGTCTGAAGATCAGACTGGATAGGTAGGGAGGGGTCAAGGGGCCTCATTGGCCTATAAAGGACTTGGGATTTGATTCTAAGTCCCAAAAGGAAGTCTTGAATATTCTTCAATGATCTCATTTATATATCCAATATATACGAGTTAGTGTGATTGTTTTTACGCAATTATTATAAGGCAGCAAAAATATTTCATAAACTATCAATAACTAATAATATCTTTGAAAATAATTCCTCATTTAAACTATCCCCAAACCCTTTTTGACTGTGCCCTCTATTTCCTTCTGGAACTGTCTAATGCAGGCCACTAAAATAGTTGCCTGTCCTGAAGTGAAATTTGTGGCCCAGATGGGGCACGAGACATTCTCCCTCCCTTTGAGTAGGACACAGCATGGCAGCAACCATAGAGACAGAGCATCATCACTCAGGCACAGCAAGGGCTTGCAGCCTCCAGAGTATGAGGAACCATACGCTAGCATAGGAGTCAAAGTGGCCATCGAGAGTATGAACAGCAGCAATGGTGGCGCTCTGCCCCATGTGACTTCACAAGCAAGCAGTGCGTCCCAAGGGGTACAGGGTGCTGCCTGTGAGTTCACATGAGGCACTACTCCTGCCCTGTCCAAATCAGGTGTTTACAGAAATAATCGGCTAGGTCCTTGAAGTAGAGAGCAAGGGATCTTGTGGAAGCAGCTGAAATGCAAGCCATGAAACTGGTTAATAGTACATGGCACTTCAGATCTATTGGTGGGAAAGACATATAAACACTGGGGTGAAGGGACAGAAGAAGATGAATTTTAAAAAGCAAAGAAAAATGATGAGAGGAAAAAGCATGAAGAGACACAAAGAGGAGAATTGTTCATGGTTCGCTCTGCTTGAGTGTTGCTAAGAGGGGAGAGTAACAAAGGTATGATATTGTGATTCACAATAAGAAAGGTATTTTTGGTCTTCATCCCCATTCACAGAGATCCTAAAACCCTTGTCATTTCCTAAGTGATGAGAGCAATAAAGATGTCATTTGTTATGACAATGAGGTCGACTTTTGGAAAGCCCATAGGTAACCTAAAGATGAGCTGGCTGCCAGAGGGACAACCATGAGTGGAGGGTTGGAACTTTTAGTCCCACCCTCTGATTTCTGGGGAGGGGAGAGGAGCTAGAGGTTGAATCAACCACCAATGGCCAGTGATTTAATCAATCAAGCCTCCATAAAAATCTAAACCAGGTTGGTGAACACATGGAGACTGGGGGAGAGTGGCACACTCAGAGAGGGCAAAGAAGCTCCGAGCCCTTTTCCCCTACCTTGCTCTATGCATCTCTTCCATCTGGCTGTTCTTATGTTATATTCTTTGTAATAAACTGGTAATCTAGTAAAGAAAATGTTTCTCTGAGTCCTGTGAGCCACTCGAACTAATACAACTTGAGGAGGGAGTTGTTGGACTCTCTATCTATAGCCAGTTGGTCAGAAGCACAGGTGACAACCTGGGCTTCAAATTCACATCTGAATTGGAGGGCAGTCTTGTGAGACTGAGCTCTTAACCTGTGGAACCTGATGACATCTCTGGGTAGATAGTATAAGAATTGAGTTGAAAAAAGAACAAACTAATCGAAAACAGACTCACGACTATAGAGGACAATCTGGTGATGGCCAGAGGGGAGGAGAGTAGCGGGGCTTGGAGAAAGGGGTGAAAGGTTAAAAGAGTACAAATTAGTAGTTGATAGATGGTCACGGGGATGGGGAGCACGGCATAGGGAATGCAATCAGCAGTAATGTAATGGTTATGTGTAGAGCCAGAGGGAAGATAGAGTAATCAAGAGGATCGTTTCATAAACCATATAAATGTCTAACCAATGTATTGTATACTTGAAACTAATAATAAAATTAAAATTTAAAAAAAAAGGAATTAAGTTGAATGGTAGGACACCCAGCTGGTATGGGACAATTGCTAGTGGTGTGGGGAAAACCCCCATTCATTGGAACTGGGTGCAGAACTCCTCAAAACAGGACCGTACAGCAACACGGAATACCAAGCAACAAAACTCAAAGACAGAAACAAACTGAAAGAGGCAGATGAAGATGGACAGACAGAGCCCAAGGGAGACAAAAGAAGCTCAACAGATTTCTGAAGTGCATTTATTAAGATAAATTGCTTTTGTCACATCCTGCTGTTTGTGAACATGAGTAAGTTGTTGCCTGTTATCACCGACCTTTACGATTCTGATTAGCTACTCAGCAATTAACTAGTCTTCCCCAGACAGTCAACTCTGCACTAGAGGAGATAGAGGTCCCCAGGGTGAAAGACGAGGGGAGAAAGACGAGAGAAGAAATTACCATGCTGGCTGCAGAACAATGATACCTCATAGGCTTCTCACCTGTGGTTCTAAAAAAATAATAATCATACTACATACTTACTAAATTTAAAAATATACTTTCTATCATTTGCAACAGAGCAACAGCTTTCTTCTACTTGCTGTATTGCAAATTTAAGGCAGAGCTGGGTTAAATTACACACCAAACATCACACAGACTACGAAGACTCAGAGGTGGGAGGTGAACACCGGGCACCTGGCCCCGAGCCACAGGCATTCTCTCAACCACGTCATTTCCTCAGTAACCACGTGGAAAGCCAATGCTTTGTTGGACATCAGCCTGGACATGTTTGCTCTTCCAAACCTGCATTTCAGAATACCTTCCTTGACTCTCATTTCAGGCAATGAAATTAGCAAATGGTTTCTCCAACACAAAACTAAGATCTTGGCAACCTTTTCAAGCACCATTTTTAGGGGAAACCGGGATAGCTGGAGGATGAATTTCATAGAATTGCAGTAGAAAATGTGAATGGACTTAGAGCCCAAGTAAGAGGCATGTCAGTGTAAGCCAGTACATTTGATCGCTGAGCTTTGGTAAGTATGAGACCCATTGTGTTTCCTGATTATAATGACATGGTTAGATTGTGTTCTAACAATGGATTATTTTTTGTTTGTTTCCTCTACTCCTCTCTCCACTTCTGACACTAAATATGTGGGTTTTCCATACCGAGTAATTCTGACACTAACTGCCTAGAGTTAGCATAGACCCCACAGATTAAGAGCTCAGTCCCAAAAACCTGCCCCCTCACTGCCACTTCAAATGCCAATTACAAGTCCAAGTCGTCACCTGTGTGTCTGACTGACCAGCTATAAATTGGAGGTGCCCACGCCCCCACTCCTCAGGTTTGATAGTTTGCTAGAACAGCTCATAGAACTCAGAAAAGTGCTTCACGCACTATTACCAGTTTATTATAAAAGGTTCAAGTCAAGAACAGCCAAATAGAAAAGATGCATAGAGCGAGGTATTGAGTGGTGAGGTCGTGGTGTGAGTGCAGAGTTTCCATGCTCTCTGGGTGCAATGCCCTCCCAGCACCTCCATGTGTTCACCAACTTGGAAGCTCTCCAAACCCCTTTAGGTAGGATTTTTATGGAGGCTTCATTACGTACACATGATTAAATCACAGGCCACTGGTGATTAACTCAAATTCCAGCCTCTCTCCCCTCCCCAGAGGACAATCAGGTTGGGGAAAAGACAAAAAGTTCCAAACTTTTAATAACAAGGTTCGTTCCCCTGGCAACCAGCTCCCCCCAAGAGGTTACACAGGAGCCCTCCAGCTACCACTCATTTCATTAACATACGAGGAGGAAAAAAACAAAAAAAAACCACTTGCCACTTCAGAGATTCCTAGGATTTTAGCAGCTGTAGGCCAGGAAAAGGGGGCAGAAACCAAATACATATTTCTTATTATGTTACAGTTTGTTTGTTTTGCAGAAAATCTATGGTGCTGGGTTAAGTTAATACATATTAAATTGTTTTCAAAAAATCTAGTTATTGACCTAAAAAAGTCTCATGTTAATATGCAATGGATTTAGGCTGAGAGTTGTGCTCATGATTAAGATTTCCTTCGCAAGAACCTAAGCCTCAACACAAACATTGCTGGTAGTAAACTAAGTAACATCGCCAACAGTTTTATGAGGCCTCTGAAAATGATCAAGTTGACTTAGAAGATAAAGCTTTGCCAGATAGATATCCTTAGCAATTCATAGCTCCTTGTCTAAAATGAGACACAACAGGAAACATGAAAATGCAAAGTTTGTGGGAATATAATTTATTTAATGGACAAAACCAACTTATTTGGGGTAATAAAGTTAAAAGAATGTATTTTCAGGCAGCAGCTCCCTGTTACATTCTATTACAGAGCAAATTGATAGAGTTTCCAGACAAATCTCCTAGAAAAAGAGTATGTTCTCCCAAAATCACTTACGTAACCTTAGTTTTAACAGTCCTAGCATATGGTTTCTATTCACAATTACAAACTCTCAGAGATACCCATGTACTACTCCACATCTAAGTCTCTGGAAGAAAAAAAAAAAAAAAACAAGCCTCTTCTTAAATTGATTTGCCCTTTGTCACTGTCACAGATATGTTTTCCCTGTTTTGACAGGTAGTTGTAATTCTATTAGCAGCCTATCGACTTCCCTGTGAAATCGATCTGTGTTGGGCTGGCTGGATCTTCTTAAACTGGCTGATTTATTGCTTCTGCATGTTTTTAGAAAGAGAGAACACTTGCA
Source organism: Pteropus alecto (assembly GCF_000325575.1). Lineage (NCBI taxonomy): Eukaryota > Metazoa > Chordata > Mammalia > Chiroptera > Pteropodidae > Pteropus > Pteropus alecto. The sequence continues at coordinate 8,706,064 of NW_006494614.1, forward strand.
TTCTCACAAGTGAGCTAAAGCGTCAAGGGGTGGGAGAAAAAGAGGGAGAGGAAAAGAAACACTTCTCTGTCACCACGAAGTATAAAGTATCCAAACGACATTTGAAAATGAATCATTTTTAGCTTTACTGTTGCTATTTGTGGCAGGGAGCTGTGAGACCTTTTGTCAGCAACCTGGTTGAGATGCCTGCTGATGTCAGCGGTATCAATGACTGTCAATTTCCCTCATTAATTTTTCTTGCTGTCTCATGTATAAAACAGAACAATTTGCTCACCTCCAGTGTCTTCGGTGTCAACCTGTCATGTTTGCCCAATTTTGCTCGGGTACATTACATCTCCCAGTAACCAGAACACAAGTAGCTGCCACAAGGTGCCCCTGTCTCAATCTTGCCCATTAAAAGGAAAGCACCCAGGCCAATTTGCAGAAGATCACAGTTTGCCAGAGGTCAGAGACAGAAATCACCACTGCATTTTGTTTAAAGAACCATATCAGAAAAGAAAAGAAAAGAAAAG
>NW_006494614.1:8706679-8724150 GCF_000325575.1 Pteropus alecto
AGAAAAGAAAAGGAAGGGAAGGGAAGGGAAGGAAAGCTTAATAAATGCCCTGGTCTTAAAGTTCCATCACAAGATTTACAAGGGAATCGAGCAATGCCAAATTAAAATAGCATACGTGAAGACCAGGCAAGCTGAAATTCAGCTGATTTTCCAGGTACTAAAGAATAAATCATTGTACAGTTATATACCTTTTCGAACTAAAAATGATTCTAAATGTTTTTGTTAACTTCATGAACATGAGTGTGAATACTAACATCTCACGAGTACCACGTGTACTTTTATTCTTCAGGAGTATAGTGAAGATGGCAATTCTAAGCAGAATTATTACTGGAAAATACAGTTAAGTAGGCAAATTCCACTTTTGCATCCTTTCTTTTCCATTTATGTACCTCCCCTATGTTTAGAGATTTCCACCAAGATACTCAACTCATCCTAACCTTCTAGGATAACACTGGAGTTTTCTCCATCTTCTCTGCCCAAATCTTCTCAAATGTTAGATAAGCAAAGTGATAAATTAAGGTTTATATAAATGATGAACTAACAAGACTGAAGATATTAAACTTCCCAGGAAGATTTTGCATTTTAACTGGGAATTTTTATAGACATAATCCTTTAACCCAAAATAGAGATGAATGGTGAAAACTCTGGACACCACTGAAAACAGATTGGTGAATGGGAGGATATTTGTCAGAAGGAATACCTTTCAACAACACTAGAATGACACTCCTAGAATGGTGCTGGTCCTAACCCACAAAAAATAACTCTATTGTCCTACAGACCCCTGTAAAAACTGACAGTCCTATGTTGTGCCATGTTGTGCTATGTAAACTTGGTTCAATTTAAACTTGGCCAAAAGAACTTGTACAAGACTTGGAAGATAGAAGTGAAGCAGCAGCCTTTACTCTTGGAAGGTGGTCACAGTCATACACGGTAGCCTTTAGGTCCCAGCTCATCCTCACATTTGTCTGCTCTGTGTCTAGCTCTTCTTGTCCACTGATGGTCCTGCTAATCAACAGTGGCCCCAGGAACACCACCAGCCGCTAATCTGTGGACCCTAAGATGTAGTAGCCATGCAGAGACAAAAGCTTCCCAAAGACTTATCCATGGTCCCACTTTGGCAGCCGGATGAACTTGGCTTCTCAGATCAGGTAATGCAGACTTCCTGGCAAGCTCCATCTTGGCCAGTGCTTCCATTAAACTGGTTAGTAACTCTTTCTCAGACTCCAACTCCTCTTTGGGACCTTACTTCCAACTCCTCCAACTCCTCTTTGGGACCTTACTTCCTCAGTTCCTCCCATATTTGTGTCAGGTCTAATTGATATAAGAAATCCCCTATTCCAATAATACTTATAGTAGCCCTGCTTCCTAAGTAAATCCCTTCCTAACTAAACCCTAACTAATATCCTGCAGGGGATCCTTCCAGAGGCCATATCCTACACACACAAAAAGCTGTCCATGTGTGCCTGATGCAGTCAGAAGCTATTGCCCGTTTCCAAGTACCATAATCAACCTTATACCTACATTATCTGTCTGTGCCTCTGATTTGAGTTGTGTGAGATGTAATTTACAATTCATTTTTTTAATTGTTAATTGTATCATTTTTAAAGCTGAATCTAGTTTTCAATATGTGCTCTTCATGCATCAGCTAAATTAATGAGGTTACAGATTCAAGTTTCAAAAAACGAATTACTAATGAAGTGAACATCAACCGCCATCTTGAAACTCCAAGCTAAATAGATCATATTACATCATATATCCTCTAAAGTAAGGGTACTATGTCATGAATTTTATAGTTTTAGTCCTAAATCAGATGTTTTAATGCTCTATATCTCAGGACACAGAGCACTCAGGACAAATGCAGACCGCAAATTGTGTCCTACCTAAGATTTCAAAGAAACTGCAAAAAGGGGTTGGATAGGGGAGGGGAGGGGCTTGCTTTGCTTTGTTTCATTGTGGTAAGAACACTTAATATGAGATCTATCCTCTTAATAGATTTTTAAGCATACAATACAATAGTGTTATTTATATTTATAGACACACTGTTGTACAGCAGATTTCTGGAACTTATTTATCTTGCATAACTGAGAAGCACAGGTCGCTAAGGTCTGAATACATCCCCATTAAACCTAGTGTTTAACTTACAGCCTTCAGGTGTCAAAAACAGAATTTAATAGATCAGGTATTGACATTGATGCTGATTGGAATTAACTATATCATTTTGAGTTGTTCAAGTCTAATGCCACTAAAATCATGTCTTGAAACTCAAGCCATGTATAAGTATATTAGTCTCCTTGTGTTGCTATAACAAGGCACTGCAGACTGGGTGGCTTAAACATCAGACATTTATTTTCTCACAGTTCTGGGGACTGGAAATCCAAAAGTAGGGTGCCGGCCCGGTTGGTTTCTGTTGAGTCTTCTCTCCTTGGCCTGCAGTGTCCTTACCTTCTCACTGTGTCCTCACAAAATCTTTTCTCTTTGTGCAAATGTGCTAGGTGTCTCTCCCCCAGGTGTCTCTTCTTCTTCTTATAAGGACCTCACCCTTATGGCCTCTTTAAAGGCTCTGTCTCCCAATACGGTCACATTGGGGGTTAGAGCTTCAACATGTCAATTTGGGAGGATGGGGAAAGGGGAATGCAATTTAATCCATACCAATAAGAAACATAGACAAAAGGAATATTGGTTTGAATTCATGTTTCAAATATCCATGACTCAAGTTGGAGTCATATCTATTATGTGTATGCCAAACAGAGATGCTATCCATTCACGATATTAAAATTTGTAATGATATTCATAGATACTGATTTCTAATTTTTTATTTTAAACTTGGATATGGTTGTAATGAAGAAAAAGAGGCTTAAGAAAAAGAGAGGGGAGAAAAACAAATAAAAAGAGAGGAAAGAGATTGATGCAATAGGAACCAAATGAGAGATTCACAAAGAAAAGTAGAAAATCAAGCACTGGGTAGTAAGAACAAGAAATGGGGATACAAATAAATAGATAATAAGGAAGCCCCGGAGATGTACAAAAAGAAAGAGATGGGGCAGGGGACATGCATGCGCATGCTGATTATAAAGCTTAAGGGCCAAGGAAATTGGAAGGTAAAGTTTGGAAGGGATAGACTGGTCAGGCTATAAATGTGGTCTTTTGATCTGACAGTCACAACTGGGCCAATCAGATTTGGTTAGGGCCAGGTTCAAATATTGCCATGGAAAGGTGACTGCTCACAAAAAAAAAAAAACAGTGAAAGTGACAGGTGCTCTAACATCCTTCTAAAAGGGACACTTGTTTCTGTCACTTAACATGCATGATAAGATATTGAGACTTCAGAAGGGAAAAAACATGAACTTCCATGAATTTTACCCCATCTACTATATGGATGGAAAAATACATATATCAAAGAAATGCATCAATATATACCACAGTCTGAGAACTCCAGCTACAATTTTTTCTTCAAAGTGGACTGTTTTAAAATCCCATCTTTAAAATCTTTGAAGCTAGAAAAATAACTATAATATGCAGAGCTTTTCTTGTTTGCCATTAATATCAAGTGCTGATAGAGTGCTCAAAATTGCTCCAGCCACACAGACAAGTACAATATTTGCCTTTGAAAAAGCAAAAGCATTTTTCAGAACAGAACTAAATAGCACAAATAAAAGAAGCAGACTTCTCTGAAGTTGCTCAAGTGTCAGATTATATATGCAAAATCAAAATTGCATCACAATATTTTTGACTGATTTTTAATTTGCTTTAAGCCAAATAAACATGAATAATGAGAAAGAAATCTCAGCCTAGGAACTGATAACATCATAAACAACACAAAGGACATTTGGTTGGTTTCTGCCATAAAATTTCATCACAAAATCACACCTACATGAAAAAAGTTTTTGCCAGTTTCTGTCTTTCCCCCTCAAAATAGCCATCCCTGCCAAAGGACATTCATTTCGATGCCTGGGACTATCAGTTTTTAGGGCTTGTCAGCAGTCAGAAATCATTCAAATATATTTTCTGCACCCTTCCAAAGCTATAAATAAAAATTTTCCACTAGCACCAACTAAACAAAAGGATTCAAGCTTAAGCGACCATAGTCAGGATTCAGGTTAGAAACAAATATTTCGTGATGAAAGTGCTTTGTAAATTCTAAAACATAAATAAGTCCCCCTTTATCCGTGGTTTCACTTTCCATGGTTTCAGTTACCCACAGTCAACCACAGTCTGAAAATATTAAACGAAAAATTCCAAAAATTAATAATTCATAAATTTTAAATTGTGTGTCATTTTCAGCTCTTCACTTTATCTCATCACATAGGCATTGTATCATTTCATATCATCACAAGAAAAAGCAGAATGAGTACAGTACAACAAGATATTTTGAGAAAAAGACCACATTCACATAAATTTTATTACAATATATTGTTATAATGTTCTATTTTATTATCAATTATTGTTCTTAATTTCTTACTGTGCCTAATTTATAAACTATACTTTATCATAGGTATGTATGTATAGAAAAAAATATAGTACATATAGGGTCCAGGATCATCCACAGTTGCAGGTATCCACTGGGGGAATCTTGAAACGTATCCTCTGTGGATAAGGAGGGACTACTGTATATGACAAGTGGCATACAAATCACAGAAAAGCAGATTGCACTCAGTTAATAACAATACATAATGCAGATGCAGTTAATAGTAAGCAAATTCCAGCAGGATGAGGTCAGGGAATAGAAACTAACTGAAATGTTTGCCCAAGTTGTTCTTAAACAGATGGAAACCACAAGGTCTCTGTCATAGTTCATATACTCTGAGTCTCCTGTGTTTTAGGAGACAGCTTTGTCCCCATCAGTTTTTCAGTCCTTAATATGGTTTTCCACCACTTTTGCTACACTGAGAATCACTGTGTTAAAGCCTACTGACATCCAGCTCTCGGGAGTCTAGACACTTGTTCGACCTCAGAGAACATAAAATGTAAATCATGATTCTCTTTAGTATTCTGTGTTAGACCCATGAGGGTTTATATTTAAATTCTGATTGTAGATTGGCCTGCCTTTGTTCTGTGGTGCATTGTTGAACTGGGAGACTTTAAACTTTTTGAAGGCAGTGGTGTGGCAAAATTAACTTTCTTATAAGTAGGAGATAGCCAAAAACCCAGAGAGATAACAGAAAAAGTCATTTAGAAATTCATATAGAATCACACAATATTTCTGCAACACATTTGTCATAATAATTAAAATTACTTCAAGGTGTTTTGTAATATATGAAAGTACTACATAATAATTGCAACACCAGGTAAATGTTTGATGACAGATATGGAGAAAAGATGAGGTGTGGCAGATAAGTCTTCTTTTATTTTGAAATCTAATATAATAGAAATAAATTATGAAGTCCAAAGAGACATTCGAATTCTGAAACCCAGCTAAATATTACCTGGAGGCATAATCAAGTGCTCTATGGCTTATTTTGTGGCTGCTTTCTTCACAAAATTCATGAAATCTATTTTAACTTTTAACTGATAAAACAATTTAAATAACTTGAAATTGCACTAAATTTCTCCAGTAGCTAAAATTAACATCCTTAAAACCAAGAAGCTTTTATGATAGCACAGACAATTCACTTCCTAAATGTACGATTTCTAATGATGATACCTAAACTCATAATTCCCAAATTGGTAACTGTGTGTAAATACACCAAAAATAACTCGAGAGTTAATTTTCTATTTAATAGACTATTTAGGCTCTTCAATTACCCATGTCCATTCCAGTGTATGATCTTTTAATCATCTTACAAGCTATCCCTCCAACAGAGCAATGCCTTTGTTATTTTGTTTTGCTATTTCATTGAGGTTATAGTCTGTCCCTTATTTTGAGAAATGTGTTTGCTCCTGAAAGGTAATAAACAAACATGTGTCTGTGATGTGTTAGGCTTCATACTCTGTTAGGCTGTCGCAGACACAGAAGATGGTCCCCACACAAAAATCAATCGAAAATGAAATCTATGGATAGTTAAATTGTGCCACAGATTACAAATGCTGTTGGAAACCAAAGGAGAGGAGCACACTAAGGAATGGGATAGCTCAGTATAATCTCCCTGGAGGAGAGGACTTGAGTTGATTTTTGAAAGATAAGATTCAGAGAGAAGTATACTGGATTTTCAAGCAGGGAAAAAATGTCATGATCGAATTCTTTGAAGAAATCAGTCAGAAGTCTAGACTGACTAAAGATAAGGGATGATGTTAGAAGGTAATGGAAGATAAGCTTAGCTAGGTAGAAATCATTCTGTAGAATCTCGATAACTTGACAAAGAAGTCAGTCTTGATGCAGTAGGCAAAAGGGCACTATTAGGCTAGTTTTGAACAAGAATATAACATAAAAGATTAATGTTTAAGAAAGCTTTGATGACAATTAAATGCATGGAGTTCAATGGGAATGACACTGAAAGCTGGAACACCAGTTTGGAGGCAGTTATATAAATCTAGACGTAGTATCAGAATCAGAAAGAAAAGATATATAGGACTGAATACCTGAAAGAGAATTCACTGGCTGTCTAATTCAAAGCTCTCCTTTTTTCAGATGTGGAAACTAGGGCTTTGCAAGGTTTTACACTTGTATAAGTCAATCATCTTCCTAGTTAGCAGCAGAGTCAGGGCTAAAACCTAGGTTTCTGGGCACCTACAAAATTCCACTGGAGAAATTTTGAAGAAAGAAATTGCAGGACTTACTAATAGGCAAGTTTGGCAATCATAATAAAGATGAAAAGCATGAAGCTTACCTCTATGACTTAAGAGTCTAGAGGTAAGTGGTTCAACGGTGCCACAGACAACCATAAGGGAGTTAAGAAACTAGCTTGGGGGAAAAGCTGAGTTAGAATTTGATTATGATGAATGTCAAGTGATGGCAGAATATCTAGCTAGACATGTACTGCAACTGTGCCGGGCAGCACAGTTCTTCAGCTCCTGCCCAGACCTCTCTCCAGACTTCTAGTGTCATCACATCTACCCACTCACTGACACTGGCACTTCCACTTTAAATCAGCCAAAAATGAATTCATTATTTTAATTCTCTATCTTGGTTAGCACCATTATCTGTGATATTCATTCACTAGGAAGATGTTTATTGCCACTAAAGTCAGAAACGTGGGACTCAACTTCAGCTCCTTCTTTTACCTCAGTGACTGCAACCAATCAGTGACCAAATTCTCGTTGGTTTTTCCTCCTTTCTAATTGTCCATCCTTATTACTGCCATCTTGGTTTAGACCCTGTCATCTCATGCCTGGTTTATGGCAATAGTCTTCTAATTGGTTCCATTGTCTCTGCCCCAGATCCCATTTTAGCCTTCCTCCATACAATTATTAGAATGACATTCTAAAATGCAAATCAGATCATCATATTACTCCTGTACTTAAAATTCTTTAATTACTATTCTCATAGTCTATATAAAGTTTAAGACCCTCATAATCTTATCCTTGTTTTCTTAAGAACTCCAAACGGTAAAAATATATGGAATTTTCTGAACAGCCTATCTAGTTTGCATTTCAGTATCTTTGATTGGATAACTTTCTCTTCTTGGAATGCCCTTCTCTCCACATCTCCCCTAATCATACTTTTCATCCGTTTTAGCTAATGAACAACTACCCCTATTTCAAAATTGAACTCAAAAGTGATCTTCTCTATATAAATTTTTCGGATCTTCCCTCACTCAGTAGAACTGATGAGACTCTCCTATGTGTCTTCTTTGGACAGAACCCATATTATTTTGTTGCAAGTGTAATTGAATGACTATATCTTCTTCTAGACTGGATGGTTTATGAAAGCAGAAACCAGATCCTATTTACCACTGTACCCTGAAAGAGAGCCTGGTTAACAGTATTATTTCATAAAGGTCTGCATTTATGCATTATATAGACACCTGAGAATTATCTGCATAAAGGCAACACTTTATCGAGTCTCACTTGACTGAGACAGGAAGTGCCAATTCCAAAATGGGTTGCTTCAGAGACCTAGATGACAGTTAGGGTCCGAAAACAGTTAAAAGAGGCTTTAAAAAAAAAAAAAAAAGACAGAGAAAGAATGATAAGCATTTTCCAAAAAGTCAAGCAAAAAAAAAAAGAGTTTTAAGAAGGAATGTGAGGAAATCATTCAAATGGAGTTAATAAAAATTAAAAGGTATTTCTAATACAATTACTAGAGGAGTGAAATATTGAAAACAATCCAAATCTCCATAATAGGGCACAATCTTACATATTGATTTGACAGAATATATGATGCTAATAAAGGGTTAAAAATGAAATATCGTTAGATAAATGTTCATGTAAAACAATGCTAAATAAAAAAGTAGAAGATAATGTTGTACAACCTATTGATTATGACCATATAAAGATATATGAGCTTAAATTTAAAAGCTGAAGATAAATGAACATTTACCTTCTAAAACAAAGGAATTAAATAGAATTGTTTCTGATATATTTATATGTTTCATTTAAATGTTGACTTTTAAAAATACTGAGTGTTATTGAACTTAATAAAAAAAGTCAGTTATTTATAAATAAAATCATGCCTTACTTAGGCTTGATAGTTACTATTCAAAAGTATACAGCACTGATTCCTTTCATTAAGAAACTAAATAATGTATAATGAAAACTATCGTCACAATATCTTTGCTTGAAAGTTCAAATCTTTACACTTTGTGTGTTTTTAAAAAAACAAGGCATACTGGCAGTGACTAACATAAGTATTATTTTATGCTTGTAATGGCCCTCTCTTTAAAACACAGATAATTGAAATATGACTTTATAGTTTCTATTTGCTGGTTTAAAATTTCCAAAAGTCATTAATAAATCAGTTGCTTGCTAAGTCAACCAAAAACATATATGGAAGACCTAATTTTAGAATAACTGTGTTCAAGACACCAAGTCCCTTTATTCCTAACTAGATACCTTTCCAGGGCCATCATTACCTACTTGGGATATCATGTGATAAGGTAAATTTTGGGTGTAGATAACAGTTTGAAATAAGAAAGCCAAATTAAAATGCCTCAGATAGGCAAGGTAAATTAGTTAATCAAATCAAGCTGGAGAACACACGCCAGTTCGTAAGAGAGTAGTAGCTACTAAATCCCACAACAGGTTGCTCTAAAGAAATGCCAACTCATTGTTGCCACAGCTTCACATTAAGCAAGAGAAGGAAGAAATCCAGATTTATCTGTGAAATCTTCCCATTTTAAATGTCTGTTGAATGAATGATGAGATTACAAAGTAGTTGGGGCCTACAGCTCTAGCTGGGCCTAATTACAGCAGGTCACACATTGAAGGTCAGAGCTTGGAGATAGGTTTTATTTCACTCATGCAGTGTTTTTGAAAATGGTGAGCTTCTGCTTCATTCCAGGCAGTAAGCTAGGCAAAGATTCGTAAATATTATTAAAAATTAATTAGTAAATATTAAGATTAGTAAATATTAAGATTAGCAAATATTAAGATTAGCAAAGATTAAGATTAAGATTCAGTACTAGTAAATATTAAGGATACATCTTTCTGGTCACTCCCCTGAATAAAGTTCGTAGGAGAAACCAGGGAGGCCCAGTCAAAACAAACCAGAAGAAGGACTAGAGTGTGACATAGAAGCCAGGGGACCATAGAATTCCAGTGATATACGGACTGAACGATATTGTTAGAATGGGAGATTAGGAAGTTATGGGTGACATTAGGGAGAGACTTTTGATAAGTGCTAGAGACACAGGAGCATAAAGTCATAAATGGAAAAAGAGGAATTAAAGGAAGCAACTAGGTACTCTTTTGAGAAGTTTAAATAAAAAGGAAATAAAATAGATTGTATAGTAGCTGCAGTATGACATGAGGGAAGGATTTACTTTAAGAATTTTTAAGGATGATAAAAATTTGAGTAGTCTAAAGGGCAGTACCCATTATAGGTCAAGGATTTGAAATACAGTAGATGTTTAAGATACAGGATAGAGAATGAAAGACAGAGAGGAAGTTTCTAGGGATGCAGAGAGAGCTGTATCAGAGTCCAATTGGAAAGAATTGGCCTTGAGAAGAAGGATGAGAAAATTCTTATATTATGAGAATAAAGGAATGAGATTAAGAATTGAGTAAAGATGGAGGCAAGCGTCAACGTGGTGGAGGGAGGTAGGAAGCAATAAAAGGGTCTCAATTTTTCTCAACATAAATCTCTTCTCTAGAGAGTTGTAATGGACCACATAGAGCATGAAGGCATAAAATATGAAAGAAAAAATTAATTCTGGTACTATGTGGCAACGCTTCAGGGCGTATGATAAAGCCAGGCATGGTATACTGAGAGAAAAACTAATAATACTCTCAAAGAAAAAAAATTATCTGCCTATGTTCTGGCAACAAATCGGAAAGTGTGAGTGACATCCATCTTGTTTATGAAACGCTTCCACCCATGCTTCATCCCAGAAGTGAAAAAATACTTGGAAGAGGAAGGGTTGGGATTTAAGCTACTATTACTAATAGACAATGCACCTGACCATCCTGAATCTGTTTGCTATGACAATGAAAATGTTGAGGTTGTATTTTTACCCCCAGATACAACCTCAATGCTTCAGCCCCTCGGCCAGGGCTTCATTTGGTTTCTCAAGGCCACATACACCTGCCAGATATTTGATCACATTTGACCAGTAAATGATGCAGACCCTAATCTGGACATAATGCAGTGCAGAAAATCCCTCACTAGTCCTAATACAATAACATTCATTAAAACCGTAGTGGATGAATTAAAAACAGAAACTGTAAATGCCTGCTGGAGGAACTTATGGAATGAAGTCATGAATGATTTTACAGGCTTCCCCAGCATCATGGAGAAGTTAGGAAAATCATTCACACGGCAAGACAAGTTGGCAGAGAAAGATTTGCCCACATGCTTAATGAAGAAATGAAAGAACATATTGAAGGTCATTGAGAGTGTTCACAAAGGAATTAGAAACACTAGTTAAATCATCTATGGAGGAAGAGGAAGAAGAAACTGAAACAGAACTAGCAATGTGGACATTATTGAAATTTGCCAAAGTGTTTCGAATTTCACAGACATTAAAGGACAAAATTATGTAATACAATCCTCAGATGAGATGCAGCATTAAAGTCACCCACATGATCACCAAAGGATTACACCCTCTGCAGCAACACTTTGATGATTTAGAAAGAAAGAGACAACTTCCGATTACAATGTTCTTCCAAAAGTTTTTCACAAAAAATTTCAGTTATCAAGGATTCCCAACCATCGACATTGTCTGCTCCTGACAGCCAACCAATTACATCATCATGGCTCTATGATTCGGGATTACCCAAAGCAGATGATCCTCATACATTAGAAGGTGACTAGTAGCCTAACAGTACGTCACAATGCCTACATCATTCACCTCACTTCATTTCATCAAGGAGGCACTGATCAGCTCACATCATCAAAGTACAATAAGATATTTTGAGAGAGGAAGAGACCAGAATCACATAACATTTATTATAATATATTGTTATAATAGTTCTATTTTACTATTAGTGATTACTCTTAATCTCCTACTGGGCCTACTTGATAAATTAAACTTTATCATAAGTAGGAGTATACAGGAAAAAACATAGTATATATAGGGTCCAGATTATCCAGTTTCAGGCATCCACTGGGGGTCTTGGAACATATCCTCTCCGGATAAGGGGAAACGATTGTATACCTTTTTGGATACTTTTGAAAGCGTGGTAATGATTTACTTTCAAAAAAAATGAAAGTAAATCAGCGAAGATGGGGGGAAACCATGAAATTAAATGCAAACAGAAACAAGTGATTCAATCAATATTTTAAATAAATAAGATAAACATATCATGAGAGAAATAAAGAACTAATCAAAGTTACTTTTGAATACTGGCTAGCAAGTAAAAGAATTGCAAACAAATCTAAAACCCATCTTAGTAGGTTTGTTTTTGTGGTGGTAAAAGTGTACACATTCTTAAACTATTTTATGTGCATTGAAGGGATAAGCAAATGAGTAAATGTGTTGATGTTGCCAGAAGCCAGAGTTCTCACTTCAGAAGAAGAGACATGCAAATATGGAATGGAGAAAGGCAAATAAAGGCAACTATTTTTCCTAATTTGTCATTTTCCTTTTAATAAACAAAAACTTCATTTTTAAAAAGTGACAGAAAAGAGAGAGCCAAACTGTGAGGGTTAATGACAGAGGAGTCATATTCCTTCTGTTGTGCCTTAAATCACTCAATTGCAATACTGAAGTATATCAGAAGAGAAAAATGTGATCCTCTTCCACAGAGAAATTAATTACTTTCTTAGATTTGAAGCCTTTCCAATGAAAAATTTCCTGTTGCCCAGAAGCACCTTTCTAATTAATGATCTTTAATTTCTGAGGTAAGATTATGCTGCACAAATCCCTTCTCAGTTTATAAGGGAAAAGGCATTTAAGGCATAGACTGTAGACTGAAAGAACAGGAGAGTTACACACAGGAAATGAACTGACAGCTGGAGTCCTTGTGTCCTACTCTTATTTTTGGAGCTGATGAGGGGCTACAAGGATCTTTGCCCCCTGGCTTAGTGGAGAAAAGTGTGTGCTGACTCAAGACTCCAGCGCATTTGTGAAAAATCACTGCACGGTTAACTTCTAAATTACTGAGAACAATTGTAGAGATCAATAGAAAACACCAACCTCTAAAGACACTTCCTACAGCATAATTTGAAGAAGTAAAATACATGAAGCAGTGAGCCACAGAAAATCAGTTCTAAGCACTAATTAGAAATTTTTCTAAGCTTTCTCTCTCAAGAAAATTCATTCACCGGTTAAAGGACCAATATGAAACATGGTTAGTTTACAAATTTTCATTTGGGCTGAAAAAAATTACAGATAGGTATTTAAACCAACATTCTAAATAGAATTGTGAGACTGATTAATTACTTCCTGTTAATAAAATTATAACAGAAAATTGATTATTTACTAGTAGTTAAAAGCTGTTTTCTACATGTCAGAACAAAGACAGCCTATGAAGCAGAAAAAATAAAACTCCCACTAGAGTACCACGTTTAATCAGAAAGAGAAGAAAGAAGCTTAATACTGCGTCCCCAGAAACATAGCTTCCTCCCTTAAACTTTGATTTTATAACATTTACTTGCAACAACTCAATAAATATTTACCTCGTGGTTAGCTACTAATCCAACTAGCAAAGCAATATTTTTCTTTTACAGCTTGATCCTATTTGACCTAGAGTAGAGATGCCCAAAAGCACTATTAACATGCACATCTCTTATATCTGTTTCTCTCTCTCTCTCTCCCTCTCTCTCTCTCTCTCTCTCTCTCTGTCTCTGTCTCTCTGTCTCTGTCTCTGTCTCTGTCTCTCTCTCTCTCTCTCTCTTGTGTGTGTGTTTTCAAGTAAATAATTTAGAGGCCATTTCTGCTCTTCCTATAAATGGAAATTCCTGCTTAACTTTCACTCAAATCTGCCCATCTCATTTGATTTTTGTATGTGTGGTTCAACTGTTCACACTGATGTGATATCTGATTTACAGTGCTGTAAGCTAAAAGCTACTCTTTTAAATAGAAATAAGAAAATAAACTCTCTTTGAGAAGATCAGTGAGATCATGTTTTCTCCTCACTCAAAGGGATACAACCTTATAGAAATAAGCAGCCAAGGTGTTAACCGACCCACCATCTTTCTTTAAAGGAAAGTCATACCTTTTGTCCTGAGTGATTGATTTTACCAATCATTACCAATAGTTATATCCTACTTCTCCCTATGTGCAGACTCAAAATATGGTGTAATTTGGATCTATTTCCTTTATTGCATTCTTCCTATACACCCAGGTCACATCCTATACATAATTCCTTCATATTATCTTAAATACTTACATCTATAAGTATTTAAACCAATTGTTCAATTGTCTTTTTTTTCTATTTCTGAATTCACTGTAGCTTCTCATTTGTATGAGACAAATTTGGTATTATCTATGCTATATTTTGCTAAATTTTAATGCTTGTTATAATAAAATCGTAAATACAAAAACAGAACAAATGAGTAGATAGGAATTGTAGACATATGTTAGGACCAATTAAATATTATCAAAAGTACACAGATGTATCCTAAAGTCATATGAAGATTTTTCTGCTAAACATTAGGCAGACTGGAATACTAATATGTCCTGTTTATTCTATAATTAAATATATCTGCTGTAGAAACATTAGGAAGACACAGATATGCCTATCAAAAATTAAAATCCTCATAATTCCACTGCCTAAGATGACCACTGTTATGGTATGTCCTTTCCAATTTTTCCCATTTTTATATATATTGTTTTTTCTTACAGTAGTGGGCCTCCTACCGTAGAGCCTATTTTAAAATGTGCTTTCTATGTCAATAAATATACATCTAAAACACCATTCCTTGTGCTGGCATTTTATGAATTTTATGGATGTACTATTTTGGTTATTCAAACCTTAAATGATTTTTAGATACTATACTTAGATTCATTGTTTGCATATAATTTTAACTTACTGGTTGCTTTATAATAGTTAATACATACTGACCAGGCTCCACTTAGAGCCTACTATTGCATCAAAATATTAGTAATAATGTTTAGCTCTTAGAGGAAGCCATCCATTATAATGTAAAATCCAGCTAAATACATTTTTTATTGAACTACAGCATTTAGTTCCTCAGGCTCATCTGCTATCAATTAGGGTGATAAGCAGGCACTCAAAAGCTAGCTTTTCAATTATGTTTTCTACCTTTCAACTAAAATGTTCCTGTCATTGCATATCGTGTAGCAATTTTGAAAAGGCTTCATCTTAGCAACCAAGTGATAACTTTAAAATCAAGAATCTGAATCAATTAATTCCTAACATTAATTACTTCTTTTAAAACAAAAGGCACTTTAAAGTAAGTGACTGCAAATATACTTTTTATTCCACTAACAGCCCTTATCTCTTTTTCCCCCAGCTCACAATTCTGTTGACAACTCATGCTCAGACTCAAATCATCATTCAAATCATAATTAAAGCATAATTCTGAGCTCTCTTTGTACATGCTAATTCCATAACCACCAGATGTAAAAGCCACACAGAAATTCCTATAGAGTATTATTAGCTTGCAAGGAGCAGAATTAAGATGCATAAAAGTATCTTCCATAGCAAGTAAATATTTTGGTTTTAATTACATTATTACCTTGTTTTATGCTACTAATTACTACAATTTATTATATAATTGACTCT
The DNA here is from genome assembly GCF_000325575.1 of Pteropus alecto. Classification (NCBI taxonomy): domain Eukaryota; kingdom Metazoa; phylum Chordata; class Mammalia; order Chiroptera; family Pteropodidae; genus Pteropus; species Pteropus alecto. The sequence goes on from NW_006494614.1 coordinate 8,721,905, forward strand.
CAGAAAAAAATATTACCAGAGCAGTTCTGCGGTCTTAAGTTGGAGATAGTATATATTAATGATTTTGCCTAACTCCTCAGTTTCCTTAAAAAAATAATGTAAAATATTTTTGTAATAGGTTGTTGGATAAATCTCCTATTCTCCCACTAATATATAAAGTTATCATATACTATAGCTATTCGCTGATTTATTTGTCTATAAATCACAAGGCAATTTAAAATTTTGTATTTTCAAGCCAGGGACAATGTATTAATCTGTCTTTACTCCCTAGCACTCAGTCCAGAACTTGAAACTTAGTAAGTGCTCATTTAATTTTATTAAGTAAGTTAGTTAATTATTTAAAGTATTCTTTTAACTTAAGAGCATAAAGAGATTATTGTTAAATACTAGCTAATAACTATTTCAGTCTTTTTAGATAAAAAAAAACCTGCAGTCTTTAGAGCAAAAGACTGAACATAGAAATAATAACCGTTTGCCATAAATCTATGGCAAATGAAACAAATGAACTCATTCTGAGGCTCGGCAGTCATTCATAAGCCACTTGAGCTGCCTGCCCTCTTGCAGTTTATGACCTCAGTCAAGTCTTCCTAGTGAAATAAAGCCTTGTGTTCACTCTGGGGCCATCTATTGTTCTCTCTGTAATTTGTACCAAATTTTAAAGGTTATAAATACTTGCTATAGATAGTCGCTGAGCTGCATTCATTCACACATAGGTGCCTTTTTTTTTATTAACTACCTGACAATGGACTGGCGTTTACTTACTTCATAATAACTTATCAATCGTACCTTTGAACTTAGGATGTTCTTCAAATGCCATGATTTATTATGTCCTCCTTGGTCACATAATGGTCAACCTCATCAAATTCAACTAGGCCAACCTCATTCTCTTAGGATTAGTAGCTAGCAATAAAAAGTGAAGAGTTATTTTTTACATAAAACTATATATACTTGGATTCTTTTTAGAGCAAAAAAACTCTGAAATTATATTGCAAATGACAATGAAATGAGTGAAAATAAGCATAATTAAATATACACATTATGTCTGCCTACCACTTCCAAGCCCATATTCTTTTTGTTTTTGTGCTTTTTCTTTAATTTTTCTTGAACGAATGTGCCCTCTTATGGTTAAAATAAAAATATAATCAGAACCATAAAAGAAGCGTCAACATATTAAATGCAAGGAATACTTCTATTTAAAAGGTATTTCTTTGACTCGATCCTACAAGATTATAAGATTAAAATGGAAATATCTTTAATAAATAACTAGAAGAATATGCATTTTATCTGTTCTGCCTGATAGACAATGCAAATGAGGTACAGCAAACAGACCTTTGTCAAAGATATTTAAGTTTTAGCTCCTATTTTTAAAAAGCACCAAATATTTTTAATGCTGTCCGTAAAGACTTGCATGTGCTGAACTTGAATTATAGATTGGTATTATGCTTATTCTAATATTACAATTTAAACATTTAATTTAAGAAATATATTATGCCAAAATAGATTATTTTGGTTCTTCCTTCATTTTTATTTCTCTAACCTGAAATGAAAGTCTCTAACCTCTAAAGAATATAAACATATGTACACACAAAAAAAAGTTAAATGGCTATGCTTTTGGTTTACAATTTACCCTCAATGTTCATGTTCTCTTATTTTTGGTTCAGCTGTAATATCAGAAAGTAATGGAGTAATTACCCAGTTAATGTGACCGATACCAAGAGTCCATTGAGCTAAGGCAGGGATTTAGGGAGAAATGGCCTGAATGATTTAGCTTGGCTTACTAACTCTAGGAAAGTTATTGTAGTTTTACAATACAATATTTCTAATAAGAATTTGGTCAAGATAGAAAAACATATATGCAGAAAATATATTTAATTCTATCTAGAGGAGTAGAATTGAAATCAAAGGCATAAACAGAAAATATCATGCTTAAAGATTCTCTGCCTTGTTTAACCATTGTTAGTACTTTAGATAATTTGCTTCTTTTCAAAATGTGATGATAAGTCCATAACATGAAATTTTCAAGTCCCTTTCAATTGTTGATGCATTAAAAAATAAACAATAAAAAATAAACCAGCCCTTTCCCTGCCTTAGAAAGTAAAGACATTACTTTTTTCTATTATATATACATGGGGTAACTATCATTGAGGTGAAATGATGAACCAAATACTGCACAAAGACAGTAATGAAAGTGAGATTAGAATTTAGAATTATTTGTGCAGTTTGCTGATTTTGGTGGGTGCTTTGTG
>NW_006494614.1:8724196-8769808 GCF_000325575.1 Pteropus alecto
TAGATTTCTGCCTTTATCTTTCAGCACTAGTTTTACAGAGTACATTCTGTATTCAAAAATATGATGTTAATTCTTTTATTCTAAGTGAATACAAAGTATTGAAAAGGCTACAGGCTAAGGGACAGGAAATCTGGACCCAATTCTGTTTGTACTACCAAGCAAACTTGAGCAAGGCATGAAAGATTCTGATTTTTGATTGCTCACTCTATAAAAGAGGAGAGTGAATTAGATAGCCTCTGATCTCCTTTCTAATTTAAAACTAGAGGGTTTTTTTTTAGTACTACATATAGAAATATATATATATAATTTATTTTGTAAGTATAATCTAAAATTATAAGGTGTTATTTAGCTTTTTTAAGATAATATAATTTTTTATTTCAGATTTTAAAACTGTACTTGACTACTTTCCAAAAATACTTGATAATATTCAAACAAATTAGGGTAGGAGAAAATATCTGGTTAATGCACTTTTAAACTATAACCACTGAGAATTAATGTAAATAATTCCTATTATCATTTCCCATTATTTATGTTGCTTTTGATTAAATTGTTTATCTTTTGTTTCGTTTTGCTTTTAGGCATATGTTTCTAGCTCTATGCATTGAAGACAGGAATTATTTCTTCTTCATGGTACCACTATTCAATAAGATTGACCAACACAATCAAGAACTGAGTCTGCAAGTTTAATGAACACAAACAACTGAGACCCAGGTGAATGAGTATGTTCCCATATTCTTAAAGGAAAACTTAAACACAGTATGTCAAAGGTTATAAAAGTATGTCCAATAAATGTATGTTTGTACCAAATTAATTTAACAATAAATGATGATAACTAGAAATGTCTTGGTTGATAAGGATAAAAATAACTGCCTAAAAGACTAACACAACTCACATTAGAACTGGCAGTATTGCTCTCAGTTCTCGAATATAATAATTTCCCACTATAAAGAGAGCTAAAACTCAAGGAATAATCAGTCTCATAGTTCTTCTGTGATTTCTCAACAAAGCCTCAGCGTAATGGAACCTCTGTTGAGGTCTCCGACAGTTTAATGGTAGCCAGAATTGGAGGCTGTGCCAAGGAGCCGCAGTGTATTGACTAGAAAACCTCCCTCTGTCCCTGTTTCCAACAGCTCCCTTTCATCCTTTTATTCCCGGGAAGCAGAAACAAGGCTTTCCCTCCTGCCAACAAAAACTGAAGGTCAGGTGGTATATATAGCTCATGCGTAGATCAAATGAATGGTCAGGAACTTCCATACCTTACCTTTACTCTTCACCTCGGTCAGATGCTCCTTTTGCCTCTGACTGCTTGCCCTGGGCTCACCACATGGTTATCATTCCTTAAAGCCATGTATAAGACCCATACCATAGGAAGCACATTGAGGGTCATCCATAACTGCAGATTTATTGTTTAATTTCTGATTTACAATACCAGATATTTTGTGTTGGTCTCTGGGCATCTACTTCACAACCTCCTATTCTTGAGTTCCAATATTTTATGGCCTCTAGGATTGCAAACCTCTGAGATTTGCTTAGCCCTTCAAATATTACTGCTGTTCTAGACCCGATTCCACAACCATCAATGCTGGATGCATAAGAGGCAGAATAAGGTAGTGATTAAGACACGGATTCTGCAACTAAAATATCTGGGTTTGAATCTCAGCTCTTTTACTTACTAGCTTTGTGACTTTGAACAAGTAATTTAACCTCTCTAGACCTCAGTTTCCTCATCTACAAAATAGGGGCAAGAGTAGCAACTTCATAAAGTTGTCATAAGTATTAATTATGTTTTTACAAATTAAATATTCAGAATAATGCCTGGACAATAAAAAGTAAACAAAAAATATTAGGTATTATTACAATGGGCAATTTAACTTTTTCCCTCTGTCATTACGGCAGAAGACTAAAAAAGCAAATTAATTTTAATGACTCAACTACCTGGTAATTTTAGTTTCTATTTTTTATAATTCAGGTGGTCATAAATCCTAGTTCCCCAGTTTAACCATGTTGTCCTGGGCATGGACAACCCATTTTATTCTCAGTGTCCAAATTTGATAGCAACCCATTTTATTCTCAGTGTCCAAATTTGAACAATAAAGTATGTAATCACCCTAATTATAATGTAGAATACTCAGTTCTTCTCCAGTACAATTAGGAGAATGAATTAGATGGCCTCTAAGATCATGTAAAACATGAGGGTTTTTGTTAAACTATATAGGTTACAAATGGAAAGAAGAAATATTTGAATGTTTTGTAAATATAGTCTAAAATACTATAAAGTGCTATTAGCTTTGATTAAGACAACATAATTTGATGGCTTTTTTATTTTTAAATAAGAAAAGTTTGAACTTACATGTGGAGATCTATTTTTATTTCACTTGTTTAAAATGCATAAGAATCTCTCTGGATCCTGCCCTCACTCTCCTTCAGTTCTTCTTCTCCTCTTCCCTATGGGCTTTCATCCCCTCTTCTCTCCACTGGACATTAGGGGGACAGGGAATGAGCAAGAAGAAAGAGAGCTTCTCCCCTCTCCTTAAACTCAACTGTTAAATCAGAGTCCCCCCAGAATCTGGCTAGTCTCCAATCCCAGCCTGGTGAGCAATCACACCTAAACAAATATTAACTGAACTTCTTAAATATAAGGAAGAAAAAAATAGATTTGTAAGAGTCCTCTGTCACTGATGATATCTACAGAATGACAATATCAAACCTGAGAAGTACTAACACCTTCATTTAGATCATTTCTAACATTTGAAAGTACTTAAAGCCAGAAATAGCTTCTGGAAGATGACAGACATTTTTTAAGATTAGAATAAAATACACCACAAGAGAATTGTTTCTTATCGCTTCTCCATCATACAGAGTAGTTTTTCCAATTTGAATCTTATACTATTTATGTCCATCTTTAAATTAATCACATTCTTTACTATAAATCATTGATTGATAAAACATAAAATTTAGGCCAAATAGATACTACTTACAAAGCATATATTGCAATCAATACTACTTACTTAAAAAGTTAATTAATTACATAAACATAGTTCACAATTATGAAAAATAGACTTTTATATACCTCAGTAGATATGTCAAATTTAATCTTAAATATGAATCACACTATAATTGCTTGGTTGTTGCAATGAGCTAAAACACACACACACACACACACACAAGTATCCTGCCGAGAACAAGAAATTGTAAAAGCAATCATATAGGGAAATAGCTGTTACATTTATGATTCTTTCAGTTATGGATTATGGAGACAAATGCTCGGCAACCTCTTCAGTTTCAAGACAGCATGATGTTTCATATAATAAGGCTCTGAATGAAGCAACTATTATCAATAGTGTTTGCAACTTAATTGGCTACCTTTGAAATTAAAGAGGTCTTTTTGCCTTCTAACTTTGATTTCCAGCTATATTTTAAAACAATGGCATTCTGTCCAGCTGTTTAACCTCCATTTACATTCTTAGATTCTCTGGAGGATAGTTCACATACATTTTATTAGAGCTGAGTAATATTTTCACAAAGGAGGAATAAATAAGCACAGATTCTATGAAGCATCCGTAAGTTCACATGTTTGTCCAACAACACTCCTAAGCCGCACCTCTATCCTACTATAATTATATTTAACATTACAAGGAACATCACTTTAAACCTCGAGTAAGATTTATTAAGCTAGCCTCTAATGCCGGGTTCGTTTACTAGACATAGTACTAAGAAGGATGCATTCCCTGTTTAAAGGTTTGTCTAGAAGAGGCCTCGCCTTAAACAGTCTGGTGAGGCTGATGTTCTCAAAGCTATCTGCCTCCACAAAAATGCCAGTTAATGAGGGTGGCTGTTTAAGAAATGAGTTTCCCTATCCTAGTTTACCCAACCAAAATAAGGGGGGTAAATCTTGGCGTAATCAAAAAAAAGGAAGCTTACTAATATAATACTATGAAGAAGGTAAAAATGTACACCTCATGATTAAAAAGAGATCAAGAATAACATGACCTAAAATTTTTGAAAGGTTAAATTAGGAGGAGGGAAACATTCATCTCAGGTTAATTTTAATGATCTGTCCTATTCGATTTTCCTTTAGTGAGATCTCAATTATAATATGACAATACCCTCTTTAATTAAAGCCATAGAAAAAAAGTATTTATTTGATGTCTGTTAAGTGCCATTTGATCGCTAATACCAACAGAGAAAGTGCAAGAGAGTGTATTATTAGAGACAACAATGTTAAAAGAGCAATACACTGATTCACAAAGTGAACTTTCCCACCGCGATATCACCTCAAGTAACTCGGTGTTTTGATTGGTTTCACTGAGAATATTTCTGTTTTTCCTGGATGACTGGTGCTTATATAAAACTATTTGGAGGGAAGTAAATGCAGCTCTGGGCAGTAAAATCCCAGTCCTGCATCCTACCACATCAGTCCCTGCAGGGAAGGAGTCCTTCTGTTCTTCAGACAGTTCTTCCTGCTGCTGGCCCTACACCCGTTGGCCCTGAACAAAGTTATGTTAGAATTTCAGAGACACTGAAAGACTTCTAAAATACCTTCCCATGAAATTCAATACTGATAAATTCCTGCTTTTATGGCTTTTACTGTACCTCAAAGGATTGATTAAACAAAGCCCTTATTAAAATACAAACATGTTACTAGAAAACCTAACATCTTATCACCTACTATAATACCAACATCAACTTTGTAATTTCATAAGCTCTTTGTTAGAAAAGGCATTGAAGAAAATGAGGTGGATTTTCATTCATTCAAACATATATTGTCAGTCTACCACATCTAGACTAATTGCTGGGAATCTCAAGATAAATAAAACAGTGTCCCTACCCTCAAGGACTCTAGTGTCTGGTAGGGAAGAGGGACATATGTACAATCACTTTATTGCATGTACAAGTTAAGTCTTAATAAGGAATCATTTGATAACAAGAAACAGAAATTCAATTGAGCAAGTTAAATAAATAAGATATTAGCATAAAGAGTTAGGAGTATCTAAAAAGCAATTGCAGTCTCAAGAGGGACCCCAACAGGAATTGATAAGCCAGTGAGAACCAAAATAGCTCTCCACTCAATCTCTCTTTCTTAGCTTATCTCTCATATGTTTTTCCCTGCTATTTGCCCCATTTTCCCACCTTTTCCTACAGATCAGCTCTCTTAGCTTACACATATGACCATATTAACCGTTGAGACCATAAGACCTTATTCATCCAATACCCACAGCCAACTAATTCGCTCTCTCTCTATCCCCATATCAATTCCTTGAGAAAAGATTCTGACTTAATCTTATCTTAGTCCTAGGACAGATTCTCTTAAAAGGAAATGTGGGAATGAGGAGGAAATAATTGCCATCTCGAATAGAATAAAGGTAGTTTCAAGGTGAGCCTTGAAGGAAAGGTAGGCACCTTCCAGGGAAACAAACAGAAAAATGCAATCCAAGCAAATACATTGTCAATGTTCAAAGGTAGGGATGGAGCAAAGCAGCTCATATAAAGATCCATGTATAAAGATCCATGGCCAGAAGGCAATTGATGATGCTGGGAATACAGCCAGGGACCAAGATGACAAAGTACTTTTTATGCTCTGCTAAAGAGTATGATTTTTATCCAACAGCTTATAGAGGTGGAGTGTCAAAATTTTTAATCAGAGGAGAAACTTGTGTTTTAAGAAAAAAAAAAACCTCTAACAGTAGAGTGAGAGATGAACTACAAGGAGACTAAACTGAATGCACCACTCAAGAAGCTATTGTAGTAATTCAGACAAGAGATGATGAAGTCTCAAAATAAGACCGTGACAAAGAGGATATAGAGAGGAAAGATTCAAAAATATTATGCAAACAGAATCTAAAATATAATGGTGTTAGTTCAGAAAAGTAAAAAATCAATCAAAAGCTTTGATACAGGAAGGAAAAGGAAAGTCTAAACCAAACCCAAGGCAGGTGCTAGGGGATGCACCAGGTATAGGAAAAAGAACACGCTATAAGAAGGGATGGGCACAAAAGACACACTTTGCATTCTTTCCAGTCTTCCTTGGGGTACCCTCTCTTATGGTCTCTGAAAAGTTTAACCCAAATAAAAGCAAACTCCACATCTTCAGAATATGAGCACAAGGGACAGCAAAATAACCAGTAATCAAATCTTAAAGGCATACTCTAGTAATCTTGTCATTTTAGTAAAGTGTCTATCAGTTCAGCCTGTCACATAAAGGGGCGAGAATTCATTCCTGGTAAAGCCTTAACTTGTGGGTGCTGGGCCTTGTTTTATTATGTATTTAATTAGAAGTTTTCACGGTGTTGTTTCCCTTTCGATTCCAAGAATAAAAAGTAAAAAATGAGAACTGCAAACTTCTCAGGTGTTCTTATGACTTTGAAGCCACATATCTGAATATATGATCTCTTGCTTTTGCATTTAGAAGCCCTGGGGTGCAACATTATCAGACAGATTATGAATGCGTATATTTTCATAAGAATATGCAATCTTAGCCAGCTCAGCACAGGACACTGAAGTGACTAAGTATCAAATTAAAGATTATTCTTTCTTGTGTGGAATTCACTCCAGAAAGAAATTGAACAAGGGGATTTAAAGTCCAAAAACAGTGGGACCACCTCCTGAGACATTATTAATTATTAGTGGGCCCTGGTCTTTCAGTTTCTTATCTCCCTATACACCCAATGCTCCCATTGCTTTAACTTATTATCATTATTTGTTAAATGCCTTCAGTGTGCTTGGTACCCTGGCAGGCATAGAAAAAAGTTACCATACCTACCCTGCTCAGGGGTTTTTCTACCGAAATTGTACAGATACAATTTAAGTTTGAAAATGGGCTGTATTTATCAGTTACAGTCTTTTCTAAAGGCATAGAAGCAATAGAACAAAACTAAAAATATATAAGTTCATATAACTCCTTTTTCTCCCTTGGGTCTTCTTTTTATTCGACAGCCTGATCTACTTACCCAGAAAACAATGTCACAGAAATATGCCACAGGTCAGTAATGACAGGTCATCAAGAGCTCAGAGGAAATTATCAACACTTGGAAACAATCCTGCATCTGACTTCTCACCCTGCCCCCTGCTGGGGAAGGAGGAGGGGGAAGGAGAGGGATCGCTGTGTTCTGAAGCAACCAGGAGTGAGGAGAACTGAGTAGAAGGTAAAGCCCCAGAGCTGACTTCCTCTTCTCTGTCCCTATCCCACCCAGTCCAGGCTGTGATATTGCCAGTGGTACCCACACCCCTATCCAAATTTTCACAGGAGCTTTGTTCTTCCTAGACATGTACTCTAACTCCTATGACAAATGTCTATAGAAGTAGATTCTGAAACTCGGCCTCTAAACGAGGTCCTCCTTTATATATGTGTGTTCCCATAAAAATCTAAGTGTAGAGAAGAAGAAAAATGGGAGTGCCCTTTTTCACTTCTATTTGTCCCCTCCCTTCCCATCATTACTAGTAAAAATAACCCTTTAAAAAATGAAAAATGCTCTGTTTGCCTCAAGGTCAGATTGCTAATAGGAGAAAAGCAATGAATACTGGCTCTATTCCACTATAGGTTAAAGACAACCCAAAATAAAAAAAAACAGGATACAGATGTGAAAAAGGAAAGCAGGCAGACCAACCCTTGGGCCAATAAAGAAAACAACACTAGGGGGATTTGTGGAGGGGAGGGGCTATTAAGAAATGGCCTGAGGCTCTAGAGAACAAGGGGGGAGGGTTTACACTACTAGAAAGTTCCCCGCCCTATAATCCCCCTGTCCTTGCAACCACCACCAACCAAAAACACCCCCTAGGGCCCACCCCAACCTCTACCAGTGGCCTTGGGATCCACCACTGATGGTTTGTAATTAGGCAATTCCCTACCTCCTCTGTCCACCTGAGAAGAAGAAAAAGAGGAGCTCTTCCTGACTGCACACAAGAGACCCATGATGTACACCAGAAGTTCAATCACTGAAAGTAATTTCCTTATACAACATCATTACACATAATGAATTATCTAAATTTGAACACATATGGTTTTCCTTTGACATACATAGTACTTGAAGGCAAAGCTCTTATCTGAGCATGAATACAATGAGCAGCACATATGGATACATGGAATTAAGTACTCGCAGAGTACGTGTGTATCTACTGCGTTATTGCTTACTGGCTTTACTCTCTGCATAATTCCCACAAAACCACACCTAGCAAGGCACCACCAACTATGCCCACTTCTACAACTAACAATATCCAACTCTGTCACCTCCTCCGGTCTTCTCTTTCCTGTTTCTTCTCTGTATTCCTTCCAACCTGCATCCCCTCCCCCATGTCTGTGTTACCCACACATTCATTGTTGATGTAGGTTATTTACTGAGTGCCTACTGGGTATAAGACATTGTGCTGAGTACAAGCATGGTTAAGTTCAGAGTCCCTGGGTTTTAGCATTCTATTCGTGTCTGCTCTAACCTACCAATTTCTAAAATGTCAACTAAGTCTTAGTCCACTGATGCAATATGAACCTAAGTTCTTATTCCTAATATTCCTGGCATTTGTCTGGAGATTCTTGAATACATGCATAGTTCTTTTCTTAGTGATCCTTTGCCACCTTATTTTTTGGACCACCTCAGTTGTTCAATCATTCAAGTAAATGAAATCACTTTCAATAGATAGCTCACTGAAACTGTTTTACAGAAATTCTATAAAAGTAACTTTTAAATGGTTAGGTACAGAGATAATTCTGAGGATATAAAGGGAGTAAAAGGAAATGAAAACTATAATAAAAGTAAAATTAAATTAAAATTAAGATAACTAAAATCCTGAGTGTAAGAGATACAATTGGGCTAAGTTTACTTGAAAATACAGATTTTTAGGAGAAAAAAATATTGAGGCAAAGGAAAGTTTTCACTTGACAAAAAATTTACAATATCACCTTGCAATATGAATAAAGAAAATATGATTGTTTGCAAAAATAAAATATACATACTCCTTTTCTAGTATATATGGATATAGCAAATCTGTATTCACACACTAATCACTCAATGTAAGTTTGTTAAATAATGGATGCTTATTTCTGAATTTTTAGCTCTCATTTCATCTTTAAAATCTTGCCAAATATCTACCAAAAAAAAAAAAAAAAGAAGAAGAACCAGGTGGGAAGCATATTTTAAAAACAGATTATATAAATTAAGATTGGATCAGTCCTCTGCGTTCTCTTATCCACACAGACAAAAGCTAATACATTATTGTCAGATTTGGAATCCATAAATGTCATAAGCGCAAAACTGGAATCTATATCAGTGTGGGTAGGGGGATGCAGAAGATGGGAGAGAGAGATGCAGAGAGATTACATTCAAAGAAAACATTTTATAATCATAATTTCTAAATGTTGGTTAATGTTTTCATCTTATTGTAATGTATTTTTTCCTAGTTTCTGTACTGCCTAAATTCTTTCTATCCAAATTACTACTTAGAGGTTATTCTTCCTTACCAGAAATTTCCTATTTTTTCCTCCAACTTTTCTATACATCTTTTATTCTTATATTTCTCTGGATTTTCTCATTCTTGAATCTTCTCCCCTTTTCATTAGTCTATGTAATCCATTATCCACTCAAACATTTAATTTTTTTCTTAATTTTTCTTATCTTAAATCTGGTTTGTACACAATCAGATCTATACACAACAGTGGTAGCTAATACAGGATGCTAAAAACAATAGATACATCATCCTGTTTTAAAATTTTAAAACAATCAACTCTTTTGTTTTTCTTAGGGAGGATTCTACCTTACTTCCTTTTTATTGTTATAAGCATCTTTACTGGGTTAAAGGTGTAAGTGTGAATCAACATTACCAACGATAACCCAAACCTCAGGCAAGAAGCCCAGAGAAACTAGGGTCTGTGAAAACTTGCGAGGGGCCTCCACTTTTTAATAAGAATAGATTCGGGTCTGGATGAAGTCACTGGTGTGCCTCTGAAGAAACAAATGTCAGCCCGACCTATTAAAATCAACCCTGAGCTAGGTAGCAACAATGAGCTGGGGATTAGCATTGACAGCTCCCTTAATGTGATTCTTTTGGACAGGGATTAATTTAATGTGTTGCTGTCAAATGAAACAAAAAACGAGATGGATTTACTAATGACTCTATTCTATACCACACACTTCTCCACCCCTGATCTATGTCAGAATGAATCTGACAGCAAAAGAAAATAATTTTTTAAATGAAAAGGAAGAAGGCATTGCCTGCTCGGCAAACTTTCTAGAAGAGAGTTTTTACTAGGCTCCAGGAGGGAGGATGAGCGTTGAAATGCGGGGCCACGTGAGGAAGACCTTGGGAGCAGTCGGGCCACCTCTACAAAGGACACGCAGGGCACCAGGGCGGGAACCTGGTGTTCGGTCCAAAGCTTTGGCACAGACTTGCAAGATGGGCTTCGTTTACCTCCGGTGTGAAAGTAAAAGTTACGAGGCTTCTGAATTTCTTCTTAACTCTAAACGTTAATGGCTAAAAGCGGGGGCACTCAAACCTATCGGGAGCATTAGCCTTGTTGCAAAGACAATTCCGCAGTCAGGCTGTGACAGAGAGAGGGGGCGAGTCAAAGAGCGAAGGTTGATCTTTAGCAAAATAGTTTGCCAAGTCAAATGCTAAAGCCTCCTTAAAATAATTTGGATTCTTCTTTGTTCTCCCTAACAAAGAAACTTTAATTCGCAGTTCTCTGCGAAGAAAGACAATGCAGACAAGCCATTTGCAGGTGAAAGGTGTCTCGTTAATTAATAATCATTGAATAATCACTAAGGATTGTCAGGAACTATTCATCGAACAGAGTGCTTATAATATGAAACTATCGATTTACAATATAGATTGTGTGGGCATTCTTCCTTGTGAATGTTTTGTTTTTACGTCCTAAGAGGTGCACACCTCTCTAGTCTTATGTAAGTATTTGTGTATATTCGTGTAAGTTACCGAGAGGTCAGTAAATACCCCCGGCCTCCTCAAGTGAGTCTGGTCTCATTGACAGGGAACCTCCACCGCAGAGCTTGAGCCCAGGCGTTGGGAAACTTTGTTCCCGCCGGTCATCCACCAAGTGCAGCCCGCGCCCGCAGCCTTCGGGGAGCTTTGGTGGGTCCCGGCGGAGCTGGAGGTTCAGGCCCCATATGGGGGGCACCCAGCGATAGCATGACTGGGAAAGCCGAGCGCGGTGCGGGAAGAGCCGGGGAGCGACCGGGAGCCGGAGGGATGGGGCGCCTCTCGCCTGGTCGGAGCCCAGCGCCTCTCTCCCCTCGCTCCTCCTCCCAGACTCCGGCTGGGGAGAGCAAGTCCAGAGAGGCCCCTGGGCCGCGCCGCCCCCCGAAAAGCGCTCTTGCTTGGGGAGGTAATGCCGCTCGCTCCCCGCCCAGCCTCCTCCGCTGCGCTCCCGTGGCACTGGGGCTCCGACCCGGCTCGCGGCCTCGCTCTGCCGGCCCTGCACTTCCTTTACCCGGGCGGCCGACACCATCCTGCCAGCGAGCGAATCGCGGTCATGGGGCGGCAAGAATCCTGGCTCTGGCACTTAACTCTGTGACCTTGAACAGTTACCTAACCTCTCAAAATCGATGTTTTCCCACCCAGAAAACGGGAGCGAATATGCAGTCTCCGCAGACTCCCTGTGGAATAAAATGAAAGAATGGACACCCAGACTCCAGCTCCTAGTGTCCTGCCCCATCTTCATTGGATTCTCTCTTTCCTTTTCTTTTCTATGTTCTGCCTTCGCTCTTCTGCTTTTGCTGTCATTTTTGATCCTGGGCTTTCCCTAGGTTTTGCCTCCCCGATCTCTCGCAGAATCTTTTTTGTTCTCTTCTTTCGTTTCTCCTTTTCCTCCCATGTTCATTATTGTAGCCAACGAATTCATCAAAGGTTTGTTTCCACTTTCGGGACTCCCCAAGGCAAATTTTCATAATCTCCATCAGCCCCACTCCCCGGACCACCCCAAATAATCTGGCAGTCAGGGAAGAACTCTGCTTACTGTGTAAGCGCTGTCTCAAGAAACACGTCCCCTTGCCCACTTCCAACCATTAAATTTCTATTTGGCCGTACCCCTAAGACCATCGCTGCTGAGAGCAGTGGCCACCGTGGCTTCTTTATCACTGTGTCCCGACCCCAGGCCCAGAAATCTATGCAAGGGCTCAGCAAACGTCCTCAAACGACCAGCGGGCAAAACCTGGAGGCTAAAACTGGAATCCAGTTTTGTAATTACTCGTCTTGATTCCTTACCACAGAGAAAAACAAACTTGTATATGATGTTCCATATTCAGATAAGAACATTTTTCAATGTTAAAATAAGCTGAACGACACAGTGTAAAAAGAAACAGCACAAGATCTCAAGATTTTTTTTAAAGCATGCTCTGTAATTTTTACCTGTAGAACTGAGGTTTAGATCAATTTCTTAATTATTGAGATTGGTTAGATGAGAGAGAAAATTTAATTACCTAAATCTCGAATTGCCTAAAAATGACAAGATGCATATATGCTAATTTGTTGGAATATTTTAAAGATGCCCGATGTTATTTATTAACAATAAAAAAATAGTACTATATACACTATCATAGTATTTATAGTGTAAAGACTATATATAAAATATGGCAAACTATAACCAAAGTTTGTATAAAAACTTTTTTAAAAGAAGCAAAATACTAAGTGGGGAAAAAAAACTCTTTTAAAGAAGGCTAAATAGAGAATTTTTAGTTCTTTGCCAGTTACCTCAAACCTAAAAGTATCAAGTTTCCTTTGAAATTATTTCTCATTTTTATTAGAATCTAATTGAAGATCACCTGTAAAATGTTGGGGGAAGGAAGACAAGTGGAGAATTATCAATTCTATGCTTAGATTTTTGAAAGAGTAAAAGAACCACAGTACCACCTTGTGGGGGAAAAGAGATTTTCTTCATCTTTCTTATGGTCTATTTCATTTTACTCTACTATATAGTCACACAGACAAACGCAAATTTTAAATAAAAATAAATAAAGCCATTTAAGGCACAGGATAAAAATTTGCATCTATGTCAATAAATTGTGATAATATACCTTCTCTATTATTTTCAACACTAATGTTTATATCAAAATAACTTTTAAGTTTTATTAACAAGTTAAACATAATATATGGTATTAAGAAATTGTTCTCTCAAACAATAAATAATCCCAGTAATCAAATGTTAGGCAAGAAACAGTAAAAATAAAATTATGCGCACATCCTAAAAGAAGAATAATTTTTTTAAAAAATTGGTTTAAGTTTCACTATTAGATACAATTTATGGCTTTTAAAAACATATTTCTTTGTTCAGTTGCTTGGACTTGAAAAAGGCATATTCTTAAATAAATACAAAGTAATGTTCTATTTTTATTTTTTAAAATTGTCTCATTACATTTAAGATTGGCAGAGCAGCCAGACATTTATAAAACCTATATTTGTTAGTTTAACAAAACTGTTCTAGTCACTTTGAGGATATAAAAAGGGCATAGATCATAAAGCTTGGATTTTAAGAAGTAAGATTATAAGGCTCCCAAGCCAAGAAATGCAAAATAAAAACTGTTTCTCTTCTATTGTACATATGAAAATATCTTAAGAGGACACAAATGTTTCCTGTTCTAAACATGTTTTCAGTAAGGCAAAAGAGAATTCTGGGGTTACCTATAGGCATTCTTTATTCTCTGTGCTTTAGAATCACAGAGCTCGTATATCCCTCTGACCTTCAGGAAGGACTAAATCAAAAGCATCCCGGGAAGAGACCGATGTATTTCAAACTGTGTTCAGCAGAGCCCTAGGGGCTGTCAAAAGATTATAAGGGGAGGGGAACATAGAAAGAGGCTCCTTACTTCCAGCTTCCACCAACTGACTCTGCTTTTATTGTTTTCACATTCGGGAATTCTGCCTAGAATTGAGTTTAAACAACAGGCTCCATGGCTTTAAAATGTTGGAAAATCACTTTTCTCACCTAACCTATTTTGTATAAGTCCAATAATGAATTGCTATAAGAAATGTCCCGATGCTTCCTGAACGTTTATTAGCCATTGCACTTTAAGAGCAGCCCATCAGGCTTTCACATATTACATTCCATTTTTTTTCTTTCTTTCTTTCTTTAAAAAATAGTTCATTACAAAATGTGTACAAGTTGGTTGTTTAAAATAAAACTCAATTAAAACAAAAGTATATTAAATTAAAAATCTCTGTATCACAACCTCAACCCACTCACTTACCAGAAATAACACAGTTAACATTTTGGCTTGTACCCTCCCAGATATCTTTTCTCTGTGGGCAAAAATACAAGTGTGTGGGTAAACACACACCAGCACAGAGTGTTTGTTTCAAGAAAACAAGATTATATCAGGATCATATCAGGATTATATGTTTTCTCCCTCAATAATCTAATATAAATATCTTTTTCTGTCACTACCTACAGAACCACCTCATTCCTTATAATGACTCAATATTACTCAAGTTATAGATGTATATAATCTATTTAATCTCTCCTATTGCTGAATATTTGGATTTTTGCTTTTATATCATGTATTTGCACTTGCTCTATCAAAAATACATTTCCTACATGCTGCCTGGCCAACATTTACACACACAAGCTTCTCTTTTTTATGTTACCTTGGAGTAACCACTGTCAACCTATAGGAAGCAATAATTGCAAAATTTTAAAACGTAATTTCTCAGTATAATATACTTCTCTACCCGAACATTTTAAACACAATAAAACAGGGTTGTTTTTTTTCCAGTATATTAATTTCTTCACAAGAAAATAACAAACCTATATCCTTTTTAGATTGTTTAGACATGCACAATATTTAAAATGTGCATATCTTTCAACCTAACACCACCATAGCTTTTCTATAGAAATATTTATACAAATTAATTCATTCAACATATTTATTGAACCCATCTAAGAGCTAATCATTTTCTAGATTCTCATGGAAGAGCAGTTAAAAGAAGAAAAACCACTTCAAGGATATTATAGTATACTAAGATAAATCTACACCAGATAAATAATTATGTAGTATATTTGTCATTACTAATTGTGATGAATAGTAATAGGAAAATTACATTATAATATGCTATTTTAACATTGGGCTTTCTTCTCAAAGAGCTACAAGATGTTATAAAATCTCTCATTATATTTTACCTTTTGGACCCAATCTTTGATGGTATATTTCTAAAGCATCCCATGTGTGTCCTTTCATTTTTAAAAAAATACACCTCTACATACAAACCACTTGAGTCTAATAAAACTATGAGACTGACAAATGAGCTCTCAGCTCATTTAATAATTTTAATTTATGTCCCAAATTTACTTAAGCCTTTGTTTCTTAACAGCCCTTTTATTTTTTTATTGTGAATTCATTTTTCAAACATGGATAAAATAGAATATTCAAATATTAAATAAATACTGTGCTTGAATAAACCCAAGAAGATAGGTGAAGCTAAATTTTTGGCTGGCAGTCAGTGCCGACCCTGCACTATTTCAAATTCATTGCCAATAAGATGGTTTAGAAGAGTCCAAATTCAGTATGTGGAAGATAGTTTAGATGTATCAATGTTTAATGTATTAGAGTATGTACTTTACTACATGAAAAAGAATGTATGAAAGCTAAAGGCAACATAAAATATAGTGTTTTCCACTGTTTTGGAGAAAAGTGTAGAAAAAAGGTGTAGCTCTAATCAATGGTTTCATTTTCAAGGATGGCATTTGTCTTAGTAGCAACAGATACTAAGGTGAAGCTGAACTATGAACCCACAGGAAATTCAGACATGTCTGTGTATATCTAGAGGACAAGTGAGATTTGGACACTAATGGTCTATTTCTAAAAGAGACTAAGGATCCTCCTGGGAAATAATTCCTCTTTAGGTTAGCAGAGATTTTAAGAGTATCAGTAAGGTACCAAGTAAGGGTAACAACCCAGAGTCAACACAGAGAGATGATTTGGGCCATGCTAGCAAGCTTTTGTGAGACATAGATAGAGACTTTCTGAAAGCACTGGTAAGAATTTAAGAGGCCTGAATGACCTCAGAGTAGGCTTAGCGGGGTGGGAGGGATGAAGGGAGGCGGAAAATGGAGGGGAGGTAATAACCAGAGAAACAATGTTTTGTTTCTGTAAGTGTGACCCTGTCACCCTTGGCCCCTCTCTTTATTCTGTATCTGGTGCACCTTGAGGAAATGTGAATTAAATGACATAACATTAGGTTCTAACAGAGAAAAGTTATTAGGAAACTGAAACTGTGCCAAGTTCTTACTTTCAAGTTTGGGTTGAGTTTAAATTTTAGAAGCAGAGTTCTTTTCTACTTGAATCATGAGAAAAACAGACAACTACTGAAGAAAGATTGTTTGAGAGCTCATTAATGACACTATCTGGTACAAATCAATATCTTAAAACTATGGTAGGAAGAAAAAAAAAACGGAATAGCCCCGGCCTCTGGGGTTTGGGATAGGAATTAACCGGGAAAGGGCATGAGGGAACTTACTAGGATAATGGTAATGTTTTACATTTTCATAAGGTTTGGATAATATAGGTGTATTCATTTGTCAAAATTTAACAAAAGTAAAGATTGTGAATTTATTATATGTAAAATCTACCTCAAATGACAAATTTTTAAAAATATTGAACTCTTGATTAATTATATGAATGTTGAAGTATTTAAAGGAAAATGTACCAATGCCTGCAATTTACCTTTATCAGTGACTATATTAAAAAACTAAGATGCACTAATGGGTGGATGAGGATAGAGATGTGATAAAACAAGCAAGTAAAATGTTAATGATATAACGCAGGTGGAAAATATTTGGGTATTTGCAGTAAAATTATTTCAAGTTTGTTGTGTGTTTAAAAACTTTCGTAATAAAATATCAGGGAGAAAAACTAATTCTTTCGATCAAAGAAGGTTTGAAGTCTAAAAGGAAACACAGTAGGCCAAGATATGTTTAGATCCAATCTAAAACCAACAAAGAACCAGAATGAGATGGGAATAGGTAAAATCGGTATGTCAGCTCTATCTCATTTCTCCTGCCTCTGACTCTTCTAACATCTCCCAGCACCCCAGGTTACATTGATTTTCCCACCTGGAGGGTCAATCTTTGCCCACTTACCTAGCCATTCCATGTTAGACAGTCAGTATGGAAACAGAAACAGCTGCCCATTGTATAGCCACTCCCAATTCACACACATCACCCTCCAAACTAAAAAGCTTAGAAGCTGACACACTTGCCAATATTCCCAGTCTCATTACTGGCTTCCATGTTGCTATCTGAGCCTCCTCTGTACACAGTCAGGCTTAGGATTCAGTGCCCCTATGATGACCAATGGGCTTATGGGATTACCCTGCCCCTTTCAGTTTCAGCTCTGGGAAACTTTAGTTGTAAGGGTGGAGTTTCTGTTTTGGTTCCTGTTTAGCTCATCAGGTTTCTGTGGTCACTCTCCCAGTTTGGTGCCTGAGGCCCATCCTATCACATAAATAGATGATGACTGCTGTACCAGAATGACCCCTGGACAGGCAGCTAAAGAAGGCTACAAAGAGACCTTGACTTGGAAGGCATGAAACTCAAAAAAGGGTTGAGACCATAAAAGCCACATTTGAAAAGCCTGAGGTCAAGCCACATAGTTATACAACAAATATATTTAAGTCCCTACAATGTGCAAGGCAGTATGCCAAGCACTGGGTAATTCAGTAGTGAACAAAATAAATATAGTCTCTGATCTCACAGAGCTTATAGTGGAGAGGTAGTAAATAAACACTAGGAACAAATATGTGTGTGTGTGTGTGCGTGTGTGTGCGCGCGCGTGTGTGTGTGCGTGTGTGTGTGTGTGTATACACACTTTTAAAGAAATACTATGAAAATGGGGTTCTTTGATAGAAGATTAAGGTGATCCACTTTAGACTGGGCGGGGAGGTAACACCTCTCTGAAGTGTCATTTATGCTGTGATCAGGTTAAGTGTCAGGGGAAAGAGATAGTCAAGATGAAGGGGAGAAGATGTGACAAGTTTGTGAGACAGATTAATGCTAGAGGAAAGGGAAAAAAACTTGTCTGACTAAAGCAGCATGAGTAAGGGGGCATAAGTTCTTGAATAAGGTTTCAAAAAAGTGAGCATAAGCCAGATCCTTGCAGTCCTGATAAGTATGTTAAAACCTTTGGATTTCATTTAAGTATAATTGGAAACCATTGGGATGTAGAGGAATGAAGTCTTCCTGAGTGCCGCCTGCCCCAGAAATGGCACCAGTTCCGGGTACCAGGTCTTCTGAAATAATACAAGAATGTCAGCTCCAAGCAGTCAGGGATTTTTATCTATATTGCTCACTGCTCTGTTTCCATGCCTAAAATAATAGGGACCTGGTAAACATTTGGTGAATAAACAGTATATCTCTAAAGACAATAGAGCTTCTATATGGTTGCAGATTTAGGTCATACTCAGACTTTCAATGGCTCTGCTCTCCTTTAAGCATCTAACTATGGTTTCAACACCATAGACACTTCTATTGCTTCACAATAAGAAAAATCTTAACTCTTTAGCACATCCCCAAGAGCAGAAAGGCTTTTAAAACAGAAGTCTATTTGGTGTTTTGATCACAAAAATCTTATTGGAAAAGGGAGAACAATGGTTTTATAGAGTCTATATAAAGTATTAGGAAACCTACAGTCGCAAGTGAGAAAAAAATGCAAACTATGAAGGGGTAGCAGGAGAGTGTTGGTGGAACAGTTGGGACTTAATGGTCCATGAAAGAAAGAGTTTGGAGGTGGATCTCCAGGCACAACCAGACCCAGATGCTCAGGTACTGTCACAGCATGCTATCTCTCTCCATCCACGCTACAATTACTTTTACAGGTTTTGTTCTCAAGTAAGCTCTTCCCAAATGGTCACAAAGACAGCTACTAGTAGCTCCAGGTATACAGACTACCAGTCTAGCAACACTCACAGAAAAAGATTACCTCGTTCTCATAGTGCTAGCCAAAGTCTGTTGGCTCTAATTGCCCTGACTTAGTTTATATATTCACTCGTGAACCAATCACTGTGACCAAAGGGATGTACTATTCTTCATGGCCACACCTAGTTGGTGTTCTTACCAGTGAAGAGGGGAGGAGTCAATCTCACCTGAAACCCAAATACAGACAGGGGTCATTCTCCTAAGGAAAACCAAGATGTTTATACTAGAAAAAGGGAAAGTGAAAGTTAGGTGGACAAATAAAAAGCCAACTACACAGTGTTAAGAATCATGTGCAAAGAATATTAAAGTTAGAGAATGACAAATAAACAATTGTTTTTTTTTTTAAAGAAACGTACACATTATATAAGTACAAAGCTTCAAATAACAGACTATGTATATAAACTTGCTAAGTTTTCTCTAGGTTCGGCTGAGTGCAAATTGCATGCGAACACTCCAATCCAATGCATGCACATGAAAAAAAAAAACATAGCTCTTAATTTATAAATGTTTACCCTGACATAACAAGAAGGCAATAACCATTTATAAAATTTTTTGCATTTCTAAAAAAGCTTTAACTTAATATTTTTAAAATTTAAGCTGAAATTGCTATAATGTGGAAAGTTAAAGGTGGGACTTATTTCAAACATATATACTATTCTTCATAGTATTAAGAATTATTTGTGTTTTAGACAACTTATTTACCTAATTAAAAATGTATTTCGTTTTGAGCATTTTTATACTTAATCAAGAACTTTAAAAATCTTAAGTATAAATATGGTAAACCAAATATGAGAATGCTTACAAATGCTAATCGCAATAAGACGTTAGTGGAATAATAAAGTAGACCTTGAAACAAACAAATTCTAAATCATGAAAAGTCATTCTTGAAAAAGAATCCTTGAACAAGAAGAATGACTGAAACTGAAGAGGAAAAAAAGAATTAAGTACACCTACCCGACATGCAAAATCAGTAAGCTACAATCAATATGGAAAAGCATAACAGAGGAAATGTATTACAACTCTGAGTCTTGTAATGCTTGAGTACTGGGGGAAAGGATTAAACACCTTGAGTAAAACCTATAACTTCCTATAACAACTATTAAGATTTGCGAGAACAGCATATAAATATAGCTGGAAACAAAATAAGTTCAACTTTAAGCTTCCACAAGGGCAGAGTCAAGACTAAGTAGTCATTAGTCTTATTCATTGCTATATCTTCAAGGCCCATATAGTACCTGGCACATAGTGGATGTTCGATAAGTTTTGTTCAGTTAAAGAATGGCATACATAATCATTCTACCCAATTATTTCCATTATTTAAAGTGAACAATTTGGTGGATAATTCGGTGATTCTAAAATGAAACCAGTTAATCAGGTACAGCATGTATATGAACGTGAATCTATAATTAAATATACTCAGTAAGAATCTGCCGCTCCTATATTAGGGTATATAAATTTTCAGGTTTGAAAAAGAAACAAAAATCCTACTCACTATCCATATTTAATAGACTTGCACTGCCACAACAAGGATTCTACCTGGATTGTTTACATAATACCAAGTTCTTTGGGGGTTCCCATAAAAGCAAGTCCTGAGACAAGGATTGAACACTCTTGGCTTATATAGAACAGTGATCCTGACAGGGAAATGGGGAAGGTAACACAGAAAAGGAAAGGCAGTCAGCATAGGGTGCATTATTAAGACAACTACACCAGTGGACACCATAAGGAAGCTCTAGAATTATTCCAGCAAAGAGGTGAAGAGCCTGAGCTTTTCTACCTCTATACAATAGGTCACTAGGTTAAGGGCCATCACCTGAGGGACATTAATTCCCACACCTTTCAGCCTGCCCAAGCATGTGGACAAAATGGGTTTTGGCAACCGAAGGTTAGCTCCCCAACAAAGACGTAGTTGTTGGCCCTTGGCAGTCAAGCTGGCATGAGTAGAAATAGTAAGTGAATCTGAGGGGGACATGAATGAGACATGGTATCTGCTATACTAGGCAAGTAATGGCAATTGGTATACAGTAGAAGAGGTACCTAGAGTAAAAGGAGAGGATATGAAAATAAAATACAACTGTAACTTCCCAGCACAGGCTCAATAGCCTTTAAAGGCACTATTGTTAGCGGGGTTACTCCTGACTACACGCAGTAAATCATTGTTGCTTAATGAAGGAGTGAAAATATGATTAAGGACTGAATTATTCAGGAATAAACACAGCAGAACACCACACACAGCCATAGTAGCCCATTTACCTTGAGCTCTGAATTTTAATTTATTTTTTAAAATGCATTTTTGACAACAGAGATAACTTTGAATCAGAACTTTTTCTTCTGTAAGAGATAGTCATATGCTGTTTTAGCCAGTAAGTGTCAGGAATAAAAATAACAGATTAAACCCTAACAATTTTCCCTATTATAAATACAAGTATATAGTCAGAAATCTAAAGTAAAAAAAAGCATCTTAGAAAAAAGCTTCTTGAAAGAAGTACAGGCATTTAACTTCTTGTTCTCTGTATGTCCTAAATCCCTCACATTCTTTCTCAAGATCTAATGGGATTTCAAAGCAAAATTTTTAATCCAGATTTCACATCTTATTACAGTCCTACAGCTGAGTTTTGTTGCTTTCAGAAATCAGTTCAATATGCTTCAACTGAAAATAAATTATCAATTCTGATGATTTCTATTTTTCTTTATAAATTAAGCTAGAGACACAGGAAATAATGTATTCTTTATTTTCCAAAAGGGATCAATCTGAGGTTTATTAAAGTTGATAATGAATCCTCTAGAAAAAGGTAGAAATCAATTCTGAGCAGGAAAGTTAAGGTAAGCAATATTATAAGAAATTGAAAGCAAAGATGACTCCATTTTTGTTAGTTTAAAAAGCACCATGTGTCAATTCGAACGTGTTATTGTTTTTCTTTTAATGAAGATGACTTATATTAATTAATAAAGTTTTGAATTATCTGAATGTATGAGGAGATATATAAGTTACTCTCATTTAGGTTGATCAAAAATTGCTTAATTTGATCTCAGAATGAAATTTCCCTTTAGACTATGAATTTCATCCAGTTTGCATCATGATAACGATATATAACCTTAAGCAATTGCCATTTGTCAAGGAAACCAAAGGCACTTACTAGAAAAGTTAAAGAAATTTAGAGATTTAAAACCCTAACATAAACTGAATGATATTTACTATTTTTCATCCTTCTCAAATTACCAATTTCTACTTAATGCCATGCAGGATAACAACATTACATTTGATGCACTCATTGCAGTGTGACTACATTCCTAAATGTTCCTGAGGATTCATTCCTAAAGATCAATTGATCTTGCATTCTTTAAAACATTTTACTGTGCTTAAATTTCATCTTTAATTTCTTCTCCCTGAAACTAAAGAATCTCACCATACCACCCCCAAGTTTTAAGCATAGTTGGCCTTAAATCAGTAATAAGTGATCAGGTAAGAATAGAAAGGGAATACTATTGAGAAAAACATAGTGTTACAATCTTAAACTAAATATCTTAGCAAATAAATGAATTGAAAAGGCCCCTATTTTTCCAAGGAAGGCTCATTTAAAAAATTCTTCAAACAAATAAGGTTACAATTAATCATTTGTCTTAAGAGATTACAATACGTCCCAAAGCAATTTGATTATCTAATAGCTCAATAGAAGCCTAGGACTGAACTGTCTAGCAACTAGAATTAGTAGTAGAATCTAGCTCAATATATCAGTAGGAGCCTAGAGCTAGGAATCTAGCTCTAAGTTGTCAGGCAAAAAGACTTTAGTGATTTTACAAGGAATCTTTAGAGTCCATTAAAATGAGATGTCTTCCTATGGTTACAAAGCTAGTTGTCTTTTCAAACAGTGCTCAGACAGTGTTGATAAAATGATTTTACAGGACACTAGTGAATTCATCATAACTGTAATATCTTTAAATATACCACCCCTTGCAAGCCTCCTTTTGTAATCTACTTCATTACAACTGCCCCTGCTTAAGTGGGCTCCCTTCCTCCAGGACCTCACTCAGAAGGACTAGTATACAGTAACTGGTTTTTTAGTTCATAAGATCACTAGAGGTTTCAGCAAGCAGGAAACAAAAGCTTACTCATCCTTTGAGTGAAACAATAAAATTGAGTTACTAAATTTACAACACCAAATATTACAGCCAAGATCAAGTTGTCCTCACCAAGGAGAATTATCTCATGGACTCTACTAAAAAGTTTTCAACGTTAGTCAAAAGAAATGTATTATAAATCAGAACAGAATCACTAACATCAACTTTCTTTTTTTAAACAATAGGAAAACGGGCCCAGGATTAAAATGTTATCAATAAGTTTTAATTCAAAATGCATTATTAATATTATTTATTAAAATATATGCCACTGCCTATATGTGACATTAATGGTTCTCGACTCTGGGCTATGAAATAGAAACTAAGACTGCCTCAGTTACATCTTAGACCTGCTGGGTCATTATTCTAAGGAGTAATACTCACTGACTGATCTGTAGGCTGAGACTAACTTTTGTTGAAGAATCAAGTCATTTATTTCTAATCCTCTATATAGAATTTCATTCATATAAACATTTTAGAACAGCACATATTTTCTAAACACTGTACTATATACTTTCATATACTGGTTCATATATACATTAAGCTTTAGAGATAGACTGACATTTTTATATTTAATAATATTGATATGACTCATATCTCTATTAACAACACAAACAAAATATTTCAATGTTGATAAGGATAAAGCAAACTCATATAGCCTAACTCATTTAGCTCACTGACAGCACAGTTAATCAGGCTTCAAATATTAAAAATTTACTGGGTTATTTCTTTGTTTAACAATTCAAGCTAAAGCTATCAGAATGGGTTTAATAATCCATACTAAAATTGTCTTCTGCACTTTAGTAGGAGATTCCATTAAGGAATAGTTGTCATGATTCACTTCCTGAATATCTTCTAATACTTCTAATATGTCTTCAAATATCTAAGCACCGAACACTAAATAATGATTTCCCAAACTTATCAAATGTGATAGAACAAGTGAATATTGAAGATCAAACTACAATACCATTTGGGGATGATTTTCCTATTTCCCTTAACGTTCTGAATGCCTCTGGGCATAACTGAAAGACCCTGTTACTTTTCCTATTCCACGTGTTAAAGTTTAAGTGTGTTACATAATTGAATTGATTAACAATTTTTACAAGATTAATTAGCATCCCAACAGAAATTTAACAGGACTTTTCATTAATACCTTAATCTCGATAGTACCAATTTTCCTCTTGGAACACTTTGAATTCCCAGAGATGGCTTCTAAATACAGATCCTCTATTTACTTAATGGAGCTTTGCACCGCCACAAAGAGTAGCTCTGTGGGGTGCTGGGGAACTGAGAGGAGGACGTGAAATGGGCTGCTTACGAATAAGAATGCAAAGTAGGCCCTCTCAGCCTTGCAGGTTTCAAGCACTACATATTCCTTACCCTGATTGCAACTTCAGCAGAGTGGAGTGGTTTGTTTGTTGAAATAATGAATAGTAGATGGCATCCATTTTAGTGGAAAGTTTTAATTTGTGATTCCCTGAGGCTGTGTGAAATGAAATACCCTTATTTATTCCCATAAATGAAGCCAAATTGCTTCTGGAATTTATTCTGAGAAAGACCATCTACGAACACTGATTTGACATATTAGTCTTTGAAATAAAATATTTAATGAATGTGCTTTTGTAGTGAAAAGCACTATTTCTATTAAGATCATTTATTTCTGAAATATGTTCTTAACTGATTAAGTTTCTGCTTTTAAAAACTGATGCAGAGTACATCACGATATTTAAGCTTGCTTCAGAAATTCAGAAAATAAAAATCTGTACACTCTGATTTTACAACTATTTTTGTTAAAATATCAGTTATTTCTGATAGCAATCCTTAGTGCCACAATAACATCTTATTATTACATTTCAATGAACAAAATTCAAATGGATTAAATATCAGTGAGTAGTTAGAAAGAAGAACTAAAGTTCATCCTTACAAAACATAGAAAGAGAAGTGTCTATCTTAAAAATTAGTGATTTTAAAGTTAGAGATAGATTTAAACTGACCGGGAGAAGAAAGCATTTTCAAAACTATCAAATACTTAAGAAAATTCCATGATAGATCATTGGCATGCTACTTCTGTATCAATTTAGCTACTTATTAAATCTTCCTTCAATGATATTATAGAAAATATTTGGTTAACCCATTTCTTATTCCTGAAATAAATTAAACAGCATTTACTTTAAAATGTAGATACTCACGTTATAGAAAAATCATTGTCTACTTCATTTCAGGTGCTGTACTAAATCTTGAGAAGACGGTAGTGAACACAATGCTTATGATCTGTCCCAGGGGAACTAACATTCTATGGACAAGAGTAGAAAGATAGAAAATAAACAAGGCAGCAAGTAATTAAAGAAGATAATGTCAGATAGGTAGAGACCTAAGTAATAAGATAGAGATATCGATGGGAAATTTGGTAAATTGCAAATCAAAATTGGGAACACCTGATCTGCAGACCACTAGTACATAGGAATGTAATCTAACACATGTAAAAATATGCCTCCTCTTAGTCTTTTATGGGGATCAGGGCAAGAGTATAAATGGAGGCTCACATATTATATGTCTAAATATTTATAATTTCTAACTCAAGATAACAAACTGGTAAAGGAAATGTATCCTATCCTCCTACCTTGACAATATTACCTTCACCAGGATATGGTGGTATGAGCAAAGCGAGCCTTCAGCTCCTGACCCATGCCCCTCTCCTCCTACTCTGGACTCAATTCTATACTGCATGGAACCTTACACACCCACATTTGGACATCCCGACCTACCCATCTGAGCCCATTCCTGCCAAAGTGATATCCCTTGGCTAGCCTCATGACCCAAATCCAATGGACACTGTTCAGTTTTTCTCATATTTAACTTCTCAAGAGAATTCAACACTGAAACATCCTTTTATCTTGGTGTCCATGCATAATTTTTAGTTTTCCACAAATTTCTGCCTACTTGATAATTATTCTTAAAAGCCTCTCAGGTATCTCCAGTTCAACATGTCTAAAACTGATTTCTTTATTCTTTTTCCACCGACCTTGTTCCAGTTTTCTCAGTATCTGTAAATAGCACCCTTTTGATCTGTTTTACAAGTAAAAAATCTGGGAATTGTCTTTTAGATTGTCCTTTCCTTTATCTCCTTCTCTCAATCACTAATCCCACCAATGCTGTTCCCTCAGAATCTCTCAAATCTATTCACTTATCTATAAGCCCTATGGCCACTATCTAGCTCATACCACTGTTATTTCTTGTCTTGACTACTGCAACAGCTTCCTAACTTGGTATTTCTCAAAATTTTCATGTCATGGCACATGTAAAAAATTAGGATATTGTAAGAAACCCTGGGATCAACTGGAAAGAATTTGGAAGTATCTATTTAGAGCTTAGTAAAAAAAACACCATTGCTTTCCCGCACTATGCAATTACGAAAAATAAATATATAGTATTAATATTAAACATTGAATTTGTATACAGATCAAATATGTTTTTCAAAATTTTAATAGGAATTTTTAAAAGCTTTCCTTTATAAATATAACTTTTTAATGTAAGATTTTACACTTGGAATTCCTGATCAAGGCTTTCAGGATAATCTTTTTCAAATTCTTGATAGTCATCATCAAAGAGAACTTTGTTCATTAAAGGAAATGAAAAAAACTTCTTAAATATCTTTACAATCATTTAAAAGTCTACAACAGTTGATATCATATTAAAGACTCTAACAATTCTTCCTCTTCTTTAAATGGCAAATATGAAGTTCAAATTTCTTGTGATAATATAAATAAGTGGATTCTGAAACTAGTTGAATTTTTTCATGCCAAGTATTTAAAAAAACAATGATGAATACTTTATCAACAGGACACATGGGTAGCATTAATGTGGCTGCCTTGCAGCTAGCATGGTTGGATGGGGATAAGGAATAACATTAGCTGCAAACAGACATATCAGCTATATATGTCAGAGTATGCCTTGAAGCTGCACCTACCAAAAGACTCTATTCAGCCTTAACAGACCTACTCTTACCAGCTACTCAAACCTTTCCAGCAACTTGATGGGCTGTGAAAGACCTAGGATGAAGATGTGTAGAGTAGAAAATATGGAATAAACTCAAATATCAAAGAAATGCATGAATTTGGGGGGCTGCTATCCAGCAGTGTCACTGAATTGCTCAAGGGTTAGCTATCTTATGTATGACCTCAGTTTTAAAAACAATACAACAGGAAACTATTTCTGAACTTCTTGGAAAGAATATTTGATCAGGATGGGCTAGTTTGATTTGGGGACAGGGAGTAAAGATAGCACTTTCTAGGTATAGAGCTTAACCTGAATAGACTTATGAACATTTGTTGGTTGCATACCCAGCAAACATTCCCTGCTTTACTCCTCCTAAATTTTCATTTTTCTTCTGGTTAGCAGCTGTTCCTTCTCCAAGCTAATGCTTCAGTGAGTTCTGCATCAAAGCTAAATAAGATATTTGCAACCTCAAACCTCCTGTCCTCCATTCTTCATCCAAGGTACAGTTTCCAATGTCTTTTGAAAAAGAAAGATCCCTGATCTTCTGAGATGGCTAACAACCAAGAGATGCTCTCTGTCATTGTACTGGAAAGTCAATGACATATGAAAACATCATATGAAAAATGAAACTTCATTCTAAGTGGGGGTGATATCACCTCCAAAGGGATAAAAATTGGAGAGAGGAAAAAAAATCTTACTTTTTATGTGTAAATCAGAAATATGTGCACAGTACATAAACTGTGGTACTGTGTATTAAAACTTTGGGGGCACAAAGAAATAGTCTTTTTTTCAAATTTATTCGATCATATTTTCATGTGTACAGTACATTGATTAGACATTTATATGGTTTATGAAATGATGCCCCTGATTACTCTATCTTCCTTCTGGCTCTACACATAGCCATGACATTACTGCTGACTACATTCCCTATGCTGTACTCCCCATCCCTGTGACCATCTCTCTATTAATTTGTACTTCTTTAACCCTTCATCCCTTTTTCCCAGCTCCCCAACTCCTTTCCTCTCTGACAGTCACCAGGTTGTCCTCTGTATTTGTGAGTCTGTTGTTGATTAGTTTGTTCTTTTTGTTCCTTAGGTTCCACAGATAAGTGAAATTATATGGTATTTATCTTTCTCTTATTTCATTCAGCATAATAACCTCTAGGTCCATCCATGTCATTGCAAATGGTAGGATTTCATTTTAAGAAATAGTCATATAAAACTCTTTCAGGGGGCAATAATAAAAAAATGAGAAACACTGTTCTAGAGTAATGGCAAAAGGCAAAAGGCAATAATGAAAACTCATTATTGATGCTATCATTAATTGATGCTAACACCTGAAGACTGTTCTAGCTCTTGGCTTTCCACTTAACTAAACCAATAAATCCCCTTTATTGTTTAAGCCATTTTGTGTTGAATTACCTGTTACTTGTAACAAAAGTCATGCTAACTGATAAACTATGGAACTCTATTTGATGTATTATGTATCTGCGAATGCAATAGAACACTACTGAAGTAGAACCATTTTAGTCTATTTCTTCTAAGCCTCCTGGAAAATAGATGCCAGATACCCTCATATCCAAAATGAGCCAAGTAAAATGAGAATCCCATTTAGAACATGCAAAGAGACGGTGGGAAATAAATATTGAAACTCTTTTTGGCCCTCATCTTCTGGATAGTGCAAAAGGGTTAAAAATGAAGACAATGTTGAAGGTTAGAGAGGAGTTATTAGGTAACTGACATGAGGGTGGGTGGAGAGAGTACTCAAACTGGGAGGGACTTCAAGGAGAATACTTAAATAGTTTGATACACATCTCTGGAAATTTGCGGAAACATGACAGATTGGAGACTGAAGTTGACATGAAATTGTGAGGTCCAAGCTTCCATCTTTAACTCATAAGAGCTAAAGGGGACGCAAAGTCAAAATTGAGGTGAACTAAGGGGAGTTCGGCTCCCCACCCTCTTTCCTCCGTATTACAGTTGACCCTTGAACAACACGGGGGCTAGTGGTACTGACTCACTACGCAATTGAAAATCCACACATAACGTTTGACTCCCCAAAATCTTAATTGCCATTGATATCCAGTATCCCTCACAAACACCAAAATCTGTTGATGCTCAAGATCCCTTTATAATATGGCATAGATCAATGTATAAAGTGGACCCACAGATTTCAAACCCATGATGTTCAGGGTCAGCTGTACTTAGGATTCTTCGATTACAAGTGACAAAAATACAACTTCAATCATAAATGAAAAATGGGAATTTACCAGCTCATATAATCAAGTCACAAAATGGGAGAGGTAGTCTGGACCTTGGATGGAGACATGAACACTGCAAGGATTTTATTATCAGAACTTAGTGAAAAGGTGTTAAGCAGACCACCCTTCCCTCCGCCCCCTCCAACCCCTCCGCAAAAAAAAAGTGGTCTGCAAGCAAATGACATGAATTGATTTTCAACTAGTATCAATGTCAGGAGCCCAAATCAGTGGATAAAATACAGAAGGAGAAGTATTGGGGTAGATATTCAAAATCATGTAGGAAATTCACTTTGAAAGGCATCAAACAAAAATAGGTATGTGTACATATGGTTAGATGGACTGATGGACAGATGTATGATAAAGCAAGCATAGTAAAACGTTAATGGTAGAATCTTGATGGTAAATATATGTTTTCACTGTGAAATTCTTTCAACTTTTCTGTTTGAAATTCTTTATAACAAAGTCTTGGGGAGAAAAAAATCAAGCACTATGGTTATTCTAGTGATTAGTCCCTCGTCAGCAGAATTCTAGTCCTAAAATGAAGATATAAAAAAACAGATCTTACATTCCAGGGAAAGGGAGGACTGGTAAACACTATTCATTCATCCAGAACATATAACGAATATTTCTTGATTTCCCACTTGGTAGCATCCACTGTATTAAGATCAAGGTGTTAAAGAGAAATCAGATACAATTGGTAGAGTGAGAGCACAAAGTTAAGTGGTGATCGTTCTAGTTTGATATTCGAGTAGAGAAACGACAGGTAAAATGGCTATCCCATTGACTTAATCTGCTTCAATTTGGTTATTAAGCATCATTTTACATGTGGAAATAAAGCCCTGATTTATCACTTGGACAACTAAGTAGATGATAGGATCCTTCATGGAAATAAAAAACGCACACTGAACAAATTAGTGGGGAGTGATAACTTTCAAATTTGCTTTTGGAATTTTGAAATGTAGGTGTGTTTATGTTATATCTAAATAGAAATGCCCAATAGGTCCAGAATTTAGGGAAAATTTGAGCACTGGGAAGAGATTGGAAGTCATCATCATAAAAGTGGTATAGGTAGTCATGATCCTGGGTAAAATCATCCAAAGGGTAATAGGAAAAATTTTTTTTAATTCGTTTATCCATCCATCAAGTGCAAACTACAAATTAGAAATGACATAATGTTTTCTGGGAGTTCCTAATTTGATTGCCATATTCGATAACCTGTTCACAGTCCCGAATGTGTTTAACTTAACTTCTGTACAGCATTTATTTGGATGCCTACTCCTTAATTGGAAAGCTCTCCTCCAGTGATATTCAGATCACCATTTCCCTCACTATCTACCTCTCTGTTCCTTTTTGGTCTGGTACTGAGACTTAAAATTTGACATTCTCAGGGTTTCATCCTTGGTCCTTAAACTTTCATCTCTAACTCCAATTTTCCTAGTTAGGCATCAGGTCAAACTGACCAAATAAAGTTTAGCAGCTATTTTGTAACTAAAAATTATGTTGATAGCACAACACGCGTACTACAAACTTCCGTGGAAATACATTGACCTAGGTTCTACTAGCTTGTGAGGATCATAATTATTTTTGACAAGGAGAAAATTCTGAGATGGTCTAAATTAAAGCGACCAGAGAGTAAGAGAAACAACTCTTCATTAATGGCTGCTAGCAAGCTAACAAGACTGCTCAAATTCCTCTTATTGCCTGTTGGAACTTCAGATTAATTTCCAAGTGGCTATTTACAGATTATTTTACCCAGGCACCATCTAACTCCAGGACCCTCCGCTTGTTTACACGTGGACTTCCTTACTGCTGTCCACCACCAATCCACAGGAGCAAACATTTCTTTATGTGGACCTATCTCAGAGCTGGCTCCGCTTCACCTTATCCCACCCCTTGGCCTATAGCTAATGTAAATTCTTTAGGATGACCTCTTTCTTCCCTCCTACTTGATGTATAAAAAACGCTCGCAAAATGCTGGGACGATGGACGTACTGTCTTTCCTACCTAGCCATGCTTCTGGTGGTTTAGACTTCATGCCCCAAGACCAGCCTTCTTTTTGGCTATTTTGGCTCAATGAAATCTTACTTAAAAAAAAAAAAAGAGAGAGACTTTAATTACGGAAGTTAATCATTCTATATGTACTATTATACCTAACTTCAGATGAACACAACGAATTATGTCAAATTACAAGGATCTGCCTTACCTAATATTAACTGATGTTCCTGAGAACTCGGCCTATATATTATTATTCAGGTTCGCTCCGTATTATTTTCTTTAGAAACTCTTACAGAGTCAGAGACTGGCTCAAAGTAACAGTAACAACAGCTTTCCATATACCACATTGAAGGAAACATATTTTCCAAGGCTTCTTAAAGAAACAGTTCAGCTTAGCTTAGGGGTGAAACTAAAAAGTAAGCTTCATCACAAAAACTCAGTCCAACACTACTCCGGCCGTCTGCAGGTCTCTGAGAGAAAAGGGATTGGGTCCCTAACATTGTTCACGAAGCGCAGTTGAAGCCATAGCTTTTATTTTTCCCGCTAGTTCCTAAAGAACCAACCGCTCTGAAATTCCGTCATGCTCCGCGCTACTTCCGTTTGCGCATTTTAATTACGTCAGAGCGTCAGGTCTCGCGGTATCATCTTATTGCTGCGGTCCTTTAACAAAGATCTCGCGAAATTTGTTCTACAGATCCACGCTAGCCTCTTACCCTCCCCCACCCCACCGTCAAAACTGTCCTCCTTTTTTCTGTCTGTTACAAAATTCTCCCCTCCCCTTCCTTGAGCTCGCAGCCCGCCTGTTTCCGATTTCAGGCCGGAACCGGAAGTCTAGTGGGCAGGGCCCGGCGGCGGAAAACGCAGCGGAGCTGGAGTGGGGACTCGGCTCTGGCCGCTCCCCCTGTCCACTCCAGGGATCGCGGTGGCTCCAGGCTGAAAGCCGGTCCGGAGACGGGTGGGCGCGGCCTCCCCCGGAGTGTCCGGGAGGCAACCTCCCCGGGCCCCCCGGGCTCCGCGAGGGATCATGTCTACAGCCTCCGCCGCTTCCTCCTCCTCTTCGTCTTCTGCCAGTGACATGATCGAAGCCCCCTCCCAAGTCCTCAACTTTGAAGAGATCGACTACAAGGAGATCGAAGTGGAAGAGGTGAGCGAGGCCCGGCACTCAGGCGCCGGCCCCTGCCGGTCCCGCCTGTGCCTGGTTCCGATTCTTAAGGCGCCTCTGCAGTCCCTTGATTTGTGGAGCCCCGCAGGGTTAACCAAGGAGCCTCACAGAGACGGAGTGTAGTAGGGACTCTTCGCGTTCAGCTGCTGGGGTAGCTCTCTTTTTTTTCTCATTTCGGCACTCTTGAGTTTGGATTTGATACTCTGGTGTCTGGATTTGGGTCATCTCAAACAAGAGGATTAACTGGTGAGACATTGTGGTCCCCAGTTCTCTTATTTGTAAGTAAATTCATCCAAGACCGTGTCCGTTTTGGAGTTTCAGTTCACTAAGACGTGGTGTTCTTAAGGGCCAAGGATTGTACTATTATGTTCCACATTTGGCTCTGCCTGGCACGTAGTACTCAGTAAATGCTTGATAAATTAACAGCTTCGTGTCTAACAAAGTGTTTCCCGAAGAATCGAATAGTTTGTTTCGCCGATTCCATAGAGCAGTAATCGTATTGTTAAATGTTCTGCCTTCGGTTGGACTAATTTAGATGAATTTCAGCAGTAGTAATATAGACTGATCTACGATGAAAAATAGCATTCTGAAGAGATAACTAATGATTTCGGTGACAACTAGAATGTAACACCAGACTAGAAATCGCTGTTAGAAAATCTGAATCTATTCTTTATTCTGTAGTAATTTATTATAAGGAAGGTAATAATGTGCTTTTAGTACATTGATTCTTTTCAAATTTACAGAGTATATTGGTTCTAAGGACCATAACATTTAGAAAAGTAAGAACTGTGTATATATATATTTTTTAAAGATACACTTCGGAAAGTGTTAAAACTTAGATTGAAAATAGTACCTATCAGTTGCCATTTACTTATCAATTTTAGAATTTATTAAGTACTTTGCCTTATGCCACGAAGAACCCTGTACGTCCTATATTACAGACTCTCGGTTATCTCTACTTTAAAAATCCAAAATATTTTTAGGTAGTGGCAAGCCAAAGGTAATGAGATAATTATCATTTAACAAATAAGTATTTTTCTATGCATGTTTTGGAAGACTAATTGATTACTTAATCTTTTTGTTATATCTCATAAAGTAACCTTACAGATCATTGGGAACAACCTTATTTTACAAAATAACGTTAGTGGGAGCGCAAGGCCTTTGGAGATAGACGAATGGCCGGGTTTATCAGCTGTGCCACTTAATAGTTGTGTAATTTGAAGTAAATTTTCTAACCCCTTTGAGCTTTAGTTTCCTTAACTGTAAAGTAGGGGTAATTTTTATTTCATTTTGTGTGTATAACAGATCCTATTAGGCAGTATATGCAAAACACCCAACACAGTGCCTGACACATTACTAGGAAACTTGAGTTCCAGAGAGGAGCAGTGACCTGCTTTAAGGTCACATGGCTAAAAGAAGGACCTGTATTTTGAAAAGAGGGGGGAATTTTTCTTTGTCTATGTGTTTTTGTTTTTTCTATTGAGGCTATGATAAATTCCTTTTTCAGAGGGGGATAGTTGATCCAGCTTTCATGGCTAACATTCTTTCTTTTTTAAGAATAAAAATTCAGTGAGTCAGTATAAAAGAATTGCAGTTTTTAAATAAGCATTTACGTCTACTCTGGCAAACTGTCATACTTGTAGACTACAGATTGTTTTATAATAATAACTTGTACTTCTTGGTCTACCAGATGGCTTTCACTGACTTACATCATTTGATCCTAACAACCTTAGTTTTTGCACACTGCTTTCTAAAGCATTTTACATTCTTGAAAGAATGAAAGTTACGAAGGAGACATTTATCATTTTTCAGCTCTTCCCCCAAAGCCATTTAGCTCCTAATTAGGTTTTTATGTTTCCAAAGACCCTTCTTCAGTTTAAATAATATTTCAACCTTTCTTTGGTATATTTAGGACATTCCTGAGAATTAGATTTTTGTTTTTAAATGAAAATTTCTAATGTTAGGCAGTCATTTAGTTTTGTGGATTTCATTGTTTTTTAACACCCAGTTTGTTTACATTTTAAAGATTCAATTTGGACCTTTCTCATTTTGAAGCCATTACATGATTTCCATCATATTCTTCCCTTGCATGTATTAAAACAGTGTTATATGATCCAGAGTGCCCACGGGCACTCTATTGCTCAACTTAGATTCTGCTTCTTGTTTAAAATCATGAACAAGAGAACAAAGAAAGGTGACCAGAAACAAAAAGTATTTATATTGTTTTTAATATTTTATATGTTACAAGGATATTACCTATAAATATAGAAAATCATATTCTATATTTATGAAATAACAGTGTAATTGTATTGGTATTATATCAATTCATTGAGAAACTATGTAAAAAAAATACTCCAACTACAAGCCAAATATGCAGTCATTTAGTAGATGCATATAGTTAAGGTATCACTTCTATTATTCTTCATAGTACTTACCAGTAACCAAAATTGTGTGTCCCCCAGCAAAATGAAAGGTTCCTTATTTACTCTTGTAACTCCAATGCCTACCACCTAGAAGATTGTGAATATTTGTTGAATGAGTAAATGAAGTTATCACAGCATAATCAAGAGAATATATTGCCCTTCTGGTTCTATAATATCACATGTGATAAAACCAGAGGTTAAGCTCAATTAGTGATTTGGCTAAGGCCGCATTTATACTAGAAGTGAAATCTGATTCTCTTTCCAGATGTTGATTCTGTAACACTCCAGTATACCTAGTAAATACCTTTGTTTAGCAGGTTTAAAAGAAGCTGTAAAGCAGCAGTCCCCAACCTTTTTGGCACCAGGAACCTGTGAGAATCTTATGCCTGATGATCTGAGGTGGAGCTGAGGTGGTGATGTTAGCCCTGGGAATGAAGCTTGGTTCTCTCACCTGCCACTCACCTCCTGCTGTGCAGCCCAGTTCCTAACAGGCCAAGGAGCAGTACCAGTCCACGGCCCAGGGGTTGGGGACCCCTGCTGTAAAGGGTCAGGTGCTGTGTGTAAACCAGGTATTGTGGTCCTTTACTAAGATACAAAAAAGACCTTATTTGTCTTGGTTGCTTTTTAAAAGGGAGACTCACAGTGTTGACCTCAAGGATAGCATGTGAACAATGCACATATAATCATTGCAGTATATCTTTGTTCTTAAGTCTTATTATAGAGACACACAAAGGCTTTGTTTTAGAGAGAAATAGAGAAAGAACTTTGGCAGTGATGTATATTTTGTAGTTTTAGGTTATAAGTGTATGCGCAGCTGATAATAGAGAAAAACCTAATTTATAATTGCCTGAATTAAACTGAGTCTATAAATTTATTAGTATTTAATATGAATATCCAGAATTATTAATAAACTCTTCTATGTGAAATTTAGTGATCACTAGTTTCAGTAGATCAGAATTTTTTTATCACAGTGAAAGGGTAGCCACAGCAATAACTTTCATATTGTGCACGTGTAGCTTAAGAGATGCAAACATATTTGAAAGAAAAGCCTATTAAATGGGTCAGATGTCTTATGGCAGGATTTAAAAGACTGCATGAAAAATTCAAAAGAAAGTTCGAATAATCAAAGCTTTACTTTTGTGTTATCAGGGCTGTCTTGTCAGCATATGGCAGTTCCACTCTGCCACAGCATATTAATAGATATCGAAGTTCTGAAATAGTTGGAGGCTCCAAGTTCTAACTAATAAATGTATGATCTATGCTTGTTCTGTCATGTTCCAAATTTCTAGCCAAAGCAATGGCAGTGTAGCCAGAGTCCATTCACATAGTCCACAGAACAGGGCCAAACCAAACTGAGAGCTATAGTCATTGAACTAAAAATAACATGAATTGAGGACAATTAAGAAGAATTATTTCATAGGAAATTAAAAGCGTAAAGGCATACATCCTTTTCCATTTAGTTTAGTTTAGGGTTTTGTTTTGTTTTGTTTTAATAACCTTGCTTAGATGAAGAAACAGAGTATTCCATCTTAGGGAAATTAGTTTTTAAGAGTTACTTTTTATACACACAAACACCAAATTGTGGTTTTGATTTTTGTGCCTTTCAATGCCAATTACATGGATATATTCTACACACCATGTTTCATATTTTTATTATGCTTTTATTAAGAAATTAAATTTAAATCTGCTTTATATGAGATTAAAGTTCTAAACTTAAAACCAAGAGAACTAAATCATGGGGGGAAAGATGTATATTTTAGGGAAATTAACCTAAGAACATTTTAATTTAGAAAACATAACTTTAGAAGGAAATATTTCTAAATCGACTTTCCCTTTAAAACCAAAGTCCTCTTTACATTCCTCTGTTCTTCTATTTTTACAGATGAGAGATTGTGAAAAATATCTGAAATATTTATTTCTAGGTTCACCATTTTAGATGGATGTGTGTGATGGAGGAGATACTTGTAATTTGGATGTGTGCCCTTTTTTACACTCTTGGTGAAAATTGATCTTTGGAGAAAGCTGTCATTCAAAATAATTGTTAATGTGGCCAAGAAACTTATTTTATTCAGATAAAAATGCAATCCAAAAAGCATTTTTGATTTATGAACTAGAATTAGAAATTTGATAGTAAGTAAAAAGTGACTTCCTTTCAGTGTTTTGTAATTTGAATATTAAGTTTTTCACTGTTTACCTCAGTTGTCAGTGTGTGTCAATTTGCCTTCTGTGCCACCCGTTTCTACTGATTGATCTACAGTGTGTCAAGAGAAACTTTGGATTGCTCACAAGAATTCTTTTCCTTTCTTTCTGCCCAAGATTGCATCTCAATTTTCTGGAAAACTTCCGTAAATAATATCAACAGCAGGGGAGAACTTTCTGGTGTGTGTGATAGCTTCCACCGAAGTATCATATCTCACAGTTAATTATATTTTTAATATAATCTAACACAGTCATTCTCTAACATTAGAATCACCTGAAGGGCTTATTAAAACAGAGGGCCATACCCTCAAACTCGGTAACTCTGGGTTGGAACCTGAGAATTTACATTTCTCACAAATTTCCGGGTGATGCTGATGCTTCTGACCCAGAAACCACACTTTAAGAGCCATTGGCATAATGCTTTTGTTGGTTTTATATCTGCTTTGTACTTGAAACTCTTTTCTTGGCTCCTTGTGACTTTCCTGGTTTGCGTGCTACCTTATGAACTGGTTCTTTCTCCCCTGGTTGTGTTCAAAATGAAGTACTTCAAAGCTCAGTTCTGGGACTCCAGTATTTACATATTGTTTTTTGGTGATCTCACCCAATTGATTGACTTGAAATACCACTTAAAAGCTGATGACTCTCCCAAGTTTTTATCTCCTTCCTGTCTTCTCTCTGACTCATGTTTCTACTTTCTTGATATCTCCACCTAGATATCTAATAGGCATCTTAAACTTTGTATGACTAAAACAGACCTGTTAATTAAAAAAAAAATCTGCTCGCTCCATTCTTTCTTATCCTTCATTAAACTGTTGCCTAATCTAGATGTTATCCTTTATTCATCTTTTTCCCTCTCCATCCATTCTGCCTGTGTGCAGACTGTCAACACGGTCTTTTGACTCTACGTGTAAACCATATCAGATTTGTCTGTTTTTCTTTACTATCATCAACCTGGTCCTCACAGCTATTCCCTCTTGTTTGGGCTGCTATAATAGCCCTCCTGCCTGGTCTCTATATACTCTAGCTTCTCTACAGTCAATTCTTCACGTAAGAGTGAGAGTGATTTTTTAGTGTAAAATCATATCACATCTTTCCTCCTTGAATCTCTCCAATTGACTTCCCATTGCACTTAGACTGAAATTCAAACTCCTTTTTATGGTGCAGATTGCCATTCAGGATCCAGACTCTGCCTGTCTTTCCAGCCTCATCATGCTTCAGTCTTCACTTCTCCCATTATCTATCACCTACACTGAACACTATTTCTCTAGGTCATCACTAAAATGTCATCTTTCTCAGGGAGGCCTTGCAGGACTACTCTGTTTAAAATTGGGTTGGGGGAGTGAATGCACGTGTACATGCACACACATACACACAATTATGCTTTTTTCTTAGCACATTTATCATTTTCTAAAATATATCTTTTTCTTATATATCTTGTTTCCTCTTTGTCTTCCTCTATGAGAATATAAGCAGTTAAGAACAAGGAGTTGGGTTTGTTTATTCACTTCTATACCTTGTGCACCTAGGATCGCGACTAGCCTATAGATGGAGTTGAATATTATTGAATAGGGAATGAAGTGTGCCCCCGCCCCACCCCAGCCTGCTTAGGGCCTTTACAACAGTTATTTCTTCTTTCGTTTGTTCCTTGTGTCATTCAAATATCAAGTTAGTAACCTCAGATAGCCTTCCTATACTATCTCAACTGAACTTTCCACTAGTCTCTTTATGATATCATCCTATTTCTTTATTTTCTACCTGGCATTTTTTTACAATCTGATATTTTTCGTATTTCTCTTTTTGGCTATTGACTGTCTTCATTTCCTCTCCCCTTAATTGAAAGTACGTTCCATATAGATCAGGAATTTTGTCTTATTTATTGCTATATCTCTGATATCCCAACTGCTATATCTCTGGATGTAGCAGACATTCAAGAAATATTGGTTTAAGGAGTAAACAGATGAGGTTTATTGTTCTCTTGGCATAAGCCTCATTTTTACCTCTTAAAAGCATGAGACCTTACCCCATTTCTCCCTGAGACCTTACCCCATTTCTCCCTGCTTGCCAACTAGGCCTTCCCGTATGGCTTTTATTGATCCTCTCAGACTCAGCTGAGCTCTGCATTCTTCTCCCTGTATTTGAGATGTCTGCCATCTCGCATCCTCTAATATAGGTTCCAACACTGTGCCCTACAACAACCTCCTTCCTACAATCAGGAGACTCTTTAATTTTCAATTACCGTGCTTTTCTCTTGGCAGGATTTTTCTGTATCACTTCCATGTCCTGTTGGGGCCGAGAGAACCTGAGTAAAGGTCTCCCTCTGTATATCTTCCTTGCCACCCTTATTCCTTTGTAGCTTCCCTGTTGGCAAAGCGTATTCTTTGAGACTGCCTCCTTCTGGAGATTTCAGTGAGGAGTGGGGGGACACGTCCTTTCGTCCCTCTAATCCCTCCCTAAGCCTGTCCCAGAAGCAGAAGGGGTGGTTCTTTAGCCACCATCATGTACTCTTACAGTCAGCTGGTGTTTAAAAATTGTTTAAGTACTATTGTCATGTCTTGAATTTCTTCTCTACCTCACTTTCATCCTATGAAGGTACAGGGGTCAATTCTTTATATCTTTTTTCTTTTTACTCTTAATATCTCTTCATTTATGCCGTTTGAAAAAGTGAGAATTTTTTTTTTCATGCTACACTGTGGCGGTTTATAAGAAATATTTACTTGGGCATTTAGATGACCAGAATATTTTTCATATATATTTGGTCTTTGTCCAAGGTTATTTGTTCACAGCACCCCAAACCCTCTGAATTTCCTAAGTGATGAGAACAATAAGGATGTCTTCGTGTGTCTTTTGTTATGGTGATGCGGTTCCTTTTGGACCACTCCTGAAGATGGGGGCTGGTTGCCTGGAGAAACAATCATCTGATTAGAAGATTCAGTTCCACCTCCCTGACTTCCAGGGAGTGTAGACGGGATAAAGGCTGAATCAATAGACAGTGATTTAATCCATGCTTGTGTAATGAAGCCTCTATAAACACCCAAAGGACAAGGTTTAGAGAGCTTCCAGATTTGTGAATACATGGAGATTGAAGGAGAGTGTTGCAGAAATTGGACATGGGAGCTTTGTGCCCTTTCTGCATACCTTGCCTATGCATCTTTTCCATCTGGCTGTTCCTGAGTTATATTCTTTTATAATAAACTGGAAATCTAGTAAGTAAAATATTTGTCTGAGTTCTGCTCTAGCAAATTAATTGAACCCAAGGAGGGGGTCATTGGAACCTCTGAACTACAGGTAGTTAGTCAGAAGCACAGGTGACAATGTGGACCTGTGACTGGCAGCTGAAGTTGAGGTGGGGGGCATTCTTGTAGAATTGAGCCCTTAACATATGAGATCTGATGCTAACTCCAGGTAGGTAGTACCAGAACTGAGTTGAATCATAGGACACCCAGTTGGTATCTGAGAATTGCTTGATTGTGTGGAGTAATCTCCTCACATACATACATTGGAATTGGTGATCAGAATCATTAGGTATACAGTTTAAATTTTTTAAACATTGACTATGTGCTTTTAACCTCATTCCTTTGAATTCAAAGCAGTTATTTTTCCTGCCATGTAATTCAGTTTATGTATACAATTCTGGGCATCTTGGACTTTTTTAATTATTATTTTTAGATTTATTGTTTCACAGTATGTGTAAAATAACTAATGGCCATAATGCGGAGGCTTCTTAAGGTTATGGGTTCTCATCTTACATGAATATGCCTGTTTCATATTTCAGTGTTCCAAAAAATTGCTTTATTAAGCATAAGAAAGTTTATCATGTCTTTATTTGCCCATATTTTGTTCCCATGGTTTTAAGTTGAAAGCTCAGAGTCAGCCATCATCTCAGCACTAGGTGGCACTTGTGCATCATAATTAGCCATACAAACCTAAAACAGTTTTTGTGCCTGATACACAAATATGATGTTGGAGTCCTTGTGTGAACATTCCTAAGACTGGGAAAATGAAACAGGAGACCTACTAAGTACAAGTTACTTTGATGTATTTATAAATCCATGGTTGAAGAATATAGTAAATTATTTCATAGTCATTATTTCTTAGTAATATCAGTAAGTAGTCCAGTCTCCATTTATATCTTCTTACCCTAATGTTGCCATAAAGTTGAAATTTGTTTTAGGACCCGTTTGCTATTCACCATGGTTAATTGTGATAGAAATTAGTAG
The DNA here is from genome assembly GCF_000325575.1 of Pteropus alecto. Classification (NCBI taxonomy): domain Eukaryota; kingdom Metazoa; phylum Chordata; class Mammalia; order Chiroptera; family Pteropodidae; genus Pteropus; species Pteropus alecto. Next base: position 8,765,469 of record NW_006494614.1, read on the forward strand.
TGCATCTCCTTACACTGATTCATCCCCAACTCTAAGCACTTATTGTTCTTTTGTAGTATTTAAGGAAATGCCTGGTTTTGACTTATAAAACCCTGTAGATACTCGCTGAGGAAAATGTAAGCATCACCCTCTTACTGTTGAGAAAATGGAAGCTCAGGGACGTTAACCTGCCCAGCAATAATAGCTAATAGGTAGAAAGAACATATATTCAAACTCAAGTTCGTTGGGTTCTAGAGCCTGGACGTGCTCCTTCCAGTATTGTAATAGTGCCAGGTTTAGCCAATGCCCAATTATGTTAAAGCAACTGGATGACAAGTGCAAATGACCCATGTTGATTTCTTTCTCTTATGAGAGATATGGAGGAGAGCAAGAGCCTAAACAGCAGAGGACCCTGAGTACCCTGGGCTAGGGAAGGGAAAATGGAAAGTCACCAGAGATGTTGGCCTGCTTTTGCCTAAAGGCAGCCCAGGTTTCTTTAGGCCAATGATACACAGAGGCTGAATAGAGTGAATTGGTCATTACCTATTCTGGGCTTCAAATCCTGGACCATGTGATCTTGGGCAACTTGCAACCCTGTGACTTGGTTTACTTATTTTTAAAATTAAGGAAGATTATATATATTAATGCATGAAAACACATAGACTAGTACCTGACAAATGGTAAACAATAAATCTTAACAATCTGGGTAGTTTTACACATTCAGCAACATGAGAAATGTCTATAATTACCTTAGCTACAGCTAGCTTTGTTATAGAAGAGTTTTGTGCCCTGGAATTTGTTCATGTAATTTTGTCTAAAGATTCCTTCTCCAAAGAAAAATATAACTGCCACTTTCTGAGACATAATACAGATACAGGTGTACAAATTAGAATCCCTAATGTTCTGGAGTTAGACTGCGGGGCATACTAAACTTGCTATTTACTATCTATATAGCCTTGGGCAAGTTAGTTTATTTCTTTACACTTAAGTGCTTCACCTGTAGAATGAGTACAGCATTAGTACCTGTCTCCTAGGGTTCTGTAAAATGTGCTAATGTATGTAAAGCACTTAGCTCAGTGCCTCCTACATAAGAAGTACATCATTAACTAGAGTGGTATAGAGAGGTAGATTTTTTGCTTAAAGGAAAGTACCTAAATCCATTGGAAGTTAAAATTTTGCAGTAGATGGTACTTAACTAAGGTCATTCACAATAAAATCTAAAGATTTTGTTCTAACAAGTCTCAAAACCTATTCTTTTGTTGTTTTTATATTATAGCAAATTTCAAATATTTATAAAAGTAGGCTAGCTGAGTGATAAACCCATGAGGCACCCACCATAAGTTAACTTCCACAATAATATAATACATGGCCAAGCTATATAATTTTTAAAAATAACTTTAATGGGAAATATTTTGCATATCATAAAATTCACATATTTGAAGTGTTACAGTGATTTGTACAAATTACTGAGTTGTACAGTCATCACCATAAATCACTTTCAAACATTTTTATCACCTTGGTAGGATTCCTCCTACCCATTTACAGTTTACCTCAGTTTCCACTCTTAGCCCCAGGCAAACCGTTAATCTACTTTCTATCTTCAGAATTCCCCTTTCTGGACATTCTGTGTAAGTGGAATCACACAATATGTGGTCCTGCATATCTGGCTTCTTTCACTTATCATAGTATTTTCGAGGTTCATTTATGTTATAACATGTATCACCAGTTTGTTTCTTTTTCTTAACAAAATATATTTATTGTATTTTATATATTGCACCAGGTCTTGTCTGTCCTTCACAGTGGGCAGTCTTTTATCATCTATATTTATATCCTTTTTTCTTCATCTTCTACCCCTACTGAATTATTCAAAGCTATTTTTAATTTCATAAATATGCTAGCTTAAAACATTGATTATATGTTCCTGTTTTTTATTTTTTTCACACTATTTTCTATCTTTTCATTCATCTTGCCTGTTTGATTTGTTTCCTGTCTCTAAGAGTCTTTTGTTTGTTGTTTTGGTTTTACTTGAGAATGAAGAGGTGTCTAGACCATAAACTGTCAAAGATAGAAACAAGTGCATTTCATTTATCCTCACTTTAATGAAATTTCACGCTTGCGCAGTGGCACATCCAGATTGTGATGATCCCTAAAATCTTTAATAAGTCTTTCAGACTGGCTTCAGTGTTATATGTTGGGCTGGATCTATTTGTTTTTTATTCTCATAGGGGTTTTCTTGGGGATTTGTTTGTTTTTAACTCAGGTTGTTGGAAGAGGAGCCTTTGGAGTAGTTTGCAAAGCTAAGTGGAGAGCAAAAGATGTTGCAATTAAGCAAATAGAAAGTGAATCTGAGAGGAAAGCCTTTATTGTAGAGGTAAGTTGAGATGTCATTTCTGTTGTATAGTTTTTCACCTAAGATACTCTGTGAACTTAATTATGGAAAAAAAAATTTCTCATCATTTCTCTATGCTTGAATATCAACAGTTTGGTTGAACCAAAGGTAATGCTTTTTTCATTCACACTCTTGATTCTGATTAAAAATTAGGGGAAAAGGAGACTTAACTACGTAAATTAATTCATCCCTGAATTAAAATACAATTTCATCATGTAATTCAAATCTAGCTCAAAGCATAGAATTTAAATTTTAAAATAGAAAAGAACTGCTGTCCTCTCCCATTATCTGAAATTAAGAAAGGAAATTTTATGCATTCATTTTGACTGGATATTTTTAGAAATTCAAATGAGATTATTTTAAGGGAAAATAATTTCAAATTTGGTTTTTCTCATTTAGCTTGAAAATTCACAACTGTTTTCTTACAGATTTGATGATGGAGAATTCAATAATCATGAGATTTTTTTATTATCACTTATTTATTAATTTTGTGCTATTTTGTATATTGAATCACAGTATTTCATTAAATCAGTGGTTTTATCACTTTTTAACCTTATTGGCCAATGGATAAGTAGTCTTTATAAACCTTCTGGATTAATATCTGATTTTATTTAATTATAATTTCAAAATATACTTCATGATATTTTTAAATATATAACATGGAGAAATGAGAACTTGGTCGTGATGTTATGAAGTGGATTTTTGTAATTAGTTGAGTGAATTGGAAAATACTGATGAATAATTTCATGTTATTGCAAAGAAAGTTAATCTCTAGTAGAATGCTCCAGAAGTCTGGCCTCAGCCTTGCCTCATTCATAATTTTTGTTTATGGTCTAGATAAAGTCATTGATCAAATACCGTTGTATTGGCAGTTCACAAAAGTAGGTAAAAGCATAAGTGTTAAATGGTAGGAAACGAGGCAAGAAGGTTATAACAGCTTGGAGGAAAAAAAAAATCTTAAATCATGGTTATACATACAAGTAATTTAAATTGTCAAATGATTCTCCACCTATTTTTACCAGAAAAAACTTCAGTCCCCTACACCTCCCCCCACCAAGTTTTCTGCAACTACTTTGAGTTTATCCCTTGGTTCTGTTGGTGTTCCCCAATCCAGAGACTCTTTCTTATACCTTTTCTAAAGCATCAACCGCTAATCTTTGGGATGATAAAGAGTCAGTCACTAAGCTGTTTCAGGTCAGAGAGGGAGGGGATGTTTGGGTATAACTTTCAGCCAATCTCTCCACCCTTCTGTTAGCTGACTTGCATAGGTACCTAATACAACCACTGGTACCCCGTGTTTTGGAGGTTATGTGAGCTAAATCTTGGTGCTTCTCACTTTTTCTCATTTCTTTTAGGTCTGCCGTGTCAGTTATTGCTAGTCATTTGTTTTCCAACTTCCAAAACTTTCAAGTTCTCTTCATCCTTCTGATTTAATGCCTTCAGAAAAATACTTCTACCAACATGGTGGGATTTGGGGAAGGAGCTAGAATAAATGCTCGAATAATCTGATATCTGAAGCTCGGTGCTGAATCTTAACAAGATAAAATATGATAAATATATTCATATATAATAAATGAATGTGTATAATAAATAGTGATATTAATTCTTCTACAAGGAATGAAAATTCATAAATGTTGGCTGTAGAAAAATACAGCCTTCTAGTTGCATAAAGTAAAATGCTTTACTTTGGTGAACTTCATATGAGCCAGCAGTATAATGTAGGTAATAAAGGAGAAGAAGAAGAGAGGGGAAAAGGCAGAAAAGAGAGGAGAAGGAAGAGAAGAAAGAGAGCAAAGAGCATTTAGGGGGCATACATTAATAGAAGTTTGAGGTAGAGCAAGTGAAATGAGTACAGCTGAACCCCTCACTGAACTCAGTATGAATCATTGAATCAGAGAAGATTAAAACTGGAAGTAGGAAGACTAGCTAGGAGAATTATTAAGGCAGTGGTGGTCGGAATGGAGACGGGAGA
>NW_006494614.1:8769889-8782117 GCF_000325575.1 Pteropus alecto
AGAGTACACGTACAGAAAGAGTGCACATTATAAGTCAAATAAACCAAAGTTCAAATCCTGGCTGTACTACTTTCTAGCTGTAGGTTATTCAGTGGTTTACTTAATCCTCAGCCTTATCTTAAAGTTCCCCTCATCTTTAAAATAGAAATGATAATACCTGCCTTGCAGAGTTGTGAGAATTATGCAATATCTATGAAGTGCTCCCTACGACCCAACATAGAGTAGGTAGACTGTTCAACTATAACTATGAAGATGATGACGATGACCATGACATGGCTTCTTTTGGCTTCAGTAACTCAGCTCAGTGCCATCTCTGGGATGGTGTCCTAACATTTCATGGCAAAGTTAATTTCTTCTTATATGTACTTATCATGCCTTGTTCACAACTCTTGTTATGGCACTTTGTACATTCCTTTAATTATTTGTTTACATCTCCATTCTCAAACTAAACTGTGAGAGCTCTCAGGTAGAGATTCTGTGCCATTCTGAGCAGGCACTTATGATCACAGTGTTTGCTACATAGTAAGTCGTGATTCTTGAGTGATTAATGTTTTATACAACCCTAAGATTTTAATGATACTGTGGAATCAGTTCCTCGAAAGTTTGCACTTTTTAAAAGAAACCTTAATTTGTTACAGCTTCGACAGTTATCCCGTGTGAACCATCCGAATATTGTGAAACTATATGGAGCCTGCTTGAATCCAGTAAGTTTATCACTTTTGCATTGTCACCTGTCTATAAGAAATGACATGGCAGATGTATGTAGGTGTGTAGTTTATGAAGTTATTTTGATGTTATATTATTTCTGAAAAAATTGTACTTATGTGTTTGTTTCTAGTCTGTTAGCGACACATTATTTTGAAGGAGTTGTCCTAGGTGTTCTTATCCAGTAACTTCATCTTATGAGGCTTATGCTATTTTGTGATAGCACCTACTCATTAACACTGGAGAAAGTCCCCAAAGATATATTATGTTTTCACATACATCTGTTTCAGGTCAGAGAGGGAGGGGATGTTTGGGTCATACTCTTAGACAGTGGGCCTCGTAGAAGACAAGGTCTTAGATCATAGATATCTCCCCTCACCCCCAGTGCCATTAACATAGTAGGGGCCAAAAGTATGATTTTTAATGCATTTATAAAATCAACAGTTGAACTAGGTTATTTTTCAAGTCCCCTAAGATGCTGTCACTCTGGTTAATTATTCTGGCATATGTTTCCTTTAGGTGTGTCTTGTGATGGAATATGCTGAAGGGGGCTCTTTATATAATGGTGAGTGTCATTAGACCTGTCTTTATCTAGTAGAGTAAAACAATTGAACAGCTTTTAATATAAACTGTAAGTTACTTAATGTTCCTCACAATTTACCTTCAGAGTCCCAAAAAGAGATAATTAAAAAAAAAGAAATCTGCTAAAGATTAAAAATAAAAATATAAGGAAAATTTGGAATTCTAAGTATATCTGTCATTCTTTTAAATTGATGGTACTTTTCATAATGTTAAAAGTGTTTAAAGTAAAATTTGCTTTTTAAATAGATTTTATTATATCTTCTTACTTTAATTTTTTTCTTATGCCTCTTAACGTTGAGCCTCCTAATTGTAGAACTCTTTAACCATACTTCCATTTCATTCTACTTTGTTTTGCTTTCTTTTCAAAAATAAAATTGTGAAAACTCACTTCACAGAACACTTTAATTATAACGAGGAAAGAACACTGTGTGTCATTAACTGGTTACCTTTCCAGAGCAGAGCAATTTCACTCTAAGAAACATCAACCAGATACGTAAATGTATTGTCTCTTGTACCATTCATATAAAATAGTTGCATTTTATTTTTTAAATTGACATTATTTTATATAAACTTTAGTGCCCACGTGTTCATCGTTGTTAATGGGTACCTAATACTCCATTGTTTTGTTTGGATGAACTATTTCTATTCTTAGCTGTTATAGAAAACATAATGGTAAACAGCTTGACACACATTATTTTGTTCTGTACTACTCAGTATCTTATAGAGGTGTGCCATCATATTGCTTATAATTTATTTAATTGTGTGAAAGACTTCATTTGTTAATAAGAACAAGTGTGGTAAAGTATATTTTACTTGAATATATGTATAACATTAAATGTTAGGTACTTATATGTTAGTTATCCATTTGAAATTATTAGATATTTCCATCTTTTTTTTTTAGAAAAAAATTCAAAGGACTGATGGGAGCATGTGTAAAAAATATCCAGTCAGATGTTCTGATAGTGCTTGCATTCACTTCGTGTCTTTTGTTATATGCAATAAAGTTCTTTTTAGTTTGTACCTTTCTTTTGCAGTGCTACATGGTGCTGAACCATTGCCATATTATACAGCTGCCCACGCTATGAGTTGGTGTTTACAGTGTTCCCAAGGAGTGGCTTATCTTCACAGCATGCAACCCAAAGCTCTAATTCACAGGGACCTGAAACCACCAAAGTAAGTTCTAGTAATGTGGTTGGTGTCTGTCTGTCTCTCCCACCCTCCCCTAGATCCCTAATTCAAGTTGATTGTTAAACATGAGTTTTTCTCTTTTCTCTTCTCTTTTGGCTGGCTCAAGAGTGTTTATTTTTAATCACTTTCTTCATTTAGTCATTTATCTAAGCTTGCATTTTATAGTGTTTTCTTTAGTGGGTTTTTATTTTAGTTGAATTTTTAATTTTAATAACTCCTACCTTAGATGCACATTTTTAGCCTCTTATTTTGTGCCTACAGTACATATTGTTGGCTAGATAGTGCCACGAGAACAGAGATAAGCTCATCTTGTTCCATGCTTTATCCTTAATAGCTAGCACAATGTCCCCACATAGTAGACATTCTACAAAAATGTACTGAGTAGTTATTATTTACCTTTCAGAGGAAAGCAAAAGAGCATTTCTGTTATCTGGGTAGACAATGCAAATATTCTGGATTTCTTTATATTGAAGATCCTGGAACTTTGAAAGAACTTCAGAATTCCCTAAATAAATAATACTATACAAGGCAAAAAAAAATTCTTTTTGTTGTATATGAGCTCAAAGAAAACATACATATGACATGTTTCTCTTTTCTCTCTAATTTTTTTTTCTTTATTCAACTGTTACAGAGTAAAAAAGTCCCCACGTGTCCTTCCCCACAACCACCATCACTGGCAACCACCTTAGTCCTTAGATAAGAGATTTCCCTTAGGAAATCAGTCTCAGGTATTCCGTTCTCTTTAATGCTTTAAAGCATTAAAATGTCCCTTTGGGGAATAACTTGTCACCTTCATGTTTAATCTGATATACTCTACATAGGTTCCAACTCTTGGAATCACTGTTCTCACTACTGTACCTTATTTCTACTCCCAGGCTTAAACTGATTTCTCTTTCCCCAGGTCCCTGGTCACATAATGTTTAAGCACCAGCCTCATGACACTTTGGTTTTTTAACTTGACTCCTGAGGCTATTGTCTTAGCTACCTATCTTGGCTAGTGAAGAAGTCACTTAGTCTTTTATTTTTTTCCTGGTTACAGAGATTGAGTCCTCCTCCCCCCTGTATTAACACACAGTTGAATTATCAAAGCAAAATCATGGAAATCATAGTTCTTATCAAGCAACAAATTGACTAATGATTCAAAGGATACAGGCAAGTATCAGGCACAGACAAAGCATTCTTTTTCTGGAGGAGCCAGATTAAATAACATAAAGGAAAATACCTCACAAAAGGAAGTCATTTCAGTTTTCTAACATCTTTTATATTTTATAATTACATAATTTAAAAGACTCCATTCTCCCTTTAACCATGTCACATAAATCCATAAATTTTAGGATCTAAATTTTATTTAACTGGTCTGTTTAGACAAACCAGGTATGTCCTACTGAAAATCATGCGTAGATAGGAATTCTCCTTTTGGTAATAAATACTATTAACATATTTATAAGAAGTCTGATCTAGGTCATTTGTTTCTATAATGTTATAAATCATCTTTGGGGCACCCAAAATACAAATTGGGCTTTAGAAATAAAATTACTTTTTCAGAATCTACTGGAGGAATTAAAATTCTTTGGATTGGCTATGCTTTCATATACAATTGTATATACAAACAAACATGCTAAATCTTATCACTGGAAAACCTAGATTCTATGGTCAGGAAGAGTTCCTCAAAATAACATAAAGAAGGCATCTGATAATTTGGTGTTTTATATAGTATCAAATTGTGCTTGTGTCCTTATTTATCTTTTGCAAGTTCATTTGCATGTACTTCAGAAATAAAAATATGTTTTTGGCTCTAATTCAGTGAAAGTAGGCCTACAAAGATAATTTAGGTTCTAATTGCAGTGAGCCTTGAATGTCATGTTCAGGGCTGGTGAACTATTAAAGTCTTATGAATAAAGGAGTACTAATTGTAATAGTAATAAAGTCATTCAGAAGAATTATTGTGATATCTTGAGAGTACCAGGATGAAACATGGAAACCAGTTAAAATGTTCTTAACTTTGAGAAAGAGTGGTAAGGGTTTCAACAAGAACAGTGAAATGGGGGGAAAAATTGTTGAAGTCATTAAAAAAGTAAGTTATATTTAGTGTTCTTTCTACTTAAATTATCATTGAAATGTTTGTGGCATTATGGAGATGCAAGTAGTTATCTGGCTTATCTTGATCATGTTGGACTAAAAGAAAACTAATTTTCTGAATAATCTCCAGTTAGAGTTTTAGCACAAAATTATATACAAAGAATTTATAAAATTTGTACTTATAATGAATTCCCGTGTACTGCTGTTAAATATTACTACAGTGTGGTGATGCAAATTATATTACCCATCTTTATTTCTGTTTGTCATAGAAAGGAAAATCTAAGTAAGTATAGTACTTGGTGATTATAATTGGGTTTTATCATACCTAGGAAAGTCAGAATCTTAATTTCAGAAAATTTTCTGGAAATCTTTTATTAGGTCATTTTTAACCATAATAGAGTTACATTCCTCCCCCATACACATGTTCTGAATATAAAAATGATTTTAGATTTGAACATTTTAAAAGTATCTTCAAAATAAAGACATTTAAAATAAAGACCGATTTTTCTTCTATATTGGTTCATTTTATTTTCTTTAATTAAATTGTTATTTTTAAAATACTACATGTTCATGATAGTATAGAAAAATATAAAGTCTTTCCTGCCTCCCATTTTCATTCCTCAGAGGTAACCAATGTTTAGTTTTGTTTTTAATCATGCGTGGATTATACTATACATAATTTTTTTTGCTTACATAGACAACTTTTCATATCTATCTATAGATAGATACTTATATCTTTATGTTTTATGGATAAATAATATTTTTATTACCTCTTAAGTAAAGTGGATACTTAAAATAGAAACTATTCTTAGCCTTATCAGCACTCTTAGACTTAGAAGACTTAATTTATAGAGCTGTTTTTAAAAAATACAATTGCTACTGAATCATTTGACATTTTGAGAGTCTGTAAAGTTTTTAATGCCCTAAATCAGTGCTTCTCAAACTTTCCCACCCTCCCAGAACAAAGTTATGATAGAATATAACCTCAGTAGGTCTGAGAGTAAGGATAAAGCCAAAAAAGCCTTCTTAAGGAAAGTTACGTACAAATTTTGCATTCAGCTTTATACATTATGCAATTTCTATTAAAGTCAATGTTAGGATGTTAAAAGCACTTACAGCTGAGTAAAAGTGATGGTCCAGGGAGATGTGCTAGCCTTAACGTGGGGCTCTTTTACTTATTCAGGCTCCTTGCCACTTATTTTAGCATACACTGCTATACTGGCAAGGTTTTATACCCTAGTTTGAGAAACACATATACTTAAGCCATGATATGTATACATTTAAATTCTAACATCTTTTTTGTGTTCAAAGGGATCATGTAGAAACGTGGTTTGGATTCTTATGCTCATGTGATAAGGATGTTGACACTCCAATAAGATGGCAAAACAGATAAACCGAAAAACCATTCTACAACAAACACCCAGAGATATTGCTTATTACAACAGATATATCTTACAAAAAAATAAAGGAAAACATCAGGACAAAAGATGATGAGAATTGAACCCTAAATGTAGGAAGCAAGCATGGAAGCCAAGGGCTTTACTGTAGCCTCTGCCAGGATATAGAATGAAGAGCCCCAGGTGTAAATGGCTCATATGTAACTGGACACAGGTTCTTTGTTACACACTGGATGAGGTAGCAGAACTGAGACCTCTGCTTAAGAGTGGTATCTTTGAAGGGCACAGCTCAAAGAAAAGTAAGCTAGAGGAAAAAAAAAATCAGTTTTCTGACTACATAAACTTCTATTTCTTAACAGAGGGTCTCCCTTCATGCTATTGCGAATTTAAATTTGCCCTACTTACACAATCAAGAAAACCCCAACAAACAAGACAAGTTAAAAGTGCTTTGAGATTGGTAGTGTTTGAGGGCACTGAGAGTGAGTGAAACTCCGTTTGAAAGTCATATGCTTTCAATCCATGCCTTTAGGATTATTCTAGATTAAGAATAATCAAATATGAAGCCACAGTAAAAATTACCACACCCATAAGATGCAAGGTACCACAAGTGAAAATCAGCAGAAATAACACAAAGCAGAATTAAGCCCTCAATTTTAAGACTCCAAATATTTGGAATTACCAGATATGGAGTATAAGATATATATACTTAAATTATTTACAGAAATAAAAGAAATCAAAATGTGCAAGGAATGAAAACTATCAAAATGGCTAAAAGAACTAAATAAAACATTTAGAAATAGTTAAAAATTTTAAATAGATATGAAATAGGTGACAAGAGAATTAGTAAGCTGTAAGATATATCTGCAACTACCCAGAATGCAGTGCACACAAATAGATGAGAAAAATGATAGGTTAAGGAACATGTACAAAAGGAAAGGAAGGACTAACAGCATAATTAGAACTACAGTCGAAGTAAATAGAATAGGGAGAGACTTTTCAATTCAAGAGAGATTGGCCAAGAACTTTCTAGATAAAGGATATCAATTCTTAGCAGGATAAATAAAAAGAAACCTACCCTGTGACACACCTAATGAGGCTACAGAAGAACAAAAACAAAGGAGAGATTTTTAAATCAGCTAAACAGAAAAGCTGTTACACAGGTTTCATAGTTAGACTGAAGTATACTTTCCAGCACCAGCAATGGAAGCTAGAAGACTAGAATCATAACTTCATAGAGCTGAAAAATAGCTAACTACAAAGAATTGCATGTCTACCCTAAATTATTTTTGAGGGGGCTACACATTAAAGACATTTTAAAACAAAACCTGAAAGAATTCACTATAGTAGACCTTCATTAAAAGTATTTTGGGGGAAAAAAATGATTACATAAGGCAAATATAAGATTCAAGAAAGAATGGCGAGACAAAATGAGCAAACATACATTAAACATTGGCTATACAAAACAATATCTTTTTTGCATGTAAGGGGAGATTGCTGGAGGAAATTCAAAAAAAAGAATGATTTCTACCGGCTTGCAGAACAACTTACGTGCCTATAATCCTTTTAGGTAAACATTTTTAAATGTAAAATTAAGTTTAATAATAAGCTTATAAAAATTATCTTTTACTTCCACAGTCCTTTTTATAATTTCAGAATGCTTTATATATTTTATTTCCTATAAGAGTAACAAGTTACATTGGGATATGAAAAACCCAAAACTATGAGTACTAAGGGAATCTTAGTACTTTGGCACATTAGTTGTTTTAACTCTAGTACAGTACAAGACTTATCACCATAAAAATTTATTTCTCACTCATGTGAAATTCAAAACAGATGACTTTCTATGTGATTATTTAAGGACCTAGTTAGGCTCCCTCCATCTTGTACTTTGGGGACCAGCAGATAAAGAGAATGGAGATCGTGTACAAGAGGTTTTTTGAGCCAGAACTAGAAGTGAGCCATGGGTCTCCTAGCCACATGCCAGTGGCCACAGCTCAATCTTAGCCACACCTACCTGCAAGATAGATTGGGAAATGTCTTATGCTCTAGAAGAAGAAGGGATGTGTTTGGTGAGCAGCTATCCAGTCCCAACCACGTCTACCTTTTGGTCACCCAAGATCTTATATTCTCTTAGGTAGAACTACTCACTGCCCTTTGCCAATTAAACACCCCAAAGGCTCTTCCAATAACCATCCAGCTCATGGTCTAGTATCTCTGGATGATGTGTAAGTGCTCTCCAACTGGTCTGGATGTGGCTCCTCCCAGTCTCTAGACAAATGAATTAAAAAGATAAGTTATCTGTCACCCTCCTCCTCCCCCTTCCAACACACACACAGACACACAGTGACAGAAAAGAAACAGGACAATCAGTAAGTTTCCAGCCTCCAATATCAGTTTTCATGCTGCCTACTACTAAGCCAATACCAAATATATTAGATTTTTGTTACAGCAGCACCCACTTTGATACTATTTTCTTATATTGATTAGAGTGACACTGTTGTGATAGATAAGCTCTGAAATTTCATGTCTTAACAAAGTACTGGGTTTTTTTGTTTCACTCATGAACTCTGAGGTGAATGTACCTGATTAGTTGGCAGTTTCTCACATGATGGTTCAGAATCCCAGGCTCCTTATAGTTCATAATCCTCTGCATTTGGTGGCATATGGGGAAAAAAGGACTTCTAGGCCAGGCCTGGAAGTGAGTACATTGCTTCCACCCATATTCCATTGGCTAGAGTGGTCGTATAGCCACATCTAACTACTCAGAAGGCTTGGAAATGTTATCTTATATGCCCAGGAGGGAGAAGAAATGGGCTTAGTGAACAGCTAACCAGTCTTCTACATTAAGCTAAACTAAAGACACTCATTTCTGTTCACCATAAGGTTAATATGAATGTTAATATAATAACTTTTAGACGATGATCCAGAGTTTGAAATCACAGTCTGTAATGTGTGTCCATATTAATGTGTATAGACCTGAAACAGAATTTTCATGAAACAATAGTTAATTTTACTATTTATAATGCATTTTGATATTTTATATTTTTTAAGGTGCTCTTATAGTCTACTGAATGCTCTTATAGTTTTGTGATCTGGATTTCCAGATTTATGATCTAGATTTTATGATTTAGATTTTATGACTGGGTTTCTACTACAGCTTGAAAAACACTGGAAATTTAGGGGCAAGTGATTTATGAAGGTATTCATATTCATCTACTCACATTTCAGGACATTATAATGTTGACCTACTAGAAGTTTTTTAAACCCCATATTTTAATTTGGCCTAAAGAGAACTATAGTAGGAAAAATTATGGAGATAGAGGTAGAGGCATCAAAGTGTGGGTCTAGCAGTCTTCCTAAGAGAAGTAGGTTAAGGTCAATTGATTTTTGCTATTTAATTAATGTTTAGAGGAATAGTTAATATTCCTCTGAACTATTAAGCTGTTATAATGACCAGATAACATTTCACAGAAACTGAATGGTGACATTTTGCTTAACCCTTTCTGTTTCCACAAATGTCTCTTTATTATAGAATCAAATATTAATCTTACACCCTTTGATTCTTTTTTTTTAACAGCTTGCTGCTGGTCGCAGGGGGTACAGTTTTAAAAATCTGTGATTTTGGTACAGCCTGTGACATTCAGACACACATGACCAATAATAAGGGGAGTGCTGCTTGGATGGCACCTGAAGTTTTTGAAGGTAAAATGACAGAAGCATGATATGATTGATAATCTGCCTTATTATTCCATGTAAACCCAATATGTGTTTATGACTTCATCTTGTTTTCATGGTTTTAGTTCTACATGTACATAATTACTAGATATATACTGAAGTGTAAGGAATTATTACTAAATATAACCTTAGATCTTAAATCTCATAGCAAGATTTAAGTGGTCTAGCACCTTCTATGCAAGTTTAAGCATATGTACAGTTGATCTTCTTTCTCAGATTCTGTAATTACAAAATCACCTATTTGTAAACTTAAAACCAATATTCATGGTTATTCACAGACACATATAGAGCAGGAAAAAATTTTGAGTTGCCCAACACACGTTCCCAGCTGAGGTCGAACAAAGTAATGCTCTTCCTCGTTTTAGCTCTCAAACTATGTTGTTTTTGTCATCTATTTAGCGCCACATCATTTTTCACTTTCTGTTTTTTATTGGTGATTTCACTGTTTAAAATGGCCACCAAGAGCAGAATTGAAGTGCTTTCTAGTGTTTCTAAGTATAAGAACACTGTGATGTATCTTCCAAGAAAATACATGTGCTAGCTAATCTTCATTCAGGCATAAGTTCAATATTAATGAATGGCCATGAGTTCAATATTAACGAATCAACAATATATATTAAATAAGGTGTTTTAAACGGAAACACATCCTTTGGCAAAAATGAAGAGGCTTACAGGAAACCCTTTATTTCTCCTAGGAGCAAATGATTCAGGGTTCACTGATTCAATGTTCATAGCAACTATAGAACTAAATACCAGGAATAACCGGAATCAACTATGTTTTCGTGTTGGTTTCCTGGCAACTAAAAATTGATAGTCTAAAGTATAAATGAGCATGCCTTGATGAGAATGAAAGTAGGCAAAAATATGGTACTAAGAACAAGTAAAGGATAAGCTTATGTTTACTTTCTTTTACATGTTCACATCTCACTCAAGTTCTGAAAGAGTGAGCCATAAATTTCATGCTAGGGTTTCTGTATAAAAACATCAAATTGTCTTTTAAATGAGAAAAGTTGAACTGAAGATGTTTGATTTGTATGTTAGGATGTATGAATGCCTGTAAAATTCAGTATGTTCAATAATCAGATTCTGATTAAAGGGGTTTTGTTTTTGTTTTTTATGAATTTGAAGTTTTTGTTTGCTTTTAGCCACCCGAGAGAAAAATTTGCTATGTAACTGGTCACTTGAGTAGACCAGTTTTGCCATAAAATTCGATTTAAAAATTAGTGGACAAGCAAGGGTTAAATTAAATAATGCCTTCTTATTTTCAGGCTCATACACAGAATACATCTAATTGGCATTGTTTTAAAATTATTTAATACACCTTTCTATGAGTTAAAATAACAGTATTCCTGTGGAATAGAAAGCAAAAAGATTTGTTTATACAAAGGAACCCAGAAATAAGTTATTGTTAATAGTATAGAGTAACAAAGCTCAGACTATTAGGCTATGTAGATTTTTTTTTGTTTCTGAAAGGTGTCAACACCTATAGCCCAAATTAGATTGTAATGACGTCGTAATTTAATGCTTACAGTTCACTGCTAAGTACATGTGTAGTATATATATTAAGTACTTATGTAGTTGTCTTTATTGTGGGTAGCTTGAGGTTTTGGGGGGGTGCTATTTATTGTGATGATTCACCACCAGTTTATAAATCCTACAAATTTTACTGCATAATCTGTTTACTATAAATTTGTTATCCATAACTTTCACTGTTTACAATTTATTTTTAAGTTTGCAAATTAAGAACTTCATCTCACCAGATATTGAAAAGAAAATCTTAACACTAAATTAGAAGTTTCTTCTGCTTTGATAATAATTCTTTCCATCAAGAGAATGGGGGAAGAAAATTTAAGATTAAAACATTATAGAAGGGAAAGTACATCATCTCAGAGAAAGTATAAATCAAAATAAATAAAAGATAAGGCTTGTGACTCTTGATAAAAAAGTAGAAAAGGACCAACTTTCTAAAGTAGATTTTCTAGTTCATTATTATTACGTAATTCATTTTTTAAAATATATCTGTTGCAAAGACTTAAGGAACTTCAGAAAGAGTTATTTCTCAGCTCTACATGTTGCATCATCTAGTTCATGTGCATCTAGTTTGATGTTCATTCTTAAAATTTATGAAAATAGTTTCTGTAAGTCATGTGGAAAAAATATCTTGAAATTATACTACCTTTTTTTCTAGGTAGCAATTACAGTGAAAAATGTGATGTCTTCAGCTGGGGTATTATCCTTTGGGAAGTGATAACACGTCGGAAACCCTTTGATGAGATTGGTGGCCCAGCTTTCCGTATCATGTGGGCTGTTCATAATGGTTTGTGAAAAGACATTTTTCTTTAATATATTTTACGTATTTCCTCTTTGGAAAATTGTTTCTCCCTTAAGGAAGACTATTTATCCCTAACATTAATATACAACTCTTTGGTACCAGAATACTTTCCTGCCACATTTTGCTACCAACCCCAGAGTCAGGCAGGGCAAGGCTGGGAGTGGCCCTAGCCCATGCACCAGGCTGAGGGGGTCTGCTGGCTCTACTGGT
>NW_006494614.1:8782132-8803237 GCF_000325575.1 Pteropus alecto
ATCAGTAGACCCAGAGCCAACTGCTTAGGTTGGTTCTCTCCAATAATTAGAGAAGCATTGGATTGGACTCTGTGGAGAAAATAAAATTTAAAAATAAATTAATTAAATTTCTCATGTGGTTAAGATAATTGGGGAACTGTAGCCTCTTCTTCTGGGGAAGCAAGGGTCTCACTGAGGTGAGAAAGCAAAGAATAGTAATAAGAGTGGTTACTTAAGCTGTTCAGAAAGGCGAAACACAAAGTGTTCTATATGCTCTTTAATCTCATTCATCTTAATGAGGTGAGTACTGTTAATTGCCTCATTTTAGAGTTTTACAGATTAGGATACTGAGACCTAGAGAGGTTAAGTAACTTGCCCAAGGTCACAAGATTAGTTAAGTGATATTGCTGGAATTCAAATCCAGATCTTTTTGACTCCAGTGTCTATACTTTTTAGTTAAGTTGACTTAGGACATTAATGTCCTTGCATCCCTCCTCTTCCTTTTATACCATTAGTTAGGATGTTTCTAACCACCCCTCGTGTCAGAATACATCTTCATTAATCAAGTTACTTTACATTGGCTTTGGGAAAATAAACTGTTCATGAAGAGAAATTGCTTAACTTTCCTAACTTTTAATATCACTCTCTGTTATTTAATTTCTATCGCTTGATTATAATCATTCTGATTAATGGCATTTTAATACACTGTTCTACAAGTGATACAAACAGATCTGCCTAACTATTTAGGTCATTCATGGACCTGTCAAATAGTACCATCCTCTGAGTAATCTTAAGTTACTGGTTTTCTGTACTACTTTTCATTTACTTCCTTTATTGTCATTATAGAGAATGCTAGAGCATTGACTAAGACAGTTTTCTTTTTTTTCTCTCATCAGTCGTCAGTAAACAACTGAATGTCAGTAAAGTAAGGGATAAAGGAACTAGCATTAATTGATAAAATTACAAAGATTTCATTATATTCGAGGCCACCTCTGAGTTAGGGATCTTACTAATATTATTATAAACTTAGTAATAACACAAAAGTCATCAGTTTTCAGCTTATGAAATGATTGTTCCACAGCAGCCAAAAGGTCCACCTCTCACAAGAGTCATTTGGAAGTCAGTAAGTATAACATCATAGTTGATGATTTTTTAGGTATGGAAGATGATTTTTCAAACATTTGAAATTTTTGCAGTTAATCTGAAAATCTAGTTCAAATAGGATTGCCTCAGTTTTTTTTCTTAATAACAAACAGATTAAGCCATTATTATTTGTTAAAAGAATGTTTATAACAAATGAAATATTTTTAATTTTCAGTCTTACTATTACCATACTGTATTTAAAATTTTTAATTTAACTTTTCAAAAGGTGTAGCTTCAAGTTAACACCTAAAGGACAAAAAATTTTTTTGTACTTTTATCGTTTAAGATACAAGGTGTATAAAATAAATACTGCTTAGAAATACATATAAAAAGCTTACAGCATTCTTTGAGTAAATACATTCCTTCTCCCCTCTCTAATTTTTAATTATAGGTACTCGACCACCATTGATCAAAAATTTACCTAAGCCCATTGAGAGCCTGATGACTCGATGTTGGTCTAAAGATCCTTCTCAACGCCCTTCAATGGAAGAAATTGTGAAAATAATGACTCACTTGATGCGGGTATAATCCTTTTTTTGAGGGGCTTTGGATTTAGGGAAATATGATATATACTGTTTTAATGGAGTTTTAAAGTAAGGAGACATTATTGTTATTTTCTGCTTTGTACTTTTCTGTATTTTCCATTAGAATGGGCATTTATTACTCATATGATCAGAAGAAGACATGTCATTTTGAAAAAAAAATGTCTAGTTCTTAATTATGGAAAAGTGGCTGGACTAGGGTTTTGGACTTGCTTTTTTTTTCAGTCTTAATTTCGTGGATAAATAAATGTATTTGTTTCTAGGCTTGCCTGTTGCCTCATCTGTAATGTGAGAGAAGCCGAATTAGGTGATCACCGAAGCCTTTATAGGACTTAGGAATTTTATGACTCTTATACTTGCTAAACTAAATTTTAAATTTTCTTTAGTACAACTCTTCATCAAGCAGCCATTTATGTAGGACAATAGAGAGATTGCACTCCTAGACACATTTATTTAAATGATTTATACCTTTTGGTTTTTCATTACATATTTTCTGCTTTTCATTTGCCATTAAAAAGTTAAACTCTCTTCTAGGATTTATAGGATTTTAAAAATTTAGAACAAACAACTCTTTTAAAGGATTATCCAGATTTCCTAGTGCACTACCAAAACCTGTCAAGTGGTACCTTAACTTAAAAAAGTTAATTATTTACGAAAGTACCTGAATCTCAGAACAATTTGCTCTGTAGAAGAATCTTTCAATCTCCTTAAATATAGCTAAGTGATTTCCTAAATGGCCAAGGATTTAGTTTGTTCATTCTATTGAAAATAGTTTAGGTAAATCATCTTGACCTAATCTGATTAAAGTTTACCATCATATTTGGGTACCAGCTGTATATAGAATCCCAGGCCATAAAGATTTCTTCATAAGAAAACAACTTAGTCTCTGTAGTCATATATCTTAAAACATGGGGGTATATGAATTGTTCAAATTGTAATTGTATTCAATATGTGCTTTAATTTGAAAAGAATATATTTTTTCCCTAAATTCTTATTTTTGTCCAGCAATTATATCTCATACATTTCTAGTTCACAGAGTAATATCCATAATTTATCTTTTATATTTAAAATATTAAATATTTCTGACAATTATTCTATGGCATACCAGTCTTAGTTGTCAGGCTAACAACCTTTGCAGCAGTTTGGTAGTTTACGTCCCTACTATGAGAACATAAATATTTTTCTTGTAATTACGAGGAATGATGCTATTATATTTCATATGTTCCTTTAGAGAAACATTTGCTGTTTTCTTCAAGACTATGTTGGTTCTGTGTAAAATACTTAGGTAATACATGGCATTGATCACACTTAAAATTCAGAAAAGTAGCACATTATTGTCATTTTTTTTAAATCAAAAACTTAGTTATCTACAAATTCAGTATACGCCATAGGGAAAATAAAGCAGCATCTTTACTACATTTAGACCCTATGACAGTGAAATAATTCAGATGTACTTGCCAAGTTAATTTTTACAGATTTTAGCTTATGTTAAAGAAATTTTAAATTGGATTTACTTTTATTATATATAGTACTTTCCAGGAGCAGATGAACCATTACAATATCCTTGTCAGTATTCAGATGAAGGACAAAGCAACTCTGCTACCAGTACAGGTAAGTAGATTGGAAGAGTAATAACCTAATTTCTTAGTGTCTCTCCCATGAAATTATAATCAAGGAGCAATAAACAATGTCCCCATTTGCATTTTAATTTCATTTCATATAATTGACTGCAGTTTGAGTTTCCAGGTGCATCATTCTTCATAAAGCTAGCCAAATTCAAGAGTTACTAAAACCTGCTTCCAAGTCTTGGAATTCTTGCAAAGTTACATGTAAAAGATTGGATATTGTACATTGAGTTACTCTGAATTTTAAAGTGAACTCTAAAATTCCACGTTTCGCTTCTATTACTATCTTCAACCCTCTCCTCATTTTTATACTATGACCTTCAGTCCTTTGACCTTTTACCTTTTCGCTGACCTAGGTTCTTCCTTCCTCCCTCTTCTTAATTCCAGGCAGTTATTATAATTCCATTGAGAATAATCTTTAGCCTTCTAGCCCTTGTCTCAAGCTTGCTTGGCTAAACCAGAAGCCTGATTAATTTGACACTCAGTTTACTCCTTGCCTATATCAGTGTAGCTGAATGTGCCTAGAGGTGGCACATGTTTACTATCCTCAAATGCCTATTTAGTGCTGCTAGACATGTTTTAGTCCATCTCTCCTCTTCCAAATGACCTAATTTTATACTTTAGCCTCTCTTCTCAAACTTCAAACACCTCCTCCCCAATCTTCACTCTTAGCTGACCTTGTTTACTGTTTCTCTGGAAAAAAAAAAAAAAAGAGTAATCAGAAGATAGGTTCCATAAGCTCCTTCACTACATCTGCCCATCTACCTGTATCAGTATCTGTGCCCAACTACTCTACATTCTCTTTTGTTACTTGTGGCTAAACTGTCCGTGCATCTAGCTAAAGGCAAGCCTATCTACTTGTGCATTAAATCCCATCTGCTCTTCCCAGCAGTTCTTCCCGCTATCTCTTGCATCATCCATTTTAGCCTTTCTATTAGGATCATTCCCAGAGCAGTATAGTTTGTATTTGCATTCTCTAGCTTCTTTCTTCCCATTCTCTCTTGTGCCCACTCCATTCAGGCCTTTGTTATATCACTACTCCAGAATTGCTCTTGTCAAGGTCACCAGTTATCTTTACATTACTAATTCTAAATGCGTGCTTATCAATTCTCATCTTTTTTGACTATCAGTGGCATTTGACACAGTTTGTTAAAGCATTTTCTTCAGTTGGTCTCCAGGATACTATAATCGCCTGGGTTTTGTATCTGTGGCCACTGTTCTGATGGTTTCCTATGCTGGTTATTTCTTGTTTTCTCAGCCTATAAGTGTTAGAGTGACCAGAGGTCAGTCGTTTGGCCTCTTCGCTGATCTAACTACACTGCTTTCCTTGATAATCTCTTCTAATCTCATATCTCTATATACTGTCTATTTGCTGATGTTTTGCTCCATTCCAGACCTGAACTCCACATACATCTCTACTTGCTTGATATCTAACAGGAACTTAAACTTATTTTTTAAACTAAGCTCCTGGTGCTCCCTTCAAACTCACTCTTCCTGTGGTCTTCCCCATCTTGATTAATAACCACTTTGTTCTACTAGCTCAAACTAAGAACCTTCAAATCATCTTTGACTATCAGAAGACTAAACATTTTGGTTCCCTTTTTGTGCTATTTTTATCTAAAAATGGTTTTTTTGGGGTATCCTCATTAGCTTGAAAAGTCTTATTACTATTCATGTCTTGCTAATTTAGAAAAGAATTTGTTACATATTATTGATTGAAGCATCTGTATTATTTCCAACCTCTACTCATAAATGTTTCTGCTTTCGTAGGCTCATTCATGGACATCGCTTCTACAAATACAAGTAATAAAAGTGACACTAATATGGAACAAGTTCCTTCCACAAATGACACTATTAAACGCTTAGAATCAAAATTGCTGAAAAATCAGGCAAAGCAACAGGTTTGTTTTGTTACTCAAAGTAAACTGATGTGGTAACCTTACCAGTTGTCATAAATGAAATTAATTATTTGCTATCTTCCATTATACAAATCTCGAATCTTCTTCCTAAAACAGACAGATAAGCTTAAGAGTAGAATGTAATGAGATTCTCCTACCATTTATTACCAAGCATATTGTTTTTCCTTCTTATGATTACTACCTTTGCCAACTGTGCAACTCCCTTCGTAAGGTGATCCCTGACTTTAATGGTTGATGGTTAATAATGTAAACTAGCTGTCTTTTAGCTGTAACATCTAGTTAAAGAAATTGTCCTAAATTGTCCTAGATTTCATGTTCAGATTTATTATATTTTTGCTGTTATTGGTTTAAAATTTTTTTAAGACGTGATTTTATTTATCTTGTTTGAGGCTTTAGGTTAACTAATAATTGGAGCATTTAACTGCAAACTCCAGTGACTGCCCTTTTCTAAAGGCCAGTATCGCAGCTAGCTCTTACTTAGCCCTGTTGTTCGCTCTTCCTGAAAACTTCCCTTTTCTTTCAGAACCAAATAGAATCCATAACAGTACCAGTTGGCATCTTCCTCCTTCTAGGCTGCCCAGGATTTTAAATCTAAAGAGTTTCAGTAATTCAAATTGACCTGTAATTTTAACAGAGTGAATCTGGACGTTTAAGTGTGGGAGCTTCCCGTGGGAGCAGCGTAGAGAGCTTGCCCCCAACCTCCGAGGGCAAGAGGATGAGTGCTGACATGTCTGAAATAGAAGCCAGGATTGCTGCGACCACAGGTAAAAAGGAAATAAAAGTCTAAAGAAGAGTGTAAATGATAGTTTCAGTTATTTCAGGATTGGGAATATCGGGTGTTTTTTGTGTCTTAAAATTTTTTAAAGCAGGAAATGGGCTTACAGTATACTTTCTAAGCTTCTAGCAATAATTTATACATTTCTCTGAAATTCCAAATAAGGAAGATATGACTTGTAAAATTATTTAGGTTATAAAATATACCTTACTAATTACAGATTTAACAGATATAATTTGTTTAGCTCAAACGTGAGCTTGAAGCCTAAGGGAGAAATTGAAATTTTGCCAAAACCAGAATGTTTGGGAAATTTTTAAGTGATTCTACTAGAATTTTGTGCTGAACTCAATAGCAAAGAGCAAATATTTTGTTTTGAAAGTAGCAAAAAAATATGCTTCAGATCCACATATAATTTGGCCTTACTGTTGTGCTCCTCCTCCTGCCGCTGGAAAAAATAGCTAAGCTGTTTGTGGTTAATTCTTTTAACTATAAAATTAAAGATAATTTTAGTCTCTCTAGAAAAAGCTAATATTTAAATTTAATTTCGTCAGTTTTTAAAGTGATTAATTATTGGAAGGACTAGTCAGCACAAAAACAATTGTATGTCTTGTTACCTGAGTGAACTTCTAACCTTCTTTCTAATAACCAGGTTTCATTTCAGTAATACTGGTTTAATTAGCTCACTTTCCAATTTTCACGGGGGTGGAGGGGAGCTGATTATAAAAGTAAATACATTTCTGTTGTGAAAAATGTGGAAATGTAAACAAACGAAAAAAAGTCTTCCATAGTTGTCCCATCCAGAGATAAACACAACATTTTTGTGTATTTATCTCTAGTCTTTTAACTATATATGTGTATACATGTGTATTTCCATGTGTATTAGCATATGTATTTTTTAACTTAGCTAACCAGATTTTTTTTTTAGGTCTTTTTTGTCATTCATTTGATTTTTTCCTAAAATAGAATATTCTCATTTTGTGTGGAGCTCTTTTTCAGAAAGAAGTTGTCCAGAGGACCACCATACTATACTTATCTTCAGCTAATCATGATCACTGATTTAATCAGCGTTAGAATCGGGTAGATATAACAAAATATCCAAAATAAGTGTCTTTAACACATAAACTTTATTTTTCACGCATAGAGAAATCTGGAGGTAGGCTCCATGATCATTAGGCAACTGGGCTCCTTCATCCCTCTGTGCCACAATCCGTTTGTGGCTTCCATCCTCAAGGTTACTTTGTACTCCAAATGAATATTATAATGTTAGTCATCACATCCACAATCCAGAGAGCAGGAAGGAAGAATTAGAGGAAGGCCATAAAGGCACATGCCCAAGCTCTTTCAAGGAGCTTTCCCAAAAGTTTCCCAGAACAACTATTACATTAGCTATAGTAATACGGTCAGATGGCTACACATGACTCCAAGGAACAGAAAGATCTACGATCTTTTATCTGGGAACATTGCCATCTTGAGTAAAGTCAGGGCTTCGTTGCTAAGAAAGAAGGGAAGAATAGAGATTGGCAGGGCACTAGCAGTCTCTGCCACGCAGATGGGTCTTCAGAAACGATCAAGTTGAATGGAGGTCACCAGCTACTGACAAGCCTTCCTGGTCTCTGTGAGTCACAAGTACTTCTGTGGAGGGAGGGAGTCTCAGTGTAGTGTCAGGTGAACAGTGTCCACAGGGACATACCTTCACACTTTGGGGAACTTTTTCACTTCAAGGATCTCATTCAGGGTAGACCTGCCAAATAGTAAGTGCTACCCTAAAACAGGAAGTAGTGTGATAATAATATTATTATATCTGCTAGTGTCAATTTTCTAGTCAGGTACTAGTTTATAATTATTCTTTACAAAAGTGATGTTTCACTAGGTTAAAGATAACCACACACATTTAAATTACCCTATCCTTTTTCTGCCTAAACGTAGAACAGATGCTATCGAACATACATTGAATTTTACACAATTCAGATTTTTTAGTGAATTGTCTTAACTTTGAAAGGTTCATATTCTCCAGCCTTTCAACACTATTCATGTTTAGTGGGAATATACCCTAAATTTTGGAAACTACAATAAATATTCAGTTTACTAGAAGTATATGTAAATATTTATAATTATAAAAGCATACACATTTCATACTTTGATTCAATATTTATCATTTAATCACTGAATTTTACTTTACAGCACACTTCAAGAAACACCTAACTTGAACATATATTCCTGTGTTTGTGTAATTAAAACAGATATGGCAGCTTATTTCTTTTAACTCCTTTCTTCTTTCCCACTTTCATCCTAGTCCCCTATCGCATATCATAGGTTTCACTTAGGTAGATTGTTTTTGTGGACATGTTTGAATTTAGCTTCCTCATTATCCTGCAGCTTTGTTTGTCTCTGTCCCTTTTTTTTTCCTGCTAATTAAAGCTAGTATGTGAAGCATCTTGTATTGGTAGTTGTTTGCTCCTTAATCATGCCTTTTCTAAGCATGGATGAAAAGTTAGATAGTTCTGCATGCCATTCTGCATGAAGTGTTATTAACATAAGTATTTTGAAAATTATTCTGTTTTTGTAGTTAATTGTTTTCTGTGTTACTATTTGTGGTTGTTTGCATGTATACTGTATATATGTGTTTTTGCAGCCTCTTCCAAGCCTAAACGGGGCCACCGTAAAACTGCTTCATTTGGCAACATTCTGGATGTCCCTGAGATCGTCATATCAGGTATCATAGACCACCTCAGGTGGTCTAATAACTATGGTATCGGAATAATGATCCCTGGTACTTACAAAATGCTTCTTGCTCCAATTTTTTATAGGACATGACAATAGATACCTGGCATGTAGTAATTAGGGAGACAAATTGAAAAGTGAATGCATTTATCTACACTGAAGCAGGTTTGACAGGGTACCTCAGATCTCTCAAAACTAAAGAAAGAAAAGAAAATTTTTTCACAGAACGGAGAATGCCACCCCAAAATTCTACCAGTTCTTCCTCTTACCTTTTAAGTGAGCAGCTGAACTGAACCCAAATCTTTTTTGTATCTAACAGAAAGAAGAAACAACTATTTTAAAATATTTGTTGTCCTGTCTCCTTTTCTTTTTTAGTTACTGCTCTTGGGGCTTCTTCTAGGTGTTCTCTCCCAGCCTCTTTCTGTTGGTAGCAAGTGAAATATGAAGTTGAGAAGAAAGTTGCTAAATACCATTTTACCTTAACTTAGAAAACAGAAACAAAACTAAATAAAATTTGCTGTTTTGCATGGTATCTTGCCAAAGAATCATGGTCAATTCTAATTTGTGTATTATCAGGAGAATCTTCTCACAAATTACTTATTTTTATACCCGTCACATGGAACTTCAGTGTCTCAAATTGGTAAATTGCTTTATTTCTTAGTGATATCATAGATGAATCTAAATCATCATTTTTGATAGAAACTTAAATAGCATACATGACCTTCATTATTGGTTAATATATGTTATCAAAATTATCATTTATCCCTCCGCTTTAGGTTTTGCTTTACCCCTTCCCCCAAATTTTTGATAAGAAAATACACATACACATACCCATACACATTCATGGGTATGATTCAGGTGACTTCTCCAGCACTCTGTACTTTGCCTGTGATTGTGCTTTTAGCATACTGTTGGATTATAGTTGAATACCTAGTAGTTGTTTTCTCCTTTAGAAAATTGAAAAATGTGAGGATAGAGACAATGTCTTTGTCATTTATTATTGATTTTATCAGCAATATCTGGCTCCATGCCTCCTACATAGTGTTTAATAAATATGTGCCTGTTAAATGAACAAACTATTATTGAGGTCCAATGGCTAGGAACCAGGATACATATAAAATCTATATAAATTATAAATATGTATAAAATGTAAATTATACAATTCCTAGGGGCCATTTTGTCTGTACAAAACTATTTTACGTTAGAGTAATTTTTATTCTAGTTATCAGAGTCGTTTACAACATCATCACTATTGCTATTCAGAGAATAGAGTTAACCTATTTGTGACATAGTAATTTTATTTATTGAGTCATGGGCTACTTTCAGAATTAACAAAGTACTTGAGATCATTTTACCTTCACACCGAAAGGTACTATGTTTAAGGGAATAGTATTCTGACTAAAAAAGTGGCAACATTTAAACATACATACTGCTGAGCTGTAATTATCTTAAATGTTTGAGGTAATCAGGAAAATTTAGGCAAATGGTAATATGATCTTAATCCAGGTCTTATGGGTAAGCATTAAGAACAAAACACATGCTCACATGTGTGCGCATGTGTACACACACACACACACACACACACACACACACATATACATACATACATACATACATACACTTCTTGTTAGGGGTGATATAGCCAATACAGTACAAGATAATGAGGGAGAGGAAGAGGAGAAAGTAATAGTCTCAGTGGTTCTCAACCAGAGTTAATTTGCCTCACAGGGGACATTTGGAAACATTTTTGGTTGTCACAACCAGAAGGTGCTACTGGCCTATGTAAGCAGAAGCTGGGGTGCTCCTAAACATCATACAGTGTACCATACAGCCTCCCATAGCCAAGAATATTCAGCCTAAAATATTAACAGTGCCAAGGCTAAGAAACCCCAGTTAGTTGCTCTGTGGCCCATAAAGTAGTTTAAAGAATATCATCTTAATTGATCTTCATAACAGTCTTATAAGTATGGTTATCAGATAAAATTACATATAGTCATTTTACAGATGCAGGCATTAAATCTGATGATGTTGAGTGGTTTTCTCACCGCTAATCACATTCATTTTCTCCTTTTTTGTTTGAGTCAGTGAAGATATAGTAATTTTGCCTTGCTTCTCCTTAAGGATCATATTAAAGAGAGCTCTTCATCCAGGAGTCCCTCTTTTAGGACACTGGGTCCTTATGAAGTCAGGAAACTTTAATTCTGCTGTTAATTGCCAGAGCAACATCGCTGTTCAAGTGGAAATAATATTCAGTAATACATTTTCATTCAACATTTTTGTTGGTGTTAACCAATGTTACCCCAGTAGACTTAATTTAAAAAAAAAATGAAACTCAACCACCTTCTTACACTACATTACAAGAATTAAAAAAAAAATTCTTGTTAGGTTTCCCACCCAAATGTTCAAACATTAACATAATTAGTTTCACTTTAATAAAAGAATGCAAGCACTGGAATTGAAATAATTGGACATAAAAGCCAAACATTAATTTGTTCTTGTATTTTAAAATTAAATATAAAAATATAACCCATGCTTTAGGAATATCTCGAATATCTTACATGAAGATTTTAATTATAAAGGAGAATTTTTTTCCCAAAATTTCTTAATACCTTCTAGAATTTTTTCTCAAAGTCAGTTTTCCACAAATTCGATGGTTTTACCAGGTATTTCTTGATATATTCAAACTGGTATTAATTAGCATCGGATCCCACTTGTAAGCATTTTTAAAACTATAGCTATATTTTTCACCAATTTATTAATCACTAGGGTCATGTGAAAATGGACCTTAGTATCTTAGTACTTCCTATAGATCAAACTACACAATTTCTTACACCTATTCTACATTCTTACACCTATTCTGACTCTGAAGAAGTATTAGTAAGGGAATATGAAATTTGTGGTAACCTAAATGAGAACACAGATTTTAAAATTACATACTCAATTTATCATGAAGCAGTAATGTAATACTGCAGTGTATAAAGTGCTATACAAATTTTTAAATCTTGTGTATTTTACACACTAAGAATAGTTTTCTCATAATTTTTAATATTTAAAACTTATGGATCTCAGAATTTTTAATATCTTAAAAATTAAGAGATATCTCCAAGAAAATATAGTGTTGACTGTTGCATGAAGAGAGTCTTCGGGAAGTTTGGAAAATAGAAAAATTAGAGTAGTTAAGGTAAGGAAAACTATGCAATTACTTAAACCAATAAAAAAAAACTGAAGAAATGACTGAGACCTAAGCCAGTCTCTGGAGGGATTCTCATGTCATTTAAATACTAGCTCAGGATATCTTAAAACACTACTTAAGAGAACAGCTTTTTCAAGAGATGGATTCTGTTTTTGTGACATCGTAGAAACAGCTAAATTGACCTTTCAGCTGCTATTCCAACCACCCTTTTTTTGGAGGCGCGGAGGGTGAAGGGTAGGGTGGCCTAAGGATATAGTGTATTCCTTTTATTGCTCTTATTTACAAAAGTTATGTTTAAAAATATTATTTGTTCTCTATCATAAGTCACTAAAGTTCCAGATTTCGTTACAGAGTAGATAGAATACTAAGGACATCATTTTCAGATTTCAGATTCCTTGATCAGGCATCTTGATATCATATTGCCCTTCTTTTCTACTTTTTTCATTTATACTACCATGTGAAACATAGGTATGCACATATCAAAGAACCATGAAAAAATGTAAAATCAGTTTCTAAATTAATATGTAGTTGCAAAAAATTCAGAATGAATCTAAATTTACTAAGAACACACTCAGTAATTTTCATTTGCAATAATAGGAGTTTGATTTTTTTACATTCATATTTCTAAATTGACCTAAAACTTAATATTGGAGCAACAAGTATTTGTTGATTGTGATCCTTTTTTGCTTTGTCTGAACTATTTGCCAGATGGTTTCTGCCATGGTTATGCTAATTAAAATGCATTGCTTATTATTGCTTGCTTTGACTCATGCTCTAGCTTAAAGATTTCTCTTTTTATGGCATTTGTTAACTGTCAGCTTTTCTTTACCCTACTTACTTAAAAGCTTTGACTTCCCTTTCCTCTTACCCCCACCTAGATTTCAGTTTGTTTTTGTTATTGCATTGGTGATGTAACGATTTTTAAACATGTGCAGGGTGGTTCCCCAGTTTCACAAATGTTGCTTATCTGAAAAGAGAATTCCAGACACTTTTAAAAGCCTGTCTCATCTAAGCTAATTTTAGAATGATCGTGTTGAATGAAAATGCCTAAAATTGCTTATTAGTCATGGTGGTGTGGGGATCCTTTTTGTACTCAGGAAACAGGGATAATTAAAAGTTTTCACAGAAGTATCTTAGTGTGCCTAATTCAATAAATGTGCAGTTTGTTATGTTAGTTTGTAATCAAAAGTTGGAGCTTGGAATAAAATGAAATTTGAAGTAAATTTGAGTTACAATTATACAAAGAATTTTAAAACTTAGTTTGAAATAGAAAGGAGTGATGATATCTTACACTTTTGAGGATGGCTGTAAATTTGAGTTTTTGTATTTACTACACATTATTACATTAAACATTATTATAAGGTCCTTTTAGTTTATATGCAAAATAAAAATGGGGTCACATGGATTAAGATGCCAAATTATATTACTCATTGGTTTAAAATAAGATACTTTGGGTTATGGAGATATAAATTTTAAGAATGAATTTCATCTGCTAATCAGGCTATAACTATTAGAGTATATCTTCTGAGGGCTGCCCAGTAGTTAAGAAATTACATAATATAGCTTTCAAAGTCTAAAGAATTTTGAGTATTGTGTCAGCTGTTACTCATAATATTTTGGTGTTTTTTAGACAGCTGATCTCTCTCTCCTCTAGGAGATAACTGTTTGAACAGCCCTATTCCTAAATAAAAGTGCTGAGTGAAGCTGTTGCTTAATTCATTCTCTTTTGCTGAAAGCCCGATTTGTAGAATTCTTTCATAGACTGATTTATTAAATTAAATTATTAACAGAGTGCCTAAAGCCAGGTTAGCACAATAGCCTATTTAAACAAGCTGTATATTTGAGAAGAGAATGAGAATCATTCATCTCCAGTAGGAAATTTGAGTTGTTCACAACTAATAAATTACCTGATTCTGACAAAAACTAATGGAATTAAGTGTGACTGGGTTTCATATATTTAAGCCTAAGCATCCTTTTAGGCCCTGAAATGAATAAAGGCACTGCTGTTAAAGTCATTCATGTCTTACAACCTGCTAGCTGTCTTGCTGTAGAAGCTGTAACATAAGGCGCTTGAAATAGATGCCATCATCAGCCCCATCCCCCAAGCATTCATCTATTTAAATACATGACAGAAGATGATGGTGGAAAAGAGTTCAGCAGCTATTCGTGTGGTAGGAGTGGTTATCGTGTTGGTACATACTTGGTTGTAGGCCGGCAACTTTTGAATTAAAACACTGCAGCTGTTTCTCTTCCTTTCCTTACATCTTTCTCTCTCACTCTTTTTTATATATATATATATATATAATAAACTTACTCTTTTTCTCACAGACATTTTGCATAGATCCAAGGAGCAAGAAATTCCAACTTCCTCCTGTAGCAGTTACATCCTTATTGTCTGTCTGAATAGATTTCAGTATTACACTTTTTTTTATTTTTAAAAGGCAACGGACAGCCAAGACGTAGATCCATCCAAGACTTGACTGTTACTGGAACAGAACCTGGTCAGGTAAGACTTAACATTCGAAGTATCAGTCTTCGAAGGATAATAATGGGCAGAAATCAAGAATTAATCATTATATATATTATATTATATTATATTATATTACATTACATTACACTACATTACATTACATTACATTACATTACATTATATTATATTCACATAATATATACACAGTGCAAAAATTAGTTTTATGAGTTGACCTCAAATTGTGATAGAGAAGTTCATTGGCATTTGAACCTTAAGTACTAGAGAAAAAAGAAAGTCTAGATGCCATTATTAATTTAACTTGAAGGATAATTTATGAAAGCTTGATTGATTCAATAGTGCTTTGTGCATGTTATGTGGTTTTTATATATGCTGTAATAAGAAAGTACTCAGTTTTGTAATTTAAGTTTGTTTTTATCGTCCTCTAAAAAGAATCATTAACTATTTTCCCACTATTATGTCACTCCTCTAGGATCACATAAGACACTCACATACCTGAGGGACTCTTAACATCTTTTAATTTGTCATATTCGCTGGATTTATATTTTTATGAAATATCCTTAAGGCTATTTACTAAGCAGATGGATAAACTCTAGAAAGGCCTCTATCCCAGTTATTAAGATTTTCATTCTTCATCTTTATGTTTCTGGATGGTCTTCTAAACTCCCCTTAACTCTTTATTACTACTTCTTTGTAGATGACCCAGACAGTGCTATAATTTAAGCCATTATTGACTAATACAGAATTTTAACCAACCAAGTATATAAAATTGCAGCTCAGTCATTGTTTTTTCCTGTCTTATTCAGATTGACACACTTGACCCACAAAATTTATATCATATTCTTAAAATAAATGAGAACTATGAAGTGTTTTTGTTATACGTTTCCAGTTGTGCAGAAATAAATTTTATGAGCACAGCATGCATCTGAAGTAATAAAACATTTTGGTCTATATTCATGTAAAATTATAGGATTATATATTATAAACAATGTGACTTAATTTATTCTAAAATGTATTAGTATTTTGATCCTAGAAAGGTGTTTTATTATCTTTGTAGTCCTTAAAAATTTGAAAGCCTATTTAGCTATCAACTAGCAAAAACCACTTGAGATATTTAAGTGATAGATATCCTTGATCTTTATTTATATGTGAAAATATTTTTATTTCGCATAGTGCCTATACATACGCTTATATACACATATATTCCATACACATTAATTTATTATATATTTTATGATAGTAAGTGACTGTAAATCTTGATTTCATTTATTTAATAGCAGCTTTTTCAAGATATCTGTTTGTGAGACCCCAGAACTTTTGAATGAAGTTTCCCGCTTTTCTCCCCTTCAAATATTTAAAGTATTGATAGGGTGTTTAGTAACAGATTGTTTAATATCTGGTATTTGCTTTGATTCCTTAGAGGCTTGATGAGCTCAGCCTTTTTAACTCTGTTTACCATTGCCATTGATGTTCCAGTTATGAGAAACTCTAGCCAAGTGTTCTCCTGTTGACTGGGAATGAGAAGCTTGCCCTAAGACAATCCAGGAGCATCTGCTAGTGCGAGTACTTTTCTCTGTACTCTGATAAAGGAATTTCTATAATTCAGGACTGACCTCAGCATACCAAGTCTTACTTATTTCTCACAATTTTTGTGTTACTTGAGATTATTATTATTAACCTTTTCATATACAGTTCCTTCAGGTAGTAAAACACTGAACTGAGGCAGACTATGGTTGTAGGACAGTCATTTGCATGAATTGTCATGAACTTACTCCAAAAGATTTGGAGTGAAAGGGAGTTTGATATGGCAGTAAAATAATGTGCTAAAATAGGTGATACATAGCCACTATGTAACCAGTTTTTAAAATTGATTTACTCTTTCAATTATTCAAGTATTAGAAACTTAAAATGCCTATTATCCAGTTTGGGATGCAAATGACAAACAGGAATCCTAATATACTATGAAAACATTTTTCTCTGAAAATGTTATAATAATTGACCATTAAGTATTTTATATTACTCATGAAAATAATATTATTTGAAAAAGAAAAGTACGCACAATATGGACTTTCAATATTGAAAGTATAGTACTTTTTAAAGTCTGGCTAAGTCATGAGTAAACATATGTGTAGGGATTTTTTGTTTGTTCATTTGTTTTGGCCATGGAGATTGCTAAAGAATATGGAGAAGAAAAGAATTTGCCCACCTAGTATAATTATTATAGGAAGAGAGAGAACTTACTAATAAAGTTTTAACATTACATCTAATAGAGGAAAGTGAACTGACCAGAGTTTGTACTTTATTAAAATTAGTTCAAAACTGATTGATTGTTTTTATACTGCCATTTCTTTTGAGAGAAATATTGAATAAAGCAAGCTTCTTAATTAAAAATAGTTGCATAAGTATTTGTATAAACTAACAATGTACTACTCACTTGGAAATTAATTAATTCAGGAAGCTTACTGAGCATACATAATGCATCTGGCCTCCTAGATACTTTGAAAAGATATGAAAAATTAAAAAGCAGCCCCTGATGTCCAAGAACTGATCTGCCGAGGAACTCAGCATCCTTAGAATGTAAACAGTTTCTCAGAACACCAGTAGACAGGTTATGTCGAGCCCAAGATAGGATGAGACAAAATAAGATCATTTTATAATATTGTCTAAGCACAGACAAAAACAAGGTCACTGTGCTACCCGCAAAATGTCAGACATTACCCTCTCCTAGTTAATGTGAGTGACTACTGCTGCTTTACCAATTGCAGCTTTATCCTCACTCTGGTCTGCCCTGCCTGTAGAATTGCTCCTGTTCTCCGACAATAGCCAATCTAGAATGAACCCCACCTTCCTTGGGGCCTCCCCCAAATCACAAAGCAAAATCCCAAATCCTATAATGAGCTCTTTCTAAAACCCTCTTACTGAGACACCCCACAATGTTCCATGGTGAGCATTCTGCTTCACTTCAACTAAAATTAAACCCAACTCATCCCACTATACATGTGTTCCTGGTGGGTTTTACCTGGGGGGCATTGACTACCAAGAAGGCCCAGTGCCCAAGGAGCTTATTTGGGCAGAACAGATTTATGCCCAGATCAGTTAAAGAACTATAGTAATAACAGGTGCCATTTATTTATTGTGTACCAAATTTGTGTCAGTCATGCCTTTAATATAAGTTATTTAATCTTAACCCTATAAATTTGGTATTGTTTATTTTCCTCACTTTGCGAATAGAGGGTTAGAGAAACCTAAGTCTCTTACCAGCCTGACACCATCAGTAATTGCTATTTGAATCCAGATCTGATTCCAAAGCACACAAACTCTACACTCCTTATCATTCCATCTTACATATAAATTTGAATAATTCATGCTAACATAATCCTAGATCTCTTCAATTTCAAGTGTTTTGCCTTCTGATAGTCTGCATTGTCATTAATTATTTAAATAGTTTTCAGTGATGATGAATTTTAGCTGTATCATTGTTGAGCAAAGCTAACCTACCTTAATAATTTCTACAGATCACTGCACAGATTTATTTTTTATACATCTGAGTGAGCCTTTCTGTGTTTCACTAAAATTATACATCCTCACATATGCCTATATACTCCCTCTGAAATTATATCCAATATCTGTTTTCACGATTTCTTTTAGAGGGAGCCTAAGCCAATGAAACTTACAACTTCAAAATGATGCAGTTATGATTATTTAGAGAACGAGACATACTGTATTTTTATATGGAGTTTATAATCTGCTGTTACTAGTCAGATGTGTGACTTTGGGCAAGTTCCTTAATTTCCCAGAACTTCAGCTACTTTATCTGCCAGTGGGGACCATAACACCCACTCATAAGGGTTCATATAACGTGAAAGTACCTGACACACATGTTGTGTGCCTGCCTCCCCATAGTGTGCCTCCCAGAGTTCTTACCACTTCCTCGCTATCATAATAGTGAATTACTATCCAAAAGTAGAACAGAAATAGCACTTGGAAAGAAAGAAAATCTTTTGGCATTCTATTCTTTCTGTATCAGAAGTTTCTGTCAAGGATCATAGAAAGTATTTGCCTTAAAGGCCTTTTATCACATATCCAGAGATATATTATCATACATAGTTGTTATTTCAGGTATATCATTTATTATACTACTACTTTTGTCCATCCTCAATCTGCACCTTCTTTAGTGTAAATAATTATCAAAGTTCCAAATCAGAAGCTTACATAATAATTGTAAACAATTCCTGGTTCATAGTATACCTTTCTATTGGAGAAATAAAAGACAATATAAGAATAATAAAATTCTAAAATTTCCTTGTAATGAACAATAGAAAAGCCAGAATTAGATTGAGCCTATACCTTCAGATTAGAAAGAATGTTTTCAATACACCACGTCATGTGTAAATTTAATTGAATTATCTGTGACTGTTGTGATGAAGGAAATACCCTTGTAAACACACATTACCAGCTGATATCAATTTTTTTAATATTTATAATCAGACGTTACTTCAGCAAGAATATTTAAATCAACATCTAATCTCCGTGTTTTATGCTTGTATAATTTTAGCAACTAAGATTTCTGAGAGTTTTAAATAGCTTTAAAATGTCAGTCTAAAAAGTAGCACTGGCCATAAATTCTTGCCTTATGAAAATATTTTCCCAGTCCTTCAGGTGAGACATAAAAAGAAGCAAAGCTTTATTTTTGACTGTAAAATAACTCCCAATTTCTTTTTATAAGTATAGAGATAAAGTTCTGGTCCAAGTCCAATTCTCGTTTGTGTCTACTGATACTAATTTGCCTCTGCAGTTTAAATTTGGCTTAGTGTTCATTTGCTGCCTTAAATTGCTATGTGGCATTTCTGTATTCTTGTAACCACTTTCATATCTAATCCTTGTGGTAAGTCAAGTTTCTCTGTATCTCTTAAACTTTGCAGTTTATACAAACATAAAATAAAGTATTTGTACATGTCTTGAAGGAGCAACCAAAAGAGTTAATAGTTTGAGAGCGTTTATGGCCATCAGAATTTTGCCTTTTTTTTTTTTTTTTAAATAGCTAATATAAAATAAGACTTTTTCCATAGTAAGTTGTAAGCAGTAACATAAACTTAACCCACAAACTAGATTTTTTTAAATTGTCAGATTTTACCTATTTCTCTTATTTATGACTTTTATTTTTCAAGTATTCAAAAAGTACAGTAAATGGCTTATTTTTTAAATATTTCTTTAGTTTTTTTATACAACCATGTTAACATATTATTCCTTGAAATATGAAGACTTATTTAGTTAATTTATGGATTAAAATGTAGCTCATTAGAGCTTATAGCTTTAAAGAAAGACCAGTTTTGAAACTTGACCTAAAAATTAGTCTTATTTCTTAGTTTTATAGCTATAGGAAATCTCAATTAGAACAAGTGAGTATGCACACGAAGTAATATCTAAGAGTTTCTTGGAAAATAGAAGGTGAAATAAAATAAATAAGTAGCAGAGGATTCTCTTGGGAAAGATAGAAATTTAAAGAATACTGTAATGCCTAGGAGGTCCCAATAGGATTATTTGTTTTAATATGCCAAATGTTTCGTGGCTTTTTTTAACTCTACAAATTCTTATATTTTGTAAACTTAATTATTACTTGTACTGTCTTATTTAATTTCTCATAACTGATATTGAGTCTTACATATCACATTTATTTCTCCTCTTAAATTGTTAATGTAAAAATATTAATATAAAATTAGGTTGACTGTGAAACCCTCTTCTGCTAGCACTTTGAAGAAAAGTTGTTCTTGTTTTACAATAGAAATTATAACTATGGTCAAATGAGTGTACTCTTTTTATATCACAAGACTCGCCTCCAGTCAAAGAGGTTAAAAGGACTCAGTAATGTCATAATATATGTACTTGTTTTACCAAGGCTAACAGCATGCTAAAAGTAAGAGTTACACATTTCATCACTGGTTCTCTTTAATGTGTGTTCTTATTCTTATATACAAAAGATAAATAAGCTTTAGCACCAGTCTTATTTCTAAGTGCCAACAGCTTATATTATTATCTTTATATTCAATGAGTATTTATTATGTGGTTATTGTATATTCAGCAGTTTTCTAAATCCTGGGGAGTATAATACAAAGTACATATGATCTCTGCCCTTAGGAGATTATAATGCTTTTGTGAAGTCACAAACTTTGAATGTAATATAAAGTATTTCTGGCTCAAGTTGAAGTTTATGAAGAAATGGAGTATAAATACAGACAAGATTCAGATAAAAATGTCTTTTTGATAGGGTTTAGTCACCAAATATATTTTTATGAAAGAACTGTGATTTTGACCTAGAGAAGGAATTGTCAAGTGCTACAAGTCTACTCAAACCCTGAGTTGTACTATCTCCAAACCCTGACTTAACTATTGCTACTTCTTCTCATCCATAACTGATAGATAAGGAGCCTAAGATTCAGGCCGAGTTATTTGTTCAAGTTCACACAGCTGTAAATGGCAAAATTGAGATGTAAACTCAGATCTCTAAAGTATTAGACTAAATCATGTGAATTTGCTGATATTTGACTGTTTTTGACCTATAAAAATGGCAGTTTTATATAGTTCAGTTTCATACATGTTCTTTGCACTATACCTTTGAATGAACATAGGATCAATATTAAAATCAGGGTGAAAAACAAGGACAGAAGGAATTGTCAGAGGAGAGACAATCAGAATAGGTAAGGTAAACCTGCCAATAGAGGG
>NW_006494614.1:8803268-8838919 GCF_000325575.1 Pteropus alecto
ACAACCAATAAGTGAACGTTTTGAGTTCTGCACACTGCTAGGCTCTCCTCATCCTCAAACACAAGTTCTGGCTTTGTATGCAAAACACTGGGATGTAACAAGAATAAGGACATAATATTGAAGGTAACCCGAGCTGGTCCTTATAGGATGGAGAGGAATTAGCAAGGAGGAGAGAAGAACAGAATGAGTATTGTGATACACAGGGCTCCTTTATAAGTGTGGCAGCTAGTCTGATACAGAGTTTTGAATTGTTTATGGTATAGAAAAGCTTTCAAATTTCTGAAGCAATTTCAATAGGTACCCTAGATGAAAGTAATATTACATCAGTTTTTCTTTTCTTTGAAATTCTTTTATGGTTTGATTAAGGAAATTGTAATAAAAGTGCCTTTCACAATTTAGTATCCTAAATCCATTGTATGTTTTCAAGGCTTAATATCAGAGAATTTTAGCCCTGGATTGAACACTAAGTCATCACATCCTTAACCCAGCCTCAAGCCCTCTCCAGATAAAGCGAGACTCCTTGAAGTAAACTAAATCAGACATTATACCATAATTAGAACTCACATCTGCTAATTTCTACTCAAGGTGGTTTATACTACTGTATTGATCTCATTTTTACAGTCTTTGAGTGTTTTTGTATTCACACATTGAAACTGGACATAAGATTCTTTATGAATTTATATATTTTTTATGTTTTACTTTATATAACTCCATATTTTTTGAGTCTCCTATTAGGTGTTTAGTAACACTTAAAAGATGATTTTAAAAAAATCTTTATGAAATCCATTTTAGCTTATATGTCCTTGAGAGTTTTTAGTACATGAAATATAAATACATAGACTAGAATACATGTAATACATAACATAAGCTATGAAAGCTGATAATAAAACGAACACTTATGAACGCACCACCCTACTTAGGAAATAGAACATGATCAATTCCTTTGACTCCCTCTGTGTATTCCTCACCTATGGCCTTGTCATCCTCCCACCAGCCACAATGCATTTTTTATTGTATATCATGTTTCTAGACTTTTTATACCTTTTACCTGGTTAAGAAAGTCTCTTCTTAATGAAATTTAGGTTTTTAAATGTATGTTTCATAAATGGATGTTAAATTTTGTCCAGTGCTTATTATGCATCTGTTGATATTTTTCTCCTTTAACCTGTTAAGGTGATGAATTAGATTAATAGAATTCTTAATGTCAAGTGATCTTTGCATCTGTTGGATAACCTCAGCCTTTTAAATTATTTTTATTGCTTCTACACTGCCAGATTCTATTTGCTAATATAATTTTTAGGACTTTTGATTTTCGCATTTATTTTTGTAAATGAAATTAGCTAATAGTTTTTCTTGTCCATTAGTCAGGTTTTACTGCCTTCACAATATGAGTCAGGAAGTGTTTCTTGTTTTTATAGACTAATTTCTTGAAGATGGAAAATGTCATTTTATTAATTGTTTGGTAGAACTCACCTGTAAAACCCTCTGGGCTTGGTATTTCCTATAATGAATAGAAATTTTGGTAATTTATTAATTTTGGGGAGGAGGAATTTGTCTATGTCACTCTAATAAGTTTTTTTCATTTACTAACCTCAAAATGTTTATAGTATGCTCACGTTTTTACTGTGTTTCTTTTGACAATCTTAAACCTTAGTTCTTTTTCTATCTATGTAAGTTAAATCCTTTGCTTGTAAATTATCATCGCTTCTGATTTTTTTCATATAAACATTTGGAATTAAATATTTTTCTCTAATTGCTTCTTTAGTTGTACCCCACTTTAGCATGATTCAAGTTAAAATTCAGTTTATATATTTGCTGATTTCCATTTTGCATCTGTTGAGGTTTTTCTCCTTTAACCTGTTAAGGTGATGAATTAGATTATTATTTTCTTTATTATTTTTTTATTATTATTATTAGATTATTATTTTCTTTGACCAGTGGTGAGTTATTAGAAATGTTTAAATGTCTAAACATAGGCGTTTTTTAAGGTTAATTTTGAATCAATACAAAAAGATAGTGTTTATATGATAATGAATTTTTTCTTAACTTTCTTGAGATTTGTTTTATAACTTAGTACATGATCAGTTTTTATAAATGTTCCATGGGTACTTAATAAAATTTTAATTCTCCCTTTTGGCATAAGATTCAATATCATAGATCAAGCTTGCTTTTTATGGAATTCAGGTTTTACTATGTACATGTTTTGATTTTTGGACTGCTTTTGTATATCATTTACAGAAGATTATTAAAACATCTCACTATGATTGTGAATATGTCCCTTTCTCCATATAGTTTTATTGCTTTATATGTTTGGAAGGTTTATATAGGTACAGCATATACATTTTTAATTGTTATATGCTGAATTGAATCACTTATATCTCTTTTCTCTAATAATTTATTTTTGCTCTAAAATATATTCTCTCTAGTATTAATATGGCTATATAACTTTATTTGGTATAGTTTTTGCCTTGTTATCATTTTTCTCTCTTTTCTATTTCTCTATCTCCGTGGATTAGATATGTCTCTTACAAAAAGCATTCATTAATCCAAGCCTGCCAGTTTAATTTTTTAAATATCTTAACTTGAGGGTGTAATCCATTTATATTTATTATGGTTACTGATCAGTTTTTTCTCTTATTTTATGCTTTATTTTTTTATTTATTTTTTTTTTTTTGCCTTCCTTTAGATTCAGTAAACATACTTCTCATTCCATTATCTTTCTGATTTGGGAGTTATTTATATTATTACTTTTAGTAATTACCTGTGATATATTAACACTCATGCCCAACCTAAAGTTAATATCTTTACCCTCATTCTGTACAATATAAGGATTTTTTAATCTATATTCCTCTTGCTGATGCTATTGTTATTCAGATTTTAGTACCATCTTATTTCTTTGGTATTTCTATAAATTAGTCATTGTTTCCATATTTAATATTTTCAGTGTATAGATTCATACTTGTGTTTATTAATAATCTTGATTACAACTTGGCCCTTCCATCAGGGAAAAACTTTCCTTCTCCCTTAAGAACTTGCTTTAGAAATACTTATGGGAAGAGTCTGTGAATGGTGAAGCCAGTTTTTGCTCACCTGAAAATGTT
This sequence comes from Pteropus alecto, assembly GCF_000325575.1. Classification (NCBI taxonomy): domain Eukaryota; kingdom Metazoa; phylum Chordata; class Mammalia; order Chiroptera; family Pteropodidae; genus Pteropus; species Pteropus alecto. The sequence continues at coordinate 8,806,370 of NW_006494614.1, forward strand.
TTCTGACCTCATTCTTTACATTTTGTTGACTAAACAATTCTAAGTTGGCAGTTATTTTCTTTTAGCAGTTTGAAGGTATTCCACTTTCTTCTGGCTTCCCTTGTTGCTATTGAGAATCTAGCTGATATTCTTTTATAATCTATCTTTTCTCTCCGGCTGCTTTTTACCATGTTCTATTTATCTTTGTTTGCTAGAGTTTGATTATAATGCATCCCATATTTAACTCGGCATTGTAGGTTTTATCTTATATTTTTCTGCTTGGGATTTGCTATGTTTGGGATTTGTTGTGTCTCCCACCAGATTTTTTGTGGATTCACAGTGGATGCATTTTCTCTTCTCCATCCAGAGCCACTGTCAAGACAGACAAATTTACTTATTGTCTGCTTTTGTAAGGTAGATTTTGTTTCTTAGTTCACGCTTTCCCTAAGAGTAAAACCTTTCTTGGGTTTCAGCCTTAAGCATGGGGGTTCTCCAGCCTCACTCCTTTCCTGTAAGGGCCAAGACCTTATATCTGTTCCTCTGAGTACAGCAGGCGTTCAAAACAAAAGCTCTAGGCCATTTGTTTTCGACATGTGTATGTGTATATGAGAAGGAGAGAGAGAGAGAGAAAATATGTGTGAGATCTTAGACAATTTACCTAGTTTCTTTTGCAAAGAGTGTTTTACTTAGTTTCTTTTGCAAAGACCTCTGCTAATAGAAATGGTATTCTGTCCTTTGCCTTATAACGGAAATTTTCTCCTGTCATTTTTTTTTTTTTTTTAAATAAAAACTACATTTTGTTTCTCCTGTCTCTTATTCCTATAGGCGAGCAGTAGGTCATCCAGTCCTAGCGTCAGAATGATCACTCCCTCAGGACCAACCTCAGAAAAGCCAGCTCGAAGTCATCCATGGACCCCTGATGATTCTACAGGTGACCAGTTTATTTTCTCATTAAATTATGAAGTTGAATTTGCCATGTTTATGTTCATTTTGTGTCATTAATCTTTACAAATGTGGGCATTTTACAGTAGTTTAGATTTTCATATTAATAAAATCAAATATTTAGCAATAAACTTAAAAATGTCTTTTTGCATACTGAGACAAAGATCATTTGCCTTCTGCATTTTTCCCCTCAGATATTAAACATGTATTTTGGAAATGTTTTGTTTTGGGGTTTTCCCAAATAGGAAGATACTATGTGCTTGATTCTTTAGTTTGTGATTATCCTATTATACTCTGTCCTGCTGGATGATAGTAGTAAAGTTGTTATCTTTTAAATATCTAAAATCAGCAGAATGGTAAAAATAATCATCTTCATCTCTTTCTTTTGTTTTAAAGATACAGGATATCATATACTTTAGTGAGAAAAAAATTTCCGACCATTGACTTTTTGAATCATTTTTAACTGATAGGGAGACTTCATTTCAGTTATGTAAATGTTATGTTAAATAAATCTTTAAAAGTCTGTTAAGCATTATTAAGATGTCCTAACGTGAATAACTAACTGATCAAAATATTAGTATTAAAATCTAGTGATGGAATAGTTTTATTATAGGCAAGGAGAAAATTATATGCATAGTGGAATTTACTTTTCCTTAGCATTAAGAGAATACTGTGATAAGTACTCAGCAGTATGCTGCTATAAAGTTACTGTTTATGTGTTGTTATGTCAGTGAAGGAACAGTGATCTCTTAGACCTTGGAAAATTATAAAATCAACAATGTTAGTGATAGTGGCAATTAAATTGAAATTAAAAATCAGCTTTCTGTGTTTACAAACTAAAATACTGCTTGTAAGTATTTATAGATATTTGGCATGGTTTAGTCAAATTCATAATTAAATTTAAAAAATTAACCCGAGTGGCTTCTCTTGTGTTATGAAAGATAGAACTATGTTTAGCCAGGGGTGTACTCTCTAGTTTTAGTAAGTTTAAATTTAGTGGTAGCAAAAACTTTTCTAAGTTTCACCCCCTAGGACAGCCCAACTTAGGATTGTTTAGATCATTTACCACTACTCAAAACAGGCAGAATTCATCATGATGTGCTCCTCCTCAGAAGCAGACAGGGAAATATTTTTGACAGATTTGATCATTAATGGTCAGATAATGTCAGCTCTCCTTGGTTCCTAAACCCTCCAGTGAGAGAGTACTTGCCCTGACATTACAGCCTTTGCCTAAACCTGGTTTGGCAGGGCCTCCTGCCCTTGCCTGATCTAGACATACCAGTCAGCATGTGGCAGATTGTGAATTCATGAGAGTAAAATCAAAATTCTCTTATGTTCTTCTCACGTAACTACTGTGTTTCCACTTCATGTGTTCTCCTACTCTTCCAACCCCCATCTCGTTTTTTCCTTTTCTGGGACCTAAAATACCACCAAATATTAATAGCTAGAAATCTATATGTAGGTTCAGGTTGCAATATCAACTAAATTTTTTCTTTGCCTTAAAATTATTGCAAATGTGTGGTTATCATTTTTAAATGATTTTGAATACAATTTTAGAAGTTGAGGTGCTGGTTTAAGTTTATAATTAATAAAATACAACTTTGCACTATTTCTTTTTTGTTTTAAGTAATTTTATTTTTATTTATTTATTTTTTAACATTTTTTTTTTTTTTAATTTTTTCCCCCTCCCCTTTGGTAACCACTAGTCCATTGTCCATGTCCATGAGTCTCTGTTTGTTTGTCCTGTTCAGTTGTTGCTTTTAGGTTTCTTATTTCTAAGAAAAGTATTGATAATCAAGGTAATAGAAAAATTACAGGAAAGAGATAGGCGAAGCCTTCTTTTTTGTAGGCCCCATGACTCAGGAAAAATTTAGAAGTGCATACATAAGTAAAACCTAATTAATTTGATATTATTTTAATTTAAAAGTAGAGAAGTTTCTGTGTATTTTTCAGAGAAAAAGAGCGTGATGATTTAATAATCCTCGTACATAATGAGCGCTCTTGGGTTTCTATGTATAATATAGTGGAAATTAAAAAAAGACAAATGTAACCAAGAGTAGCTATTGAGAGATAACTACATCCAGTAAGGAAGCCACAGAGCAGGGGAAACCCACTGAAGATTTTCTCCTGTGCTTAGTACTTTGCAGAGATAGAAGTATAAGTCTTGGCCCATTGCTTGCAATCTCATCAGAGGCATAGTACTGACAAGTAAAAATTAACTCATCAAGTTGTATAGTAAACTACTAAATTTTAGTACAGGCTGAGTGTGTTAATAGTTAAGACAAAAATCCATTAGATAAGACCTGGCATAGTCTGTAACTTTTTTTGTAAAATAGTGGGACTTGTCCTTTACTCATAAACATAAAGAGGAGACAGCATTTCACATGAAGGGAACAGAGAGTATAAGACTGTTATAAGTATGGTTTTTGATAGGCCAGAAAAGAAATTTTTCTTAATTTAACTAATAAACAAATGTGAGTCTTTACATAGGGAAATGAAGTTAGATTTGATTAGCAATTGAAACATTAAAAAACAAACTCTCATGGAATATCCTTTCTGACTTGTAGTCAATTATTACTGTTAGAGACTAAAAGCTAAATTTCAGTTTGAATATAGTGAGAAAGTGAAATCTCACTTCTTGGTTTTTGCTGAAAAATGATATTCAATAAAGGACCTTAAGTTCCTGAACACATTGAAGGGCTTTAATTGTTTGAATAAATCCTTGGACTATTTTTCTACCCCAAAATACTGTGAAACATTGATATTGTACTTAATTCTAAAATATGTATCAGATACAGGATACCGATGTAATCGGATATATCAAGTATCAAAGATTTAAGAAAGAGTAATTATGGAAATGTTAAATTGAAAAACTCTTTCAAGACACTTAATTTTTCCTGTAAAGTCAGAGGGGAATCATTTTTAATCAATTTTAATTTTGTAAAAAGTGGTGTTCCTTGAGAGCATAGTTTGAAACTTCTGTTGGGGTGGGGAGAGGGTTGGTCAGAGAAATGACAAATTAACTGCATTTCTTCTTTAGCCATTTCAGAAAAACATGTTAGTATATGATTTTAGGGCAAATAAGCTCTACTAGGCAATATTTCCCCCACCCCTGCTTCTACCCCTGACCTTTGGTTGTTACTGTTTCCCCTTAAGAACTGGATCTCTGAAAGTGACGCATCTCCTCCCATAGGCTCGCGGTGTGCACCTGGGGTCTGGCAGCCCCGGGGTATGGTCCCTGACTCCATCTGGGGCACGAACCCAGGACTTTCTGTGTGTAAAGCAGACGTGCTAACCACTACACTATGAAGTCACCCCTCTACTAGGCAATACTTTGTTATTCTTTCTTTATGCACTCCAGTATTTAATAAATGTTAACTTTTTCAATCTGAAATACAAATTTGACTGTTTAAAAATGCCCTTCCTTCCTAATTCTCCATTTAGTATCAATAACAATAACAACAGCCATCACCACCATCTGTTGAGTGCTTACCATATGCCAGCATTACATGATATTTCTTATATGCATTATCTCATTTGGTCTGATTTAGCTTATTAGAATTTGGAATTATTTGCAATAGCTTACATTTTCAATAACTTTAACTAGAATATCAGTCAACTGTAAGTTAGTAGTTTACTGAACCATCAAACTGTCTTAAATTTTTATTGCATTGAATGCAGTGCTTTGTCATCCCAATGTTGCCTTAATCTGCACCACTCAAAATGTTACTTGTCAGAAAAGGGGCTAAACAGCAGTTCTCTTGTTTAGTTCATTTATTCTCTACTAACACTGGGAAAACAGCTACTTCTGAAAGAAAGCTTATACTCACAGTTACGTACTTCTGGAACTGCTGTACATAAATGTTAATGTTGGGAAGAGACCATTTCATGCTTCTCATGCAAGTTGTTAGGGCAGTTTTACCTCTCTTGAAATAAAAACAAAAGCTGTCTGTTCAAACAGTTTCATGAAATTGGCCATTTGAATGAACTCATTTAACTGTTTGGGACATGACTAAGCCAGTTTTCATATGTGTAATATATTCCCATCAGTAACATCTCTCATTTTCTACAGCAGTTCTCATTAGGAGAGGTGGAATGGGGGCTCGCACTAGAATCTGTATAAATTGAAGATCATCCACTGGAAGAGAATGCATTTCGTGCTTTCTCCCTTTCCCTATTAAGGAACACTAATGTTGCCAGAATTGACACAACCTTATAGTAAACTTAGTACAATCAAGGAATGGAAGAGATATAGGTTTGATGTGGTAGGGTCTGTGAAGACTTTTTATATTTAAAATATTTAAAATATAAAAAGTATTACTGTTTTTGTTTTTAATTATATAAGGACTTACAAGCTTTAATATTTAATTTATAGCCAACTTAAATTTGAAGTATGAGAGTATAGTTGCATTCTCATAATTCGATATCCTCTGTTTACCTTTAGAATTCAAAAATAGACTCTTTTAATTACCAGTTACTTTTATGTGTTCATAACTTTAGGAAAAAATGCCAATATTTTATGCATGCTTTCCTGCTTTTTGTTTATATAATTTATGACAGAAAATAAAATACATGCTTGAATTCCAGATACCAATGGATCAGATAACTCCATCCCAATGGCTTATCTTACACTGGATCACCAACTACAGGTAAAAGAGTACTGTACTTTCTCAGTGAGTGTTTACTTTTTCCTTAGAAAAAGTTTGGAGAATTTATCTTTAAAACTGATGGTTATGTCCCTATCTTTTTATGTTCTTAGCCTCCTTAATCTTTATAAATCAAGTTAAATGATTCAAATCACCAAATTTAAAATTGGCAAAATCATGTTCTTATATCCTAATGTCATCTTAAAATACTCTCATATCTTTAAGACTGACAAAAACAGCATTTTTACTCTTTAACTTTAGTACAGTAAAATATAAAATTTGTATAAGCTCATTTCTAATAAATGTGATACATCATCATGTTCATAGTGACTGAAAATATAAGTAATATAATTCAGTGTCTCCTCATGAGTATGAGAGCTATGAACATCTTTTGGTATAATACCTGAAATGTAAAACCAGAGGCCAAGAGGACGCTAGTCATGGTTCTCTGTAACAACAAAAGTGTTAAAACAGCAAGTGTAAATTTAAGTTCTGAGTTAACTCTGACAAAAGGACACAGATTTTTTAGGGCATGGTTTAACACTTATTTTTAAAAGATCATTACTTTAGTGCTATAAAAATATATCACAGTCACTGTGTTAACTCTCATCTTAGCTAGATATTAAGATTTGATTTAATTATGTTTTAACACTTCTGATTTATTTTCAGCCTCTAGCACCATGTCCAAACTCCAAAGAATCTATGGCAGTGTTTGAACAGCATTGTAAAATGGCACAAGAATATATGAAAGTTCAAACTGAAATTGCATTGTTGTTACAGAGAAAGTAAGTTATCTTTTATGAATAAAAATTAAAACCCAATAGTATTTTGAGTTTAAAATACGTTAAGGTGCAGTATTGTTTGAACTCATGAAAACTTTATAATTTTTGTAATTAATTATTAAGCATATTTCCAACTTGGAGATTTTATATATATTTTTGTTTAAGTTTTAAGCCTCCTTTGGCTGTTTTTCATGCAAAACTCAACTCTTTTGACTATATCATATTATATTAGTACTAAAGAAAGTAAACTGGTGCTGCATTAACATGTTTCATGTTCTCACAGTTTTTAAAGTTAAAAGCTGTTTAGATTTATTGTTATAAAGATTTGTTTCCTTGGGCATAGGTAAAATAATTGGATTTATTAATATTCAGTTGTGCTTAGAAACATGTTTGTAGATATATTCTTTCCAGGTATATGTTTAGGAGATTTACTTGTTAGAGAGCTTTATTTCACACTTCAAGTGTTTTTCTGGGGAGTTTTATGCTCACATTTTTCTGAGAGTTATAGAGACTGATTTTCTCTTTTTCTAAGAAATATAGTACAATTTTCATACTCTTTTATTCACAATTCTTAAAAAAAAATACTTTAGTTTTCTTAAGCATGACCCTCGGAAATTTTATACCTCTGAAGCTGATTTATGGTGGTCACTAAAATGAAGTGTTAAGGAAAAAATCATGGAAACTATATGTATACATGGTAATAGGATTCCCTCTTATTAATTTTAATCTAAATAAGTGAAAGTTTTGGTTTCCTGAAGTACTCTTTGGAAAGTTTTCTGTTTGTACTTCTAAAAAAATTGGAAAAACTTAGTTTCATCACAATTTACTGATACAGTGATTTAAATGAATTCAACCTAGTATGTTAAAGGTAAGGCTAGATAGGAAATAGAGTCTGCAGATTGCGGAACTAATTAGGAAACTGCTGGCACTTTGTTTAAAAAACAAAACAAAACACTTCTTTCACATATTTAACATACTTTTTTTCATACTTTAATCATTTGAAAGAGAAGTTTTGCGCTGGAAAAACCAAATGGTTTGAGGGGGTGTGAAAACTGACAGTTTTAATCAATTTTAAATACTTAGTTTAAATGAGAAATGCTACTAGGAAATAATTTTGAGAACTTTTAATTATTTATTATACCCAGTAGTCTTGCTTTAGGAGGTAATACTTAATATCCCCCGAGTAAAAGGGACTTTTAAAAGTTTATCAGGCTATAAAAGACTCCAAGGGTCTTTCCTGAAAATGTTTTCAAAAGTGAGTAGTTTCAAAGTGGTACTTTGTGGTGCTATCACTGTTTTAAAATAGGAAAGAGATTTAAGTTGATAGCATCTATAGTAATCAGCTTGCAGATGTTCTGTCAGCTACCACTTTTCACTCTAGTTAGATAGGATCGTGACTTCAGAATGAGTGTTATAAGTACATGAGTATAAAGATAGAAATGTGAATGGTGAAAACTTCGTATTATTGTCCTAGAGTCAGATAAAGCCCCTCCCAGCCTTTTTTCTTCTTTCCTACATAAAAGGGATGCCAAATGAAATATTCTGAAACTTTGATTGTACCATTTTATCTGTTTTCACCAATTGTCTAAGTACAGTTACTTATTAAAAGAATTATGATATTTGTATGGTTACACTAGAAGAGTAGATTCCATTCCAGCCCATTATTATATTTGAGTAGTATAACTAAGATGCATAATAGTTCTAATTCATTGAGCTTCCAGCATCGGCTATTAAAGTATTAATTTTTCCATAATGTAGAGTATTTTATTATGGTATTTGTTTTTAGGCAAGAACTAGTTGCAGAACTGGACCAGGATGAAAAGGACCAGCAAAATACATCTCGTCTGGTACAGGAACATAAAAAGCTTTTAGATGAAAACAAAAGCCTTTCTACTTACTACCAGCAATGCAAAAAACAACTAGAGGTCATCAGAAGTCAGCAGCAAAAACGACAAGGCACTTCATGATTCTCTGGGACCCTTAATTTTAAAATATGCAAAGAAAGACTTTTTTTAAGGAAAAAAAAAGCCCTTATAATGACAATTCATGAGTTTTAGCTTTTGGGCGTGTTCTGAATGCCAACTGCTTACATTTGCTGCATTTGTTTCATCGTTTATTTTCCTTTTCTCATGGTGGACATGAAATTCAACTATCTCCTTGCATAACATAGGGGCATCTGTGACTTGAATAAGCAGCATTTCTCAACTTCCAAACAGATGCAGTGAACCATGGCTCTGTATGCATGCTCTTTGTGTGAAGGCTAGCCTAACAAAAACGGGGTATCAAACTAGCTGCTATGTGCAAACATCTTTTTTCCGAGGTGGAACCTCAAGAATGATTTTGTTCTTGTATCTCATCTCAAAAAATGAATTTTTGTTTCCAATAGATGCCATATACCAAGTTAAAGTCAGGGTATTATAAATCTAGAATAATTGGTGATGCATTATAGAAATGCAGACCCTTTAGAGATAGTGCAAAGTGAGAGCTTTGATGCCAGCATCCTCGGATCAGTACTGAACTTAGTTTCATCCATAAAATATTTAAAGGTAAGTGGCGGCTGCCGTATTTAATTAAAGAATATTTCATTAGACTAAAAATTAACTATGCTACATTAAACAAAGTGAAACCCTTTTTTTAAGGTATAAAGATTTCTCATTCTGTGATGGTATGTATGTGTGTTGAAACTGTAAAGCTTTTATAACTCTAACATTAATATCCTTAAATGAAATTAAAAGGTATATGAACACTACCCAACATAAACAATCATTCCTTCCTTCAATGATTATTGGATTTTTTTACTATATATTTGAAAAACTGAAGAGAAAAAATGGAAAATGGAAACAATTGCTCTGGCAAAAAGGCTTGGACTTAGATACTTTTTTAATACCAAATAATTTAAAAACCTGGCAAATCAGGAGATGTTAGTAAAGAAGTTAAAGAAGTAATTATAAATTCATCAAGTATCCTATTTATTGATACTGGAATAATTGATTTTCCTTGCAAGCCCATTCTATTATGCCTGCTGCCTTTCAACACTTTTAAGGAAATTTCAATACTTATAAAGAGAAAATTTATATTGTTAACAGTAACTTTGCTACCAACTTTGAAAATAAAAGTAATAATAAAACTTCGTTGAAATAATAGACTATAAGATCTATTTTTTCAATTGGTGTTAAAGTAAATCATATTTTGATACCAATACAAGGTGTCTTTTAAATAAGGATGTTGTCAACCTCATTTTTATAGCAGTAATGTTTTATGAAGAAAAATTAAAAGTGAAAGCATAATTGTGTTATTATTAAAATTATATCATGATTGTATTGTAGTTTTGTTCTATTTCAGATAAACAAGTTTGATCTAAGAAGTTATCAAAACTATTCTTAAAAATGCTAAAGCAGGTAACTTTATTTTGTTATTTTTTTCTTCCTCCCACTGAGTTTTATAATGTATTCTTTGTGTATACAAGCAATAAAGGTAAAGGACAGTTTGTACTAAACTGTGTCATTTTTAGCTTCCTCAAAATCTGTTATTAAGTTTCCGATAAATAGCTACCCAGTAAATAACTATAGACTAAGGAAAAGCATAACTCCTCCATAGCATTGCTGCTTGTATGTGTGTCTGTCACTCCACCAAAAGGGACCTAGGCAGTGTTTAGAGACTTTTCTGATTATCACAGAGCATGAGATATCCAAGCATGGATGCTAAGATTTGACTCTTCCATTAGGATTTAGCATTGCAGATTTCAGATTTTATTTCTTATTCAGTAGTGTGTTTTTGCTGTACATTACATACTTAAAGGGAAATTTTTTTATTATTGTTACTATTACATGCAATCACTTCATAAAAGTATCCGAATAGGTAAATAGAAGAAAATAGTAGTTTTAAGTCATGGTGCCAAATGCAACAAAAAAGGCTTTTGCACACTCGCTTGTTTGTTTACAGTAAGTTCATGGTGATTTTCAGTACTGTAGTTGTCCTGGACACTGAGTACGGTTCAGCCTTACTTGGTTTTTAAGTAATTGTGTTGCCAAGCTCATACATTTTAAGTCCTGATTATCCTTAATGATTGAGAGAAAAGGATAGCAGGGATCATTAAAATCCACAGCCAGTTTCATCAGTGTCCTCACCCATCAAAACTTCAAACAGAGATGTTAACAAGGAGCCAAATTTTTTATTGATTTTGGTTTTACCATTTATTCTAACCCTCATTTTTTGAATGGGAATAACAAGTGGCTAAAAGGCCTCAGCCTAAGAAATTCATTAACAATCCCTGAACAAGCCATAGTTACTTTTTTTTGTTGCCTCCAGGGAAAGAAACAAAGCTTTTATCTAATCTAGAGGAAGATACTCCTCAACAGTAAAAATACTTTTTTGAGTCAAATAAAAATTAGATAAGAATATTTACCTTATAGCAACACAGCATATTGAAGAGATTTGTTTAAAAGTTGTTTACAAATGTTTGACTATTTTTGCTGATGTATTCTAGAGTATCGAATGTCTTTTTTTCTCCGAGTTTCTTTGATGTTCCTAGTTTCAGCTCCTGCCTGTAAACAGAAATCACAGGCCTTAGCTGTGAAACTTGTTTCTTTCTGTATGTGTGTGTGGTTTTCATCAGTCAACTCCTCTCTTCAATGGTAGGACGTTCTACTTCTACTTCTGTCATTTAGAACGTATTATGTAAAATGATGTAATACAGAGATCCTTGTGTATACTGTATAATTAAAGGAAGCTTTTTAGATTTATTTTTGTTTGTAATAAAATTCAGGTTGTTGTTCTAAACCTGTTCATAAAAGTGGTGAATGATTTATCAGCAAATAGCTGTGAGGTATTTTGCTCCAGCAACATATTTACCTTATATAAAATTGAATAAAAACTGAAAAGTCAGTATTCCTATAATACTAACACTGTTTATAATTATGATTTTTGAGATGCCTGGATGCCAGTTAACACATCATCTCCAATTTAAATTTTTGGTGAAATGGCTGCTCTTCACAATCTCAGTGAATTCTACTTTGTACGAAGTACAACATGGTGTACATCGCTAAATGACTCTTCTAATTAGAAAACTGATTTTTTGTAATGTATCTAAGTTACATTAAGTATTTCATTTATCAGCCTGCTAGCCCCCAACCAACAAATATGCACACACACATACATTCTTATAAACTGCTTTCATTTTAGTAAATCCATCCATTCATTCACTAACTCCTTTAACATATATTTATTGAGTGCCTACTATAAGCCAAGCAGCTGTGGTTAATGCCAAGTTGCATGTTCATTTCAGTCACATGGCAGTTAGATGGCATTCCCCTTTCATAGATGGCAAAACAGGCTCCTAAAGGTTAAGACTTGTGCCACAGGCTGTGTTTCTATCATCTGTTCTAAGCAGAATCTCAATGGAAGGGGACTCTGTAGCCACTATTAGTCTGTCATGTGAAGAAGAGCATACGAAAATTTTTAAATTGAATGGCAAACGAAGGGGAACATGAGAGAACATCGAACTTGCAGGCACAGGAGCTTTGTGACCACCCTATAGATAGCAACAAAGCCAACACTGAGACCTACATGTGTCTTTTAAACCCAAGTCTGTGCTCTAAACCCCTTCACCATACTGTAATTTAAAACACTCACTGAGTTTTGAGGTGCTTTAGTTTTCACATTCATTTATTAGATGGGTTAGGTGTCTTCATTCTTCCACCCCTCAACTGAAAGATGTACTAAAAATGGAAATACAAATAATGATATTGTGTGGCTTCATCTGGAAACAACACTTATCCTCCACTCTACAGAAAGTGAGGCTTAACCTAGGTTTTTCTTACTTGTTCTTTTGTTTGTAGTTTTGTTTTTGCCTCTTTTTTTCAGTCTCGTTTTTTAATTGGGATATAATTTTTATACAGTAAGCTGCATCCATTTAAAGTCTGCTAAAGTTTATTGCGTTTTGACATGTACACAATTGTAAACCCACCCAGCAACCAGGACACGGAACATTTCCATCATCCCCAAAAGTTCTCTCATGTCCCTTTGCTCCAAGTCCCAGACGCTGATCTGCTTTCTAGAATTTTACATAAATGAAACCATACATGATATACTCTTTACTTTTTAAGCTTTTTTTTTCTTTCTTGAATATTTGTTTTACTGTTTTGAGAGGTATTTTTAATTATTTTTAGTAATACTTGAAAACCTTTCAGTATCAGTCTTTGAGGGAAAATCGAGTTTTAGAAAATTAAGAAGCTATGGATGTGTCCAGTGTGGCCTGTTTGATTGTGCAATGTTATCATCTTCCAAAACATTTAAGATCACTTTTAGTTTTTATGGAAATTGAATTCTTTGCTCACAAAATTCCTTGCATTTGTTTGTTAAAGTAAGCCCATTTATATCTATATTGCTTTTAGGTGTTAGAAATGTGAGTGGATTTGTCAAGAAGCATATCAGTAGGTCTGTGGTAGTTTTCAGCAAGAATGATTGACTGGTTTAACTTTTTTTAAAAAATCAGCTTTTTATTTTTATTTAGAAATTCACCTGCTTTTTGCTTGCTTAAAATTCCACATGTGGGACTAAAAAAATTAATGCGTTTCCTCCCACCTTCTAAATTCTTCTAGTTGGGCAAATAATCAAATTAACAAAGACAGAGTAACAGGAGAAAATAAAATTTTAATACATATGCATGGGGAATTCAAATAAATATGAGAATTCTAAATACAGTGAGGCAACATTGAGGATATATGACATTTTTGGACAAAGGAGAAAGGCAGAAGATGGGGTATTAGATTTCATTAGTGCGAATGGGTGATTTACAGGTACTTGAAGAAGAGCAGAATATACATGGCAAGTAAATCTTACTAGGCTATTCAGAAGCAATGAGACACGGTTAGGGAGTGGGGGGCCAACTAGCCAACAGCCCCCTGCCTGAAGCCCTCCCATTCACCATACTTAATTCAAATTAGGCTAAGACAACAGCCTAAGATTTCCATCCTGAAGCATGATTTTGTATCTGAATCTCTTGGTCAAGGAAGGGCTTGGGATGGGGCAAAGGTTCTTTTTGAGTCGTTTCTTAATAAACAGCTTAAAATTAATATCCCAAAAGGAGCTTCAGGGTGGCAAAACTTTAGTCCCCTTCATAGGAAATACTAGGTTATTACACCACAGAAAAATATTTAAAATATTTTACATAACAAAGAGACGATCTTAAAAGCATTTGCCAGACCACAAGAAACCTATGGAACAAAGGAAGATTACTGCTGGGATTACTAACAAACCATTTACCCATACTGTGGAAGGGAAAACAGCCTTTAAGTCCTACCCTACATAAACCCAACCATTCATTCCCTAGGCCAAAAACGTGGGAACCTATGGAACAAAGGCAGGGGCCTGCCAGCAGGCTTTCTCCTTACCTACCCAAACCTTTCACACTGTATACCCTTATCTTTCACACTGTATACCCATACCATCAAAGGAAAATAGGTAAACAAAGTAATTCAAAGAAACTAAATGATACATAAACTGAATTCCCTGCATACTTGGGGTCTGTCTGTCTTTCAGTCTGTCTTTTTTCTCCCAGTCTTCTTTCTGTCTCTCTCTCCTCCTCTGCTCTCACTCTTTGTCTTTGACAGGAGACCAGGTCTCTGTCTGTGGAGCATTATTCCTTCTCTAATAAACTTTGTGTCTAACTGTGGCATGTGTTTGAATTCTTTCCTGCTCTCCATCAAGAACCTTCCATCTCTAGGTGCAGGACTTGAATCTCCACTTGGGGAGATCTACCCTGTGCTGCATCACATGTAACATGGCCTATCACGTGGCCACCCTACCTGCAGGGAGACTGAGAAATGCTGTGTGATGGGCAGCCATGTGCTTAACTAAGAAGTAGGAAGGAAACTAGCCCACTGCCCCCTCCACTTCCTCTGTCTCCTCTCTTAAAATGGAAATTGGAAAAGCTGACCTCACAAGAGCGTAGAGGTAATTGCATTTTCATTAGTGTCGAAACCTGACTAAAACGGCGTACAATGCTTAAAGATTTCCTGTGTTTATAATTGATTCGGTTTAGAAAAATAAAACTTCAAAATGTGAAGTTGGAGCACTTTATTTGGAACACTAATTGGGAAACTGACTTGAAGTATTTTAGATATTCAGTAACAGACAATACACTTTAGAAAAATTTTCAGTTATATCCTGAATGAATGAATGAATGAATGAATGAAAAGAAACTGGTAGAACAACCCATTATGATGAGAAAACAAAGAAAAAATAGCCATAAAAGGAAAAGATGTTTAACAAACTTAGAGATACTATTAGTAAGAAACAAAGGAACTAGCATTGACTAGAATATACTGTTTCATGCATTTCTAAAATGTTAACCCTTGCCTTAAAAATAAACTGAAGGCCAGAGATGTTTGAAAATTTGCCCAGCTAGTAAACGATGGACTCTAGTTCAATCCCAGGTCTTCGAAGCCTCAGGCCTACAAATAATCTCAATTAGTTTAGAATTTGTAATGCATTTTCTTGTAGACTTAATAGAGAAGAGCTAGGTTCCTAAACCTATTCAGAAAGTCTGTTTGGCCTTTTATGGAAATGAAATAATGCCATTGAATGGAACAATTCCATCAGAGACAGAGAGAACAGAAAAATGAAGTGGTTGAGATCTTCGGGTGTTGACATTGTAGTAATTTTTCCCATTTAAAACTTCTTTCCCTTTTTCTTGTGTTCTGCACAGTAAAAATAAAAACCAGGAGGGGAGATCACCTTACACATCACTCTAACTGTATTTCTTGGCAGGAACCCAAGGCCTTTACCCTTGGGCACAACAATTGGAGCCTTTGCTTTAATTAATCCTCCAAGGACAGGAACTTTGCCTCTCACCACTGGCCCCAACCTGGACCCCTGCAAGTAGGGGCGGACCTGAGGGGAAGGGATTCCAAAGGTTCTCCTGCAGCAATATAAGTTCTCCAACTTTGTTCTTTATTAAAATGGTTTCTGCAATTTCCATATAAATTTTAGTATCGACTTGTTAATTACTACAAAAAAAACCCAGCTTATTGGGATTTCGATTGGGATTGCCTAGAATTTATAATATACCAAGTCGGGGAGAATTAGCATCTTAATGTCATTTCCAATCCATTATGTAGTAATTTTCTGATTTTCTCCATTTATTTAGATGTTTTCTAATCTCGGCAATGTTTTGTGGTTTTTAGTGTATAGATCTTGGACATGTTTTATTTATTTCAAAGTAGTATGGTAGCGTCTATTAAAAGTAAAATCATAATCTTAGAATATTCCCACTTTAAGGAATCTACAGGATTAAGAGCATCTTATATAAGGACATATACTAAGAAGTTACTCGAAACACTGCATAATGGCCAAAAAAGAATTTTTTAATAAAAAACCCTAAACAACAAAAATGCCTATCAATAGGGAAAAGATAAAATTAATTATGATAAATTAGTTTTTTAAAGGAATGAATTAGGTTTAAATATGTTGATCTGAATTAATGTCTGACCTATTGCTACATAAAAAGAACAGGTATATAATGCTATTTTGGTCAAAAGAACAGGTATATAATGCTATTTTGGTCAAAAATTTAAAAAGCAAAACTGAAAACCTGTGTGTAACATGACATGCATATAAATACAGTGGGGAAGGAGACAATGGTGGTTATCCCCAAAAGGGTAGACGGTGGTGGAGAAATTATTACCTTCTTTATATATTTCTGAATTGTTTGGCAAGTTTAATGAGAATGGATAACTGTAATTTAAAAATCTAAACAAGTTTGAAGAGGAGGAGGCAGAGATGGAGAGAGGACAGTGAGTGATTACGTATTAAAAGGAGTGATGGCCTGTGGGGACAAGAGTTGCTGTTAGAGGGTGGGAATTAAGGTGATTTGTATTTTCTAAAAGATACTGTAATAAGAACGTATGAATTTCTTGGTTTACAAAAACATGATTTCCATTTTAGAAATAATTTTTAATTATAATACTTTTACAAGTAGTTGTATCAGATGAATAGGGCTTCGTAAAATGCACTTACAGGCATTTATATAGCATATATAATGGAACAAACCTTGATGTAGGCCTGCAAAGAAAATTGTTTTTAGATAATCGAAAATATTCTTTTGTTTTTGGTTGATCTGTGATTCCCACATTCTGTAAATAGTGTGACAAAGACTCTAATAAGGGAAGAGGAGAGTGAGGAAGGGAGGGAAAACACAAGAGCACAGCATAATGAATTGGTCTATAACCATTGAGAAGAGGACAAATTGCAACTAGCAGTTTTTCAGAGTATTTATAGACCCACATATATGTGAATCATAAATCTCTCTGCACCCCAATAAGGTTTTTGATCTGAAGCACACATTGACAACTTCAGAAAGTTATACTTACCTCCCTTGAGGGAAAGAAACGGAGGCAAGTTTGTAAATCAATGAGGAACAAAACCCAATGTCTGCCTCTCCCTGAGACACTCAGTTTATAGAGTTGCGAGCAGGCTCATGAACAGAATACACACATGGACAGAAAACTTGCATAAACAAAGCACCTTTGTGCCTAACTAAGAATTCAGACACTGAAACCAGGAACCAAAGGAGCTCTCATCAAACAAAGGGTTCTCTTCATGCTCACGTACCCTCACACCCTCACTAGCGGAGAAATAGCCTTTAACTTTGCTTACTCCTTCCTTTAAAGTGGAAATTTTCCTGCTGTGCTCCTGTTCAGGTCCTGCCAGTCGATGATACTTGTCAACCACTTGAGGAGATGACAAAGGAAAGTACTGCATACCTTAGCCTTAAAACTACTTTAGCTTATTCTCACACTTAGGAGGCATCAGGTGAGTCAACTGTTCCCAATATTAGCTATGCCAACTGTCACAAACTACATACTGCTACCTTTAATGTCTATCTTAAAATTAACAGAAATAATGTGCTCTTTGGGCACATCTATAAATCAAAAAATACAGGAAATCTGCCTTTATTTTTCTTCCTTGCTTAAACAAGCTATTACCTGAACCAGTTTTGCTGTTTAAACATTGCTATAATTGTTCCTTAGAACTTCATTTAGTATCTGAACAACCTGCCATTCCTCCTAAATAACAACCTGTCACCATGATGAATACGGAGGTGGTTGGTCCTAATGCAAAAGCAGGCTGTGTTTCAGCATCCTGTTCCACGGATGAGCAAGAGACAGGTTCATTAAAGTGAAACGGTAAAATTTCCCCCCCACTCAGACACAGTGCTTTGGTTAGTTGAGGGGGAAATGTCTTATTTTACACTTAAAAATAGCCAAATGGGACTTAAGTGTATTAAATATTTGTTACTTAAAAGATTTCTTTTACCTTTGTTCTAAATTCTCTCATTCTGCTGGCTGTAGGATTGGGGCATTTTATTATCCATGAAAACATGACCTTTCATCTCATAGGACTGTTATCAACACACTGATTTCAAGAACACATTGATATGCTCGTTAATTTTTTTTTTTTTGGCGAATAGCTATTTTTTTTAGTGATTTTTTTTAATATATAAAGAAAATGAAAAAACAGGACGAAGAAAAGAACCATAATGATGGGAACAAGGTCAGTCTATTCACTGACATGACAATCTTCAGTTTTTATTATTTGTAATTCTAAGGTAGGTATGCCAACTCTGGATGTAATGGTAACAAGTACATGTCTGCTTTTTCTTACATCAGCTTTCATGAAATTGCTCCTTGATGCAGGGGAGGGAGCTGCAGTCATCAAATGAGCTTTGCTTTCGAGCCTGAAACCAGGAGGTTTATAGCACTTCCCGGAGAAAAAAGACCTGGGAAACAGGTTCTGGTCCTGGCTGAATGCCACCTTGTTGTTGGGAGACTCCCCTCAGAGAGTCAGGAGGCCTGGCCCCGGTTTCCTCATTGAGTAAACACAGGGATGGCCTAGATCCAGTTCTGAATGCCTGCGATCTCAGTATTGTTCATGTTACCTTCCTCATCTCCACTAGGGCTAATTCATTTCTGCTGTCACATCTACCTCAGGTGTTGATGATGAGAAGAATGAATCAAAATGTTGGAAGGAAAATAGAACAATATGTGTGTATTGATTCCTCCAGAAAAATAGTAAGTCCTCTCACAGTAACAACAATGTTAACAAATTCTTCACGGTCCTTTAAAAAAAATGTTAACCTTGATTTAGGAATCGGTAAATGTCCTGTGAGCAAATGTCAAAATCAAACTTCATAGAAGACCTCTAAGACTGTAGGGAGAGTCCTGGATTTGGACCAAATTATTGCTGCTCTGCCCAAAGGATGCATTTGAAAGACCGGTGTAATAGAGTCTCTGATAAAATGCAGGGCAGCGTTCCCGGATACAGCATATGACCCATTGTAAGCCTTGCTGTATTAAACCTGAGGGACACTGAGAGAATCACCTGCCTCCAAACATAAGTGGAAATTGAACTTATCACTCTAATCACCATAAATTGTAGTGATTATTTGTGTAAACTCATAAATGTACACGTAAATGAGTCACTTACAGAATATCCTTTCAGTTATTAACTTGGCATAAATACTAATCCCTGAAGAATAAGTTGAACACTAATCACTTTGAGCGTTCAAAGACCTTTTGTAATCCCAAATTTCATATTTACATATGGTAATTTCCCCAGTGGTAGCTGAGTAGGGCTGATCATCACTATGTAAGCAATAACGTATGACAAGACATGCTGTAACAAGGAATAGGGGTTTCATCTCTTCTCCTAACCCCTCCCCTTCCTTCATTCCTGACCTGAGCTTAATTAAAACTCCTCAGACTTGACTCTGTTTGGCAAGAGGGCAAAACGAGCCCTGAAATGCTGATGCCTCCTTCACTTCTACCTGCTGGGTCAGCGCTTTGAGGATAATGATCATGTAGCAAGCACATCCACAGTGGCCCTGCCACAGGTCCAGGACAGCAGAAAGCCTCCGAGCACAAAAGCAGAGTACACCTCAGCAAATATTGCAGCAATTCACCTGACTTTTAAAATGCATCTCGAAGACAAACTTTAATTTTTTACGGTAATACATGTTGTCAATGTAAGAAACATCCAAACCTGTAGAGAATTTTTATGAAAGTTTATTTAAACCAAACTACTTCTTTTTGAGATAAATGGCATAAATGCTTGCTAAACTAAAGATTAAGTTGATTGAGTCAAAAAGTAGCAATGGCTTAATCATGTAGGTTTTGCTTAGCTAAAGAAAAAAATCATCCCCCAAAAGTGTTCTCCATTTCTAAGTATTTCTAATGCTGTCCCAGACCATCCTAGATTTTCGCTTTTTCTTATTAAGTCTTTAGCTGATCTGGAAATTAAGTTAAAGATATATTGTCAGGGAATGTTTGTTTTTCTTTCTTTTGGTTGGAGATTTTCAAACAGTCCAGGCATTCGAGAGAATATTTTTTTTAGTTTGGACAATGGGAAGCCACCATGACAACCAGACCAAGGTTCCTAAGATTATTGTGATTTCCAAAAAGTGTGTTTTGCTGTCAGGAGTATTGCTGGAGCACACTTCCCAGGCAACGGTTCTCCCAGGTCAGATGTCGCTTGGCCTGCCCTCACTGTGCACATAAAGCAGCAGGTGGAGTTGTGGATACAAGAGGTCCTGGCGGCTGTACTGTGCACAGCTCCTCCTGTCTGTTTCCCCTTCTTCATTCAGAAGGTATTTGTTGCTGCTGCAAATGCCAGCCACTGTGCTGAGTGTACTACAAGTACTAACTACTTTGGCGTTCGCAAAAAGTTTCTGAGGTAGGTACCGTTATTATAAATGAGGGGAGGTAACATCGTTTGTTTAAGGT
This sequence comes from Pteropus alecto, assembly GCF_000325575.1. Lineage (NCBI taxonomy): Eukaryota > Metazoa > Chordata > Mammalia > Chiroptera > Pteropodidae > Pteropus > Pteropus alecto. Next base: position 8,826,500 of record NW_006494614.1, read on the forward strand.
TACCCAGCTAGTGCCTAGCAGAGGTGGGATTCAGTGCAGCTGGGATCATAACATTATGCTGAGGTCTGAGCACCACTTGGGGATATAATAGGTGGATGTTTGGAGAAAAAGATCCTGAGAAGCACTGATAAAACAGATAAAATGGATAAGATCCTAAGAAACACCGCAATGGATATATATTAAAAATCAGATCCTCAAGAGAATAAGAAATTAACAAGCACTTGCAACGTAAGGATTAGATGTCCATTAGAAGTATATTGTCTTTATTTTAAAATGAGTTATTTCTGAACTGATAGTCTTCAGATTAAAGAACTAAAAATGTCGTGAAAAGGGAAGAAAAATATCCTACTAAAAAAGGATGCCAACATTTTCCATTTTGTGCTCTTTATGAACAAAAACAATGACGAGATGCTTCTTCACCACTGAGAAGTCTGGAGAACTAAAATGTGATTAATATTTTATAAGGATGGAGATAGACCGAAAAGTGGGAAGACGCAAGCATTTTGACAAGGGAAAGCAGGAATGAACATCTTCGAGAAAAAAAAAAAATGTTTGCTGAGAACTCAGGGGGAAACCTTAAGGAGAGCCACCTTGAGTTCTGACTCATTTCTTGAGAAAAAATTTATTCATCTACCCTGGTGCATGGCACTGGGACATCAGGACAAATGAGTTCATGCTTAAGGTATTCTGAAGTTAATGGAAAAAACCAAGGAGGCAAAACAGGCAATGACCATTCATTGTGATATGAGCCATCATAGAATTAAGTTAAGGTGCTGGAGGAAGCCCTATAGTAACCTGGAGCCAGGACAACATCTGGAAAGAATTGATGCCTTAGCCAGATGCTAAAGGTTGAAGAAAAGTTGGCCAGGCAGAAATTACAGGAAAACATTTCAGAAGGAAGCTTCTGAAACAAAAGCCTGAAGCAAAAGTGTTTGCAGCACCTCTTGAGTACTGAGGGCCCTTCCTGTGGCTGTAGCAGAAGGTATAAGGTAGGCAGGTGAGAGACAAGCCAGAGGAACTGGGAAGGGACAAGGTCATGATGCGCCCGTGTGTCTAGAGGGATGTGGACTAAATGGACAGCCCCAGGGAGACTTAGTCCTAGTCACTGTCATGCACTGCGTCCTTCCTGCATCCCCGCTCTGCTCTTGTTCCCCTGCAGTCCATTCCCATGGAGAGCAAGAGTGGTTGTACTGTGACTGTCCCTGACTTAAAACCTTTCTGTAGACTTCCCATGGTAGTTAGAGTGAGATCTGAGGCACTACATGTCTACAAATGCTTACCTTCTCTGGCCACTGCCTTCCCCTCCAGTTCTATCTATACTCCCTCTTCCTGCCAAAGGCATGTTCTCCCAGCTAACTTGCTCAGCCTTTAGGTCTCAGCTTAAACAGTGCTTCCTCAGGAATCCTTCCTTGATCCCAATCCAAAATAGGCTTCTTTGGTATGCGTTCTTTTTTTTTTTTTTTTTTAGGTAAAATTCACTTACATGTGGAATCGAAAATAGTCAAACTCATAGAAACAGAGAGCAGGACGGTGGGCCTTGTTGTGGGGGCGGGGTGCAGGGAGAGAATATGGAGAGCTATTGGTCAAAGAATATAAGTTTTCAGGTATAAGTTGAGTAAATTCTGGAGATCTAACGTACAGCATGGCAACTATGGTTAACCGCACTGTGTTGTGTACTTGAAATTTCCTAAGAGGGTAGATTTTAAGAGTTCTCACCACAAAAACGAAGAAAAAAGAAAAGAGAAAGAAAATGATAATTATATGAGGTGATGGATATGTTAATTAGCTTGATTGTGGTGATCATTTCTCAATATATACCTATGTCAAAACATCAAGTTGTACACCTTAAGTATATACAATTTTTATTTTTTAACTATACCTCATAAAAAAGTGGGAGGGAAAGCTGGGAGCCTGAGACTTGTATAATTGTGTTTTGCTTAATGTGCTTTCCTTTAGCAATTGCAGAAACTTTCACATTTTCCGATTGGAAAATTCCAAGTACTGTTTTCTTTGTGGCAAAATACATATAACATAAAAATTTACCATTTTAACTACTTTTAAATGTTCAATTCAGTAGCATTAAGTACATTCACAGTGTTATACAACCTTGCCACATTCGCCTCCAGAACCTTTCATCATTCCAATGTAAATATTATTTTTAAATATTAATATTTTACCTACGAAATCTGTTCAAAACTTAGAGGTTACATATTGATTAGCAATTAGCTTGGGAAAAAAAGAAAATCAATAGAATGGTTTTCCCCCCGCCCAATAAAATCAGATGAAATGGCTGAATCCTCTATATAGAAAAAGTACTTTTGAGGTATTTTCTTGTTTATAAACTAATTTAAATGTCATTTGTTTGAGGGTCCAGAGAAATTAAAAACCACATAAATTTTGTGCATATCAGTCACACAGGTCAATAAAAGAACCCCAAACCTTCTATTCCAACAATCAGTAAATGAAGCTTTATAAATATAGATATTACTAGAAAAATTAAAATGATTAGCCTCCTATAATTTGGTCACTTGTTTTATTTGCACCTGTTTGAACTACAATTGCTTTTACAGCAAAAGTATAATTAACTCCATGTGTCCATGTCGCAATCTCATAGATAAGTCTTGATATCCATTAGCAATAGAAGTCATTTTTGACAACAGTTTCTATTTCTTCTCCAGCTGACCTCACAGGGCATCTCCAAGCAGCTTTGCTTGGGTGCTGGGCTCCACTGCCTGGGTTCAGTACAAAGGCTGGCCTGGGCCACACAGATCACACAATCACCCAGGGGGCACAACCATGCCAGCCCACTTTAGTACCTGACGAGAGTGCCCAGCGGGACCAATCAGACAGATTATAATCGACTTTATATTGTTTTATTTCACTTCCTCCATTTGATAGACAGAATCACCAAATTCAAAAGATTACTGGGCAGCAAAGGTAAATGAAGCAAATGGCTAATATCAGACACCATTTCAAAAGCAACTCCCTGGATAAGCCTTTAATAGAATTTCTCAGTTTATAACTCTGAAGATATAGAAGGCAAGTTACCATGGAAACAAATAGTCTCTTTAAAGAGAGACAGGCTCCTCTCCTAGTCTGAGCTCTTTCCAGAAGAGAGGAGGGGGAGGTGGGAAAAGGCAGGCCAAGGATCTGTGACTAGAACAGTGAAAGGAAATTTTCTTCTCATAATTAAAATTTTACCAATGATATTTGCTTAAGGGTTGGCTCAAGACTATTTCATTTTGGGGGCTGTACTATTTAAAAATGCCTCAAGTCATATTTTGAGATATTTAAGCAAAATTACATTTTATTAATAATTTCTATAAATTTTTTTCTTTATTCAATTAGTGACACATGCTGGTGACAAATGAAACCCTCCAGTATATGACACAGAAGACAAAGAGGACTCACTTTTCCTGGTCTTCTATCCCCAACACACACCCTCTGAGATAACATTCTCTTGGCTGTTTTTCTCTGCCTCTGCCTTTGTGTGGGTGTGTGGGTGTGTGTGTGTGTGTGTGTGTGTGTGTGTGTGTGTGTATTTAAAAGGATATGTACAAATAAAAATAAGTAAGTAAACAAACACAAATAAACCAATTAAAAAATGGGCAAAGGACTTAAATAGCTATTTCTCCAAAGATATACAAATGACCAGTAAACACATGAAAAGATGGTCAATGTCACTAATCATTAAGGAAATGCAAATCAAAATGAGATATTACAATGAGATACCACTTCACACCCACTAGATGGCTATTATCCAAATAAATAAAATAACAAATATTGTTGAAGATATGGAACAATTGGAATCTTTATGCACTGCTGGTGGGAATGTATAATGGTGCATCCATTACAGAAAACAGTATGGTATTTTCTCAAAAAATTGAAAACAGTTATCATATGATCTAGCAATATCAGTTCTGGGTATAAACCCAAAAGAATTGGAAACATTTATTTGCACACCTGTAAGGCAACATTTATGACAGCTAAAAAGTGGAAGCAAACCAAGTGTCCATTGACAAATGAATGGATAGACAAAGTGTGGTATATACATACAAGAGAATATTATTCAGCTTTAAAAAAGAAGGAAATTCTGATACCTGCTCCAGTCTGGTTGAACCTGTAAGACACGCTAAGTGATCTAAGCCAGTCATAAGAGGACACATCTTGTATGATTCCACTTGCATAGGTACCTAGAGCACTCACATTCATAGAGACAAAGTAGAAGCATGGTTGCTAGGGGCCGAGGGGAGGTGGGAGTGGAAAGTTAGTGTTAAATAGGTACAGAGTTTCAGTTTGAGAAGACGGAATAACTGCTGGAGCCGGATGGTGGTGGTGATTGTACAACAATGTGAATGTACTTTAATGGCATAGACCTGCACACTTAAAAACGGTTAAATGGTAAATTGTATGTTATGTATATTTTGACACAATTAAAACATTTTTAGTTAAATGCATAAAGACTGAAGTTGGAATCATCTGGAGGTTTCTTCACTTACATGAGCAGCAGTGGATGTTGGGTCCTCCCTTGGGCTATGGACCATAACAGCTACATGTGGGCTCTCTACACGGGCTGTACCTTTGAACTTCCTCATAGCACACGGCTGAATTAAAAAGGCATCCCAAGAGAGCAGAGCAGAAGCCTATGGCATTTTTACAATCTAGCCTCAAAAGTCACATTGTGTCCTTCCCCTGTACTCAGTTGTTTGAGGCTGTTAACAAAGGTCTGTCCAGGTTCAAGGGGAAGAGCTCAATGGGAGGAGCATTAAGGTCCTTGGTTAGAGGAGCATGTGGCTGGGGCAATGCTGTGGCCATGTTGGAAAATGCAATGTGCCATAACACAATCATTGTTTCGCTTTTAGTTGACATCCCTTAAAGTCAGTAAAGATATAGTTCTTCAAATTTTCTTAAGTCTTTATAACTACAAAATTACTTTAAATTCCAAAAGTAACAAATTCCAAAGGTAAGTAAGTTCCAAAAGTAACAGTAACAAAACTTAGAAAACAAAAGAAAGATCTATCCACAATCCCCCTCTTTCAGCCAATCACAGAAATTATTTTTAGCTTTTAACTCCATAATTTCCACATAATATACATAGGGTTTTGTGTCGTTATTTCCCCTTACCATGAAAGCCCCAAATTCACATCTCAACACTGCTATCTTATTTACTTTTCTTGTATAGACAAAACAAAAATAAGAGTAGGGTACACCATGAGATAAAGACTCAGCTCGAAGTGTTGGCTTAGCCTAACCCTACCTAAAACTCATTAGGGAAAATCACATCAAGGTTTCAAGTCCTCTATCTTATTTCTTGATGAACATAAAGCAGAGACTACATAAAGAGTTTGGAAAAGTAATGGCATGAGTGCATTGTGCCTATTGCCACAGTTGCGTCAGGGGCAAAACAGGTGACTAACCTGGGCCTGAATGCCAAACGGTGGACTTTCACTCACTTTTCTGCTACAAAAGCTTGGCTTTGGAGTTTCAACAAAACACATGGATCTAGTATTTTAAAGATCAACGAAGCTCGTGTATCCCAACCACTATTCTAAACCATTGCTGTTTTCACTGGCCTGCTGTGAAATGAGAAAAATAATGATAATGTGGCGAGTTTTTCATAAAGCTGAATGTATTCAATTACACTGGGCTTTATCCTGAAGTCATTCCTTTTTTTGTTTTTTTTTGATGTCAACATTTATTTTCCTTTTTGACATAATTTTGACCATAGATTTTCGTAGCATTCCTAATGAGCAAAATAAAAAGATTGCAATTCTAAACTTAGCCATCCTTAAACTTAGTTTCAACAGTTTTACTAATCTGTGACATCCCAAAATCTAGGAAACACTGATCCAGTCCAAACTGCCTCCTTATGAAGGGCCTTTGGGTTTGATATTTAATGTTTATTCAAAAGGGATCACATTTGGAGGTAGGAAAAAAAAAAACTGCTTGATGTGAGAGGAGGATACAAAGCTTCGAATTCTGCATGTGATAGTCCAGTTGTGTGAAATTGAGCGAGTCCTTTATGCTCACAGCCATCAACCCTTAGCCATCAAACCCAGTCAGTAATAGCTGCTTTCTCCTCTGCAAGGCTAGGAGGGGCGAAAGGCTTAACTGTCCAAAGTGCAAGGTGCTGTTTAAGAGCTGAGTGTCCTGTTGTGCTGATCCTCAGAGTTTTCCCTCACAAAGGCTGCTTGGCAGGTCCTGTAATAGCTGATGGAAAAAAAATAAGGTGGAATACTCTAAAATACCAAGTATTTCCTTGGGAGTTCCTAATTTCAATAAGAATATTCTCTAAATAAAATTCCACTGCAGAATTTTTTTAAAAAACAAATTGCCATCTAATTTCCCTTTGATCTGTTTTTCCACTTCGATTGCAAAGGTTTTACAGAATTTTTCCCAAATGCTCTGAGTCTGCAGTAATTTTATTTCATTCTGATTAAACTTTAAAGAACAAAACACCAAGCCATCAGAACAAGCTAAGCTTTTTTATACTTTACTTATGCAATTAGCATTTTTAGGGCATCTACAATGTGTCAGACATTGTGCTGGGTGTTGGAGATACAAAAATGAATAAATACATCTTAGTCCCTGCCCTTGCTGGGTTCATTGTTTCCAGGACATGATAAAGCCATAAACAGAACATTGTAATGCATTGTGGTAACAATAGAATTATCATCACACAGCATTTTATATAGGGCCTTGTGGGAGCAAAATAGCAACTCTGGTTAAGCTGACGCTTTAAATGAAACTTAAAAGATGACTAAAATTTAGCCAAATGAGGGCATGAAGGACATCCCAGGCAGAAGAAACAACATAAGCTCAGGTCCAGGGATGGGGAATGGCATGGCCTCACGTGTGTGTGTCTCTGTGTATGCGAGCTATATGTCCGTATATATGCACATGTATGCATCTGGTGTGTATGCCTTTCTGTGTCTGATTGTGTTTCCATAATAGGAAAGGGCTGGAGTAAATACAATCTGGGAGGCTCTCCTGAATAGCCTGGGGACAAGCAAGTTAACCTGCAGCAAGGATCTTGGGGAAACAGATTCAAAGGTTTGCTTTAGACAACCTAAAAAAAAAAAAAAAATACTGACTCTTACACAGATAAATTTGACTTTAATGCATGTTTTGAACACGCACATGTTGGAGGCTCTGCAGACTCCAATGCTGATCCCTGCAAAGAAGAACCCACGTTTTGCAGAGATGAGCTGCAGGGCCTTTGTCCTCTAGTGGCCCAAATCTAGGACTTCTCAAGCCTTGATATCCATATATGAATCACTGGAGATCTTGTTATGCAGATTCTGATTCAGTGGCCCAGGATTCTACATTTCTAACAAGCTTCCAGGTGATGCCAATGCTGTTGGTCCCTGGAGCACAGATCTGATACACTGTTGGCCCTAGTGTATTAGGTACCCAAGGGTAGGTAGGGTCTTTTGATGTTCGAATCCAAAAGCAAGTGATGTCAGCTATGAATGAAGGAAGCACTAGGCCAGGACGAAGCAGGTCGAGAGAAGTTGGCATCTAAAGGAGACCTGGTAACGAACTGGACCATCCTTATAGCCTGGCTCTATTGATCCTGAAGGAGAGCTGCCTCCAGGTAGGCCAGCCAGGGATCCAACAGGGTCTTCATGGTCTTGTCACATGCAGTTTGCAGAGGTAGGCAGACTGGTTGGTGGACATCTTAAAGCCTTCTTGGATAGAGTTGTGGCAGAAATGGAGTGTTTATCTGAGAAAAAAAGAGCACTAAATGGGAAGGACTATCATATGACACAGTGCCTTGAACATAGTAAGCAAGCAATGATGGATAGCTGCTAACTATTATTGTCGTGGGGTGCCGTTTCTGGGCATTGCTAGAGAACCAGCCACCGATATACTAAGAACGTTCTCAGGCATAATTCAATACGAAATATTTCCAGGAAACCAAGTGACCCAGCAAACCAGTTGTAGCTTCATGATGTTTGCGATATACTAAGAATGTTCTCAGGCATAATTCGATACGAAATATTTCTAGGAAACCAAGTGTGTTCAGCCAGGTGACCCAGCAAACCAGTTGTAGCTTCATGATGTTTTATGGAAGAGCATTCACCTCACAATAATTTGTATCACTAATGTTCAGATGTCGGGATGCTGTTTGCTTGTGGTCATTGCTTATGACCACTTCTTTGTCCTCACTGGGCTGTCATAATCCAAAAGTTGTGTTTCTAGATGCCAGAGGCCTTCAGAAAGAGTCTCAGACTGGAGTTGAAAGACTCACTTTGCTTCTCACTGACACTCTCTGTCTCCTCACCTGTAAAATGGAGATAATGACACCTGTGCTGCCCACCTCAGGGTCAAAAGAGATGATATATGTGAAAGGTAAAAATTGCCAAGTCCTGCACACCTAGTAGCCATGATATTACTCTGCAGATGTTTTGCCATTCTATTCTAATTTGGGAACTAATTTTTAATTAAAATTTTACTATTATACCCTCTGCGTTTCCTCTAAACGGCCTCAGATCCTTTGAGAAATCAGGTAGCGTTTAGTCACGTCCATCTATCCACTCATCAAAAAGTCTAAAAGCAAAATTACACAAATAGATGGAACCTAAGAGCAAAATTACACAAATAGATCTAAATCTACCTATATGTGTGTGTATAGATATATAGGTATATAATTTCTCCTCTATAGTAAAATCAAACTACTACTTTCTAAAGCAGGTGGGACATTTGCGCAATTAGTTTAAAGGATTATTATTTACAAACAGAAATAGCTTGGAGCAGATGACGAGAAATCATTTCTCACTGCAACTCAAATGGAGAAGCCGTCTAATTCTTGGAAATTTAGACATTCTTCTAGTAATTTAGCACAAAAATGAGCTTGGCTCAATCTGCTCTTCGCATTTTGGTAATTTAAAAGGACATACGGAATTTTATTTTAATGGTAATTGCAAACTCATGCAGAAAATGCAAATGCACATTTCGTGATTAGCTTACAGCATAAACTATGGCTTCTATTAATGTATTCCAATTTGTAATTCTTTTCACAGTATGAGATTTGAAAGCTGTGATTAAAATTAATTAGGTTAAGTAAAGTTTATCCCCCCTGAGCACTGCTATTGGGAAAAAGCAAGAGGAAAATTCAAACTACATCTGGCTCTGCAGGAAGCTGTGTCTTCACACAAAGTCTGCTGACTTCTTTTCTCTCCACAGAGGTTGCATGCTGCTTATTTGGCATATCTCAAGCACCATGTATCTCCTCAAGGAGCTAATTGAACCATTAAGCTATTCTTTGCTGGCTCACAAAACCGCACAGGCTGTGACTACATCATCTTCAAATAAGGAGGTTAGGTAGATCCATCAATTGTTTAAATACAATAAATCTTGAGGGAAAAACACACGCATCTGGTAAGCCGAGGTAATGGTGGCCACCCAGAATCCAGTACCGTAACTGCTATGAGAGAGGTACCAAGTGAGGGAACAGTATCGCCTGCACAGAGCTCTCTGCTTTGCACATAATTATCTTGAATATTACCTCACTTGATCTCAACAATGCTAACAAGGAATCCTAACCATTATCCCATTTCACAGATGAGGGTACTGATGTTAAGCGAGGTGCCCAGGATCAAAAAGTGCTGGAGATTAGACCCAGCTCTTCTGAGTTCCCATAGTGCGCTCCTCCTATGGCTGCGCTCTATGGCTTCTCAGAATATAACGGAACAAAGCTTTTAACTTATGCCTGGTCTATGTTTTCGTAATGGGTTGAAATTCTTTACCAAGTCTTATCCAACATGAACAAAGGCAAAGGTTAACAGCTCCCAAGTGGCGTTGTACATCCCAGTATGCAGAGCATAAATTCGGAGGGCTAAGATAAGAGAGCAAAAAGCTGGCACAAGCACACCCCACCTCTTATTAAAGCTCCTGGTTAGAATTCTCCAGTCTTCCCTAACTGTCCCTCTGCTTGACACTGAGCAACTTGTGCTACCCATAGCTCCTCTTGTTTCCTTTGGCACAATGGAGTCTCGGTCCTGGTTTGGACACAGATGACACATGCCCTGCCTCTGGGGTTGCCTGACCCAGACCCTGAATCGCGATGGACCCTCATCTTCTGTGGCTCATTGTACCTGGCTCTCCACACTACCTGACCTGGCTTCTTCCAGAAAGGACTAAGTGGTCCTATCTGTTAACTCGTGACGACGTATATTAATGTGCCATTGAGAAACCTCTTCCCATCATTTTAAATGGCACTTCCTCGAGTGTAGTGAAGAGAGGAGTAGCTAAAAGTGATAGATTGTCAATCTATCACTATAATACATCTCTCAAATATTGTGTCTCGAAGACTCAGTGCATTGTGGGATAAAACTAGGCTTTCATTGTTGCTGAATCTTGGAGAAAACCACCCACAGAGGACAAGGTCACGTGAGCATTGTCTGATATCCTTAAGGAAACTGATTTAAGGGAACAATACCACATTCCAAAACCAAGTCATCTCCAGAAATAAAGAATATTTTTCAAAAAATTTGTCAGTTAAATGAAAGATCAACTTTTTACATGCTGGTTAAATTAAAAGGAACAAACAGCATGTGCTTAGAAGTTGGAGAACACAGTTTGAGGGGGGTGCCCTCCAGGCTAGGGGCAGAGTCGACTCCATGTTAAAGAGTGGGAATTTGTTCTCAGACCTTTCCCGTCAGCACACTAAAAGCGTCCATTTTGCATCTCATAGAACCATAGAAGTTAGACGTAAGGGGAATGAATCTTGGTGTGTATTTCGTCCAGCTCTTCCATTTCACAGCAAGAAAATCAAAGTTCGGAGTTTCACATAGACTCTGAACAGGGACTCCTGGCTCTGCCCTGCTTTCCACTAATCTGACAAACTAATTCTGCCTAATGCAAACCCCTCGCAGCACAGGCAACACTCAGATGTGGGAGAAAACTTTCGGCAAGCTCCAGATGCTGCTATTTGGGTCCCGCATGCCCATGTCCCAGTCAGCAGAGCTGGACTGACTTGGAGAAGGAGGTAGAGGTTACTGGCTCTGAGATCAGAGATCACATTTTCATTACTTTCTAGAACTGGCAACTCTGGACAAATTACTTAACCTCACTAAGCTTTAGTTTCCTTTTTGAATAATAGAATCAATTCATAGTGCTTTTGTGAGAAACAAAAGCAACCATGAGCCTTTTAGGTATTCCATAAATGTTAACAAATTTTATACTAATATTACTATCAAAGGTTGACTATTCTGAACTTGTTCAATTAGGCAGGGACTTTAGAAAGAAGCTGACTATACTTCTGATGAGATATGTGGTCTCGAGGGCATTACTTTAACCTTTCCTTTCCTCAGCTTCTTTATGCAATGGAGCACTCACTTGTCTTTCAGGATGTAAATGAATCAGTAATGCTTGTATCCAATAGATGCTGGAGAGCCGCTCATCTCTACATCAGCAAATCATGACACGAGTCCTCTCAGGAGAATCAGAAGATCCTATAACACCGGGCAAGGAAGCTGGTGGCCTCTCTGTCTGGGGATCTCCATCATGCATAGCCATGCCTTTCTGGGACACCCCTGAGGAAGATGTAATTTGGGAGAGGAATCGTGGTTCCTTCTCACTCCTTGACTCCCTTCCTGGCAGATGTCTCCCTCCATCACTGAGTCTAAGTAAGGGCTTCAGGAGAGAGTCTCCCTTGTGTGTCCAGCTTCCCTTATCTAATGCCAGCTAACGAGAAACAACCTCCCTATGCCCGAACTACAGCTCTTACAGCCAGAGAAAGGGTCCAGGCCCACCCCAGACCTGTGGAGTCGCAAAAGGGGCTGCACCCACTCTAGGGCATAGGAACAATGATACATTATATGTTAATTTCTCATTCTTTTAGGATATCTATGTTTGTGAATGATATAGTAATATAGTTGTGCAGATATATACTTAAATATTCATAGTGAGGTGTATGTTTAAAATGATTTTTTGGATAAGGGTGCATAATTAAGCAAGTTTGGAGATCTCTACCCTAGGCATCAGCTGGGGACACGGGACACACAGTGAGCTGCAGCCAGCCCCACGAAGAGCCAGGGGGCTGAGCTTAGGGGAACGTGAACAAGTTTGCAGCATCTCAGTTCCTGAGAGAATTTCAGAGACCAGAGAGGGATTGAACTGGCAGGAAATTGTTCTGAAGATGCATCTACCCAGGTCACTCAAGAAAGCCCACAGCCGGGGCTGAGGCTGGGAGAGGAAAGCAGAGCCAGTTGGGCGGGGGGGGGGGGGACCCATCGTTAAGGTGAATTCAGTATGTATTGTCTTTTCGCTTCACCTCAGGGTGTGTGTTGTCTTCTGCACAAAGTTTTATCCTGGTAAATGGAGGGGCAGGGACAGGGGCTGTAAATGACAGGGGTTACCCTTGCTTCTCTTTATTAACTCCACGAGCATGTTCTGAGCTGGATCTTTCCTATT
>NW_006494614.1:8838942-8844114 GCF_000325575.1 Pteropus alecto
TGTTTAGCTTGTTTTCTATTTTCAGTACTACCAAGGGAGAGGGATTGTCTACTTCCTGGCGAAAAAGATAAGGTTGACTGATTGGTTTTACTGAAGGGAGGTGTGGGCATCAGGGCATAGAGAGGCAGGATCCAGGTGAAGCAGGGCAGCAGGATGTTAGAAAGGAACGGACACCATACAGTTCACAAAGGGGCTTCACCTTAAACCTCACAGCCACTTAAACTCTGAGTATTGTTAACTCCCATTTTTCTAAGAGAAAATGGAAGGTTTAAGCCATTTTCCAAAGTTGTCTAGTGAGCTAGTGACTCAACTGAGCCTTTAGACTCCTGGGCTGCTGCTTTGGTCCCTATATTGGCTCTCACAACCTTTTCAGTGCTTTGGGGGGGGGGCGGAATTAAATCAGTAATTTAGCTTGCGAAGCTGTGAATAAAATGTCCATCTTATAAAATTTCCTTAAGAAAGATGTTGATTCTTGGTGATAACTACACAGGCGGATCTGACTGCGGGGTCCAGAATCCTTCCCAGATGGAGGCTTGCTTTTTGTAACCACTTGGTGGCAGTAAAAGCACAGCCTTTCAGGGACCCCTTATTATTGACTAATAATGCAGGGCAGTGTGACAAGCGAGAGGGTTCCTAACTAGGCTCGGGTTAGTCATTCCACAACTCCAGCGTTGTAGTATCGGTTTCAGGGTGTTTGGTTATCTGGAGTTTTCTCTGTGCTCTCCAACCCGCACTAGAAGCTGCACAGTTTTGCTGGGGAGATACCTGCTTGGGGACCTTTTACTGAATTAAGTATAGTGAATGAAGGAAAAGCTTAACTGACTCCCTGACCTTTGTAATTGCCACCCCTGAGAGTCGTAAGCAGGGCTGCTGGAATCCTAGAAGGATACAATCCAGGTGTCCTGCACTGTGCTGCAGGACCAAATCCTCAGGCTGCGTAACTATCCAGTCACTTTCAGTGTTGTGACCAGCTACAAAGTAAGTACTGTCAAAAAGAAATCAGAGACTCAGAGGTGGCAATTTGCTGGAATCAGTTTTTCCCCAAAACATGGTATGTGTCATTCTCATTGCAAAGAAGAGTGTTTTTTTTTTTTCCAAAGAAGGGCATATTTTGGGGTGACCCAGGGTGCCTGCCTTAGAAAGGAGCACCCTGCACCAAACTTAATTCTGTTATTAATATTAGTTAATGCATATTGAGCACATAGGAAGCACTGTATAATGAATGCACTTAATATAGATAATCTAATTTAATCTCACAATGACTATAAGAAGTGTACGTTATTATCCCAATCTTCAAATGAGGAACTGGGGATTAGAGAGGTGAAGGGATTTGCCCAAGCCCTAGAATTCGGGTAAACGTCTCTCTGATTGAAAGCCTGTAATTTGTCTCACTATTTAGTGTTTAGCACATTCTTTTAACAGTCTCACTTCCCTCCCCCTCCCCGTCACAGAAAGGGAAAGTGCAAATAAGGGAAATAGGTTCTATTGCAGAATTCTTTGGTGGGTTAGAGCAAGATGCCGAGATGGACGGCCTGGGCTGGCATCACCTTCACCCAGTAGGCCGGGACCAGCTGCAGTTCCCATAGGCCTGGCTCAGCAGAGGTTCAGCTAGATTGGTCCATCCCAAAGGCCAGGGAGGCTTAGCAATGATCAGGTTTGATCCTGACAAACAGGGGGAGACAGATGGGGAGGTAGGTAACTCAACAACAATGCAGCCATCATGTGTGCAGATATTCCCTGTGCTCATATAGACACACACTTCTTAGAGAGTTTTATCAAATCCAGTTTGATTGAATGGCAATCACTGCTTCTCCTTTGTACCTTTGGACAGAAGCCCTACCTAGGTCTTAGGGTTAATTTGGAGATAAAATAATGCAAGCCCAAAGGTCTTGATTTCACTCAGGGAACACAGCTGGAATTGCAAATCTTCCTCTAGGATGACTTTTTCATTGGTCAGTATCGACATGAGAACAAGCCTGCCCAGAAAGCTCAGAAGGCTAAATGAATATTATCCCCAGTACCTACCACCCCAGTCTTAATCAGTGGTAGAAGAACAGTCTCAAAACTATTTGTCTCCATTGGCCACTTAAGTTTAATAGTAAAAGACTGGTTAATGATCACAATGCATCATAAAACCTTCAGAAGGAAAGGAGAATGTTTTGTGGACCATTGGGTTTTTTGTGTGTGTGGCAGTTTTTAAGGTATTAGTTTTTAAAATCAGTACTTTTTAATGGAAACAACTTGACCAAAAATCTGCCGCAGCATTTTGAGACCCCATTAAAACAAAGTTTAATGAGAAAAAAAAAAACTGGATTATAACTGTGTTCGCCCATTTTGCTGTGTGTTATAGAATCAAAGAGTCCTTGGGATGGCTGCAGGTGTTCACAAGCCCGTACCTGGATTGGACCATGGAACGCATGGCTTTCATAAAGATACATTTATTAGACTTAGAAGACAATCCTAATTTTGAGATTCTGTCCTTCCTATTTATGGTTAAAATATTTCTCTTAGAAAGCAGTAGAAGTTGGTTTATATCTTAATTAGGTTCCCCCAGCAAAATAAAAACTTGACAAACCTACAGGGCACTCCCTCTCCTTTTTCTTTTTCAAAAATTTTACAGATTTAAACCTGGGAACCCCAGCTCTGGGTGGTCCTCAAACTTGGTTCACCTGCTCACATTGAGTGTTTTATATACTGCCATCTAGTGGTCAGGTCAGCTCACACTCGCGCTCACTCCTCTGAGAACATTCATGGTAGGCTTGTGAACACTCGGGTGTGTCTGTGCGTGTGTGTGTGTGTGTACTCAATTAGGTGCTGACAAGCAGAGATGTGTTAGCATGGAAAAATGCAGGTTTTGAAAACTGTGCAGAAATATTCGGGGTGAACAAACCTCCTACTCCAAACCCATGTGGGCAGAATTGAAAGCAGGTGCGTGGGATTAACACTCTGTATTTTTTCCAACATCCACCACCAAAAGGTCAGCAGTACAGAAACGTTCATGCTCAGGAATGCTATCAACTAATAGGACATGAGCAGCTGTAGTGGAAAAGCTTTCAGGGCTAAACTTGAACCAAATGTGTTTCCAATTTAACTCACCCTTGAACAACAGAGGCATCCCTTCAAACTGAGAGGACTTATCAACCAACCTTTCAAAAATGAGAAAATATACATTTCTGCAAGAGCCTCGTGTCCTTGATGCAGGGAGAAGGGGAGAGGACTGACGGGGATTCGCAAATTCCAGACAGTCCTCACCTTTTGAGTGACCTATGTGTGGACATGGCCTGTCCATCAGCCGCTAGTATATCCCACCTCTGTGCCCTGTGGCTGCTGTCCCTCAACCTCCCACCGACCTCTTCCTCCAAGCCAACTGACCATGCACTAGGCAAAGTGGACTCTGTTTCTGACTGCGGGGGACAAAGGGGATACAAAAAGCCCCAGGTCTAGAGTAGACAGAGGAGACTGATCGTCGGCCCTTAGAAAGCCAGCATCTGCAACAGCCTTGGAACTCAGAAGGCCTTGTGTGAAAGGAACTTAAACCATGTGGTGCTTGTTCTGTAACTCACCTGGGTCGTCCTGAATTTAGTCAGGGAAATTCAGGTTCTAGACACTGGTGCACAAGTAGGCAATTTATAACTTGCTAATGGGTCGTATTCTGAAAGGTCACATGTGTATTGGCACTATTTGAAATTTGAAACCTAAGAGTAACAAACAAATAGGACAAACAAACAGAGACTCATGGACGTGGACAATGGACTAGTGGTTATCAGAGGGTGGGAGGAGGGGAGAGGTAGATGGGGTAAAGGGGGTCAAATATGTGGTGACAGAAACAAATCTAACTACAGTGCAATATAAATATGCCTTACTGTTGATTGTACACCTGATGGTAACCAATGTTAACATAATAAAAATAAATAAATAAATGAAATTTGAAATATATTTACACATAAAACCAGTAAGCTACAGTGCATAAGTCCCCAGGCTGGCTCAGGAAACCCATTTAACCCCTTCGGTGTTTCTAAGCTGTACTTCGATTTCCTCTGAGACACCTGAGCTTTCCCTGAGCGAGACACATGGTGGGAACGGGAAAGTTCTTCAGAGACGCAATCACTGACTTAATAATTCTCGATCGACATTCAGTACATCAGAATAGTATCTAGGGAGAAAAACGAGTAGAAATAAAGAAATGCAAGTATAATTTGCCAAAGGAATGTGTTCGAAGAATTCTTAAAGAAGACAGCAGCCAATAGTTACTTCCTTTAAGAAACTGCAAGGTACAAAACAGAAACGATAAGGTGCCCCTGGGCTCTGGACCCCCAGGGCTGGCTTTTGCTCCTTTCACTTTTCTCCTTGACTGTTGGCCTGTCAGGCTGTGTTTCTCCAAGACAGCCCTACACCCCTGGGGTCTGGCTCATAGTAGGTTCTCAATAAGCATCTGATAAACCGAACTGCCAAGAACAGGTATAATCTATTTCTTCCATTTATTCTATACATATTAATCATGTACGTGCTATCACATAGGTGTGTGCTAAGTGCTGGGATCAACAGTGAGCAAGGGCAATTGGGTCCTTGCTTTTATAGCCGGTTGGGCAGGCTGAATAATGGGCCTACCAAGATGTCCATGTCCTAATCCCCAGAATCTCTGTGTTGTTATTTTACATAGCAAAAAGGGACTTTGTAGATGTGATGAAGATGAGGATCTTGAGATGGGAGATTATCTTGGGTTATCTAGGTGGGCCCCATGTAATCACAAAGGTTCTCATTAGAGGAGAGTGATGTAGAACTGCAAGCCTTTAGAATTTGGAAAAGGCAGGAAACATTCTCCCTGGAAGCCTCCAGGAAGCACATAGCCCTGATGAGACCCTAATTTTAGCCCAGTAAAACTGAATTCAGACTTTGGATCGACAGAACTGTCAGATGATAAATTTGCATTGTGCTTAAAGCCACTCGGTTTATGGTAATCTGTCACAGCAGCAATAGGAAATAAATACAAGTTGAATATAGCTGTAACTTATTAAACATTTTGCATAATGTTCAACAGACATTAAAAAACTAATCTCAATAAATTGTTATAATAGATGAAGTATAGAGTGTTGATTAGCTCATTCACCTTATTGTCTCTTCATAGACTGGCTTAATAATTCATTCTTCTCTTGCCAATCAAGACTAACTGTC
>NW_006494614.1:8844402-8875979 GCF_000325575.1 Pteropus alecto
GCTGAGAGCAAGATGCTGAGATGGACAGCCTGGGCTGGCATCACCTTCACCCAGTAGGCCGGGACCAGCTGCAGTTCCCATAGGCCCGGCTCAGCAGAGGTTCAGCTAGATTGGTCCCTCCCAAAGGCCAGGGAGGCTTAGCAATGATCAGGTTTGATCCTGACAAACAGGGGGAGACAGATGGGGAGGTAGGTAACTCAACAACAATGCAGCCATCATGTGTGCAGATATTCCCTGTGCTCATATAGACACACACTTCTTAGAGAGTTTTATCAAATCCAGTTTGATTGAATGGCAATCACTGCTTCTCCTTTGTACCTTTGGACAGAAGCCCTACCTAGGTCTTAGGGTTAATTTGGAGATAAAATAATGCAAGCCCAAAGGTCTTGATTTCACTCAGGGAACACAGCTGGAATTGCAAATCTTCCTCTAGGATGACTTTTTCATTGGTCAATATCGACATGAGAACAAGCCTGCCCAGAAAGCTCAGAAGGCTAAATGAATATTATCCCCAGTACCTACCACCCCAGTCTTAATCAGTGGTAGAAGAACAGTCTCAAAACTATTTGTCTCCATTGGCCACTTAAGTTTAATAGTAAAAGACTGGTAAATGATCACAATGCATCATAAAACCTTCAGAAGGAAAGGAGAATGTTTTGTGGACCATTTGGTTTTTTGTGTGTGTGGCAGTTTTTAAGGTATTAGTTTTTAAAATCAGTACTTTTTAATGGAAACAACTTGACCAAAAATCTGCCGCAGCATTTTGAGACCCCATTAAAACAAAGTTTAATGAGAAAAAAAAAAACTGGATTATAACTGTGTTCGCCCATTTTGCTGTGTGTTATAGAATCAAAGAGTCCTTGGGATGGCTGCAGGTGTTCACAAGCCCATACCTGGATTGGACCATGGAACGCATGGCTTTCATAAAGATACATTTATTAGACTTAGAAGACAATCCTAATTTTGAGATTCTGTCCTTCCTATTTATGGTTAAAATATTTCTCTTAGAAAGCAGTAGAAGTTGGTTTATATCTTAATTAGGTTCCCCCAGCAAAATAAAAACTTGACAAACCTACAGGGCACTCCCTCTCCTTTTTCTTTTTCAAAAATTTTACAGATTTAAACCTGGGAACCCCAGCTCTGGGTGGTCCTCAAACTTGGTTCACCTGCTCACATTGAGTGTTTTATATACTGCCATCTAGTGGTCAGCTCAGCTCACACTCACGCTCACTCCTCTGAGAACATTCATGGTAGTCTTGTGAACACTCGGGTGTGTCTGTGCGTGTGTGTGTGTGTGTGTGTACTCAATTAGGTGCTGACAAGCAGAGATGTGTTAGCATGGAAAAATGCAGGTTTTGAAAACTGTGCAGAAATATTCGGGGTGAACAAACCTCCTACTCCAAACCCATGTGGGCAGAATTGAAAGCAGGTGCGTGGGATTAACACTCTGTATTTTTTCCAACATCCACCACCAAAAGGTCAGCAGTACAGAAACGTTCATGCTCAGGAATGCTATCAACTAATAGGACATGAGCAGCTGTAGTGGAAAAGCTTTCAGGGCTAAACTTGAACCAAATGTGTTTCCAATTTAACTCACCCTTGAACAACAGAGGCATCCCTTCAAACTGAGAGGACTTATCAACCAACCTTTCAAAAATGAGAAAATATACATTTCTGCAAGAGCCTCGTGTCCTTGATGCAGGGAGAAGGGGAGAGGACTGACGGGGATTCGCAAATTCCAGACAGTCCTCACCTTTTGAGTGACCTATGTGTGGACATGGCCTGTCCATCAGCCGCTAGTATATTCCACCTCTGTGCCCTGTGGCTGCTGTCCCTCAACCTCCCACCGACCTCCTCCTCCAAGCCAACTGACCATGCACTAGGCAAAGTGGACTCTGTTTCTGACTGCGGGGGACAAAGGGGATACAAAAAGCCCCAGGTCTAGAGTAGACAGAGGAGACTGATGGTCGGCCCTTAGAAAGCCAGCATCTGCAACAGCCTTGGAACTCAGAAGGCCTTGTGTGAAAGGAACTTAAACCATGTGGTGCTTGTTCTGTAACTCACCTGGGTCGTCCTGAATTTAGTCAGGGAAATTCAGGTTCTAGACACTGGTGCACAAGCAGGCAATTTATAACTTGCTAATGGGTCGTATTCTGAAAGGTCACATGTGTATTGGCACTATTTGAAATTTGAAACCTAAGAGTAACAAACAAATAGGACAAACAGAGACTCATGGACGTGGACAATGGACTAGTGGTTATCAGAGGGTGGGAGGAGGGGAGAGGTAGATGGGGTAAAGGGGGTCAAATATGTGGTGACAGAAACAAATCTAACTACAGTGCAATATAAATATGCCTTACTGTTGATTGTACACCTGATGGTAACCAATGTTAACATAATAAAAATAAATAAATAAATGAAATTTGAAATATATTTACACATAAAACCAGTAAGCTACAGTGCATAAGTCCCCAGGCTGGCTCAGGAAACCCATTTAACCCCTTCGGTGTTTCTAAGCTGTACTTCGATTTCCTCTGAGACACCTGAGCTTTCCCTGAGCGAGACACATGGTGGGAACGGGAAAGTTCTTCAGAGACGCAATCACTGACTTAATAATTCTCGATCGACATTCAGTACATCAGAATAGTATCTAGGGAGAAAAACGAGTAGAAATAAAGAAATGCAAGTATAATTTGCCAAAGGAATGTGTTCGAAGAATTCTTAAAGAAGACAGCAGCCAATAGTTACTTCCTTTAAGAAACTGCAAGGTACAAAACAGAAACGATAAGGTGCCCCTGGGCTCTGGACCCCCAGGGCTGGCTTTTGCTCCTTTCACTTTTCTCCTTGACTGTTGGCCTGTCAGGCTGTGTTTCTCCAAGACAGCCCTACACCCCTGGGGTCTGGCTCATAGTAGGTTCTCAATAAGCATCTGATAAACCGAACTGCCAAGAACAGGTATAATCTATTTCTTCCATTTATTCTATACATATTAATCATGTACGTGCTATCACATAGGTGTGTGCTAAGTGCTGGGATCAACAGTGAGCAAGGGCAATTGGGTCCTTGCTTTTATAGCCGGTTGGGCAGGCTGAATAATGGGCCTACCAAGATGTCCATGTCCTAATCCCCAGAATCTCTGTGTTGTTATTTTACATAGCAAAAAGGGACTTTGTAGATGTGATGAAGATGAGGATCTTGAGATGGGAGATTATCTTGGGTTATCTAGGTGGGCCCCATGTAATCACAAAGGTTCTCATTAGAGGAGAATGATGTAGAACTGCAAGCCTTTAGAATTTGGAAAAGGCAGGAAACATTCTCCCTGGAAGCCTCCAGGAAGCACATAGCCCTGATGAGACCCTAATTTTAGCCCAGTAAAACTGAATTCAGACTTTGGATCGACAGAACTGTCAGATGATAAATTTGCATTGTGCTTAAAGCCACTCGGTTTATGGTAATCTGTCACAGCAGCAATAGGAAATAAATACAAGTTGAATATAGCTGTAACTTATTAAACATTTTGCATAATGTTCAACAGACATTAAAAAACTAATCTCAATAAATTGTTATAATAGATGAAGTATAGAGTGTTGATTAGCTCATTCACCTTATTGTCTCTTCATAGACTGGCTTAATAATTCATTCTTCTCTTGCCAATCAAGACTAACTGTCTACGGCTGTACCTTTCTGGGGTAGTGAAATTCATTTTGTAGTTTCCAATGATCAGGCCCTGAGGCTTCAAAGACTTGTAACAACATTTGGGTGATGAATCCCTCCCTGTAATGACAATTTAGGAGAAATACTGTTCCTTAATTGACAATCAAGTTCAACTTGGTTTTCCGTCATGGGCACCCTTAAAAAAGAGAGATCTTATTTGCATCCATTTCTCCAATGGGGAAACTGAGGCACCCATTGGCTCAACTTTGCATTGACACCCCAGAACAATAATATGAGCTCAGCTTTTTTGACACCTAAACCAAGGGTGTCAGCTTGTCCTTTGCTCATTGTTTCCCAAGGCTAGTGAAAGAGGAATTAAACACATAATAGAAGGGAGATAGTTCGCTAAGAGGGAATAAGAAGAATTCTGGAGAAAAACTAATAGTCAGAACCTATGGAATAAGAGAGCTTCCAGTTTTTAAATAAAAACTTGGGGGAAATTTTGACAATTGGATGAGTTTCATTTTGAAACTCATTTAACCTGAAAAGTCAAAACGAAACTCCAGAGGTGTGAACCCACAGCAATCAAAATATAAACAAGTTTTCACAAGCCAGTTGCAAAGCTAAACATAAATTTTTCAGCTAGACCCACTCACCTCCAAATTCATGACTATTTAGAACTGTTTCAAACATTGTTTTTAAAAAAAAAGAATTTAAATCAAAAGAAAAATAGTTTTGTGTGGGAGGTGGAGTAAAGCTGGGTGTGTGAGTGTGTGTGTGTGTGTGTGCGTGCGTGTGTAGGATATTTCTTTATTTGGGCCTCCCCAAACCGTGGAGATGTGTTTAAATACCACTTGTGGTCACTGGTAATATTTTCTAATTGTGGTCAAAAGAAGCTGACTAAAGGTTTGTGCATTTGCTTCAGGAGTAAACTGACAAACTCAAGTGCCTTAGTGTACAAGCCTTTAGTCATTTTGCTTCTGACCTGGTTCGCTGATGCGTTTGTGTGGACCTCTCTGCATTCTGACATAATGAAGAACAAAATTAAATTAGAAAACGGAAGTACTCTGGCTTCAGCAAGAAACACTGCTTACAGCCCTTTCCTTTTTCTGCTTATCCCACCTCCCCTGTGCCCAGGAGGGGGAGAGAATGGGGGACGGACTAAGGAGGCAGCTGGAATCACATGTGGCCTGAGGGTTACCCCGGAAAGATGGCCTCTTGGGTTCTTCTGCGTGTGGTGAGAGCTTTGAACCAGGACGTTTGAACTGCTGAGCAATTTCTTATTAAGACATGAACACTGGAGTGTCAGCTGGAACTTCAGGCTTTTATTTGTGGTAGGCTGTTTTCCTGCCACTGTTGCTGTGGTTTACCGTCTACCTGAGTGTTCAAAACTGCTTTGCTGAATCCAGTGACTTTGCTCCAGATTGGTACCTCTCCCTTACCCCACCAGTCTTGGCCCTCTTGGCAACACGTGTCCTGCTGTGTGTCTCCTCCCAGGCCTTGCTTCATTCCCAACCCAAGCAGAATCACCTAGAGAATTGGCATCAACATGATCAGACCTTTAACATAGTGTGCATTTCCAGGAACAGTAATTTGGGGAAAACTAAGATAGATCTCTAGATCGCTATGCAAAAGATGATTTCCCAAAATGGACAACAAAAATCGATCATAAAGCCATGCAGTCCAAGAAAGGAATTGTCAAATTAAAAGCCTTAGAATTTTGTGAACCATGCCAAGGAATTTATGCTAAGGAAACAATCATGAATATGCAAAAAAAGTTTCAAAAATAAAATCTCAAGGATGTTTATTAAGAGCTTAACAAAAAATGGGGAGAAAATTTAAATAGGTTATTGATTGAATCAATGGGTTATTGATTGAATAAATTATGTTAGTCATATTATTGCCATAATCAATAGCTAGCACTTATTGAATGCTTACTAAGTCCTAGGTATTGTGCTCATTGCTTATGTGAATTATCACATCTAATTTTTAAAACACCCAAGAAACTCACACTTGGAGAGGTAAAATTCCCCATCCATGAACATAATGCTAGTATAGTGAGATAAATAATGTCACCCCAAAACGCATGTCCTCCCAGAACCTTAGAATGTGACCTTATTTCAAGATGGGATCTTTGAGGAGGTAATTAAGAATCTCAAAATGAAATCATCCTGGATTCATCAGTGACAGGTACCCTTACATGAGATAGGAGAAAGCGATCTGAGACACACAGGGATACAGGGCAGAAGTCTACGTGCAGATGGAGGCAGAGATAGGAGTGATACATCTACTAGCCGAGGAAGGCCAAGGGTTGCGAGCAGCCACCTGAGGCTAGGGGAGAAAGGCATAGAACGGATTCTTCCTCAGAGCTCCAGAAGGAACTGAACCTTCCAACACTTTGATATCAGACTTCTGGCCTCTGAACTACGAGAGAATACATTTCTGTTGCTTTAAGCCACCCAGTTTGTGGTAATTTGTTATGGCAGCTACAGGAAATGAACGCAGATAGTAAGCTGCACACACAGGATTTGAACCCAGGCCAACTCTAGAACCTGAGCGTTCTTATTGTACTACGTGGCCTCTAACAGCAGGACTCGAAATTGTACGTATATTGTCACATTTGTGTAAAAAATGTGAATATATGCATAGAAAAGAACTGGAAGAATATACAGCAAAATATTTATTTCTGGGTAGTAAGAATCCAGATGGATTTTAATTTCCTGCTTTTTGTTTATCTGCTTTTTTCTTTTTCAGCATTGAAGTGCGACAGTTTTCACAGTAAGATACACACTGAGGTATGGAGTGGTAAAAGGGCATCGTGCTGCAACTTATTCTCAAATGATTCTGACAAAAAAACTAATAAATATGTATATACACTAAGAGAAAATGTGGGGAAATGTCTATGTTTGGAGAATCTGGGTAAAGGGCACATGAGAATTCTTTGTACTATTCTTGCAGATTTTTAGAAATGCTGAAATTATTACAAAATTTAACAGTTACCCACCTCCCTCCAAAAAAGAGTCCTAACATGGAAGAGATCCAAAGTTGAAACAGAACAAGTTTATAAACATAAATGCCAAGACATTGCCAACTAGTTAGCGTATTTCAAATCAGAAGAATTTGAGGAAGAAAAACGAATATTTGCATGATGGCAAAGATGACTGTCGAGAAGAAAAAAATGCAGAGAGAGAGATAGAAAGAGAGAGACAGAGAAAGAGGTGATAGAAGGGAGTAATGGCAACGCAAGTCTCTGCTGAATGACCATTTAGGGCCAGGGCAGGCCACGCGCCTAACACAGCTCTCCAGTGTCAGTTTTTGTACATACCTGAGTGATTTAGGGCCGGACCTGGACAAGGGATCATCAGAATGTGAGGAGGGTTCGCCTGAGCTGCAGGAAAAGAGTAAGCACCCCCTGTCCCCACATCATCTTTACAGTCCCCTCAAGTTCTGATGGTAGCTTTGAGTCACTGGTTTCTCATTCTGCAGAGTGTGGTTGTTAATGATAACTATACAGATTATGTTTTTAAAATAATATGGATAGACGAGCTAGGCAAGGGCTTCGTGGTCTTTTGGAAATGTAAAATTATTAACAGGACACTTGACATTTTTATTTTAGTAGGACAGAAAATCTAATTTCTTGCCAGTTTTAAACCTCGCTTCCAACCAACGTGTCTAGTTTACCATCTGGGCAAATACATGGAACAGTGTGTCCATAATTTGGACTTATCTGAAGGGAAAGAAAGTCACATTGCTAAATGGCATTATTTCAGATAGTCCATTTCTCTATCGCTAATTTCTACAAAAATCTGTGACCATTACAAAAAACAACCTAATGTTATTGGCATCATTTTACGTGTGGACAAGATATTGTGCAACTGAGCTAGTTCTCATCCATTTGAAGGAACTGCATGTTCCTTTCATTCCGAGGCTGGTGTGAATCGGTCTTGCTTAGGACTGGCCCCACCCTCACCCTCAAACAGCATAGATAAATATGTGGTTTGGCAAAAGCGCATTTACTATATTATGTGCACTTAATTGAGTCAAAGAATAATAGGTCCATTTTTATTCCATTCTCATGTTGTTTCACGTTCAGCATTCCTTCATCACAAAGGTTTGCTAATTGTTCCAGTTTTCAGTGCCAAGTAATTTGTGCCTAGTAATTCCATTAATGGTTGCATTTCTAGATTCCTACAAAGCCATTCTACATCCTAATGCTTCTGAGTAGACATTTGGAGGGAAAGAATCCCACAAAGAGTGGAGGATAGAGGCAGCGCTCCGTCCTGCCGTCATTTGTGCGTATTCTGAATGTCCCTGGAGGTATGGAGTAGCACGATGATGTATTGGCTGGCCAGGATGCCACCCACGAACTATTCAAATAGAATTAACAGCCAGTAGGAGGGTGTTTGGGTAGGAGGTTTGTTGTGTGTATATATACTTTTTCCTAATATATTTAAAACAAGTTTGAAGTGCAAATGGAAAGATTTCTTTTTTAGCCTTTCCTTTATGAAAAGAAAAGCAGCTTCTTGGTAAGATGCCAGACCACCAGCCTCACCTCTACTTTAAGCTCTTTGAATCCTTTCCTACCACTTTTATTAACATTTTCTGCTTTGAGCCATCATCGTGGTGTCCAAAGAATGTGTCCCTTTGAGCCCTAACCCTTCCTTTTAAAGTGAAATTTCCTCCCAAAGCCTGGTCTGGCCGTGGCATTTTAGATTTTTGTTTTTATTTTTGGAGTAACAGCAATAGTGCTTACAAACTCATGCATAAAGGATGGCCTAGTGATGATAATGAACTCTGAATCTAAGAGCAATTTTAAATCATTTAGGTCAGTCAACCTTGACAGATAAGTATCCGAGGAACTGGTGACATTGACTAAGACACTTGCATCCATCCTGGACCACGTCTCACCATCTTGAGAGGATGAATTGAAGCCAGCTACTGGCCTAATGATAAAGTTAAAGCTTTCCTTGTGGAAATGATACTAAAGCAGGGCTTTCCTTGTCAAAAATGGTAATGCTTTCATGAATTTGGTTCATATTTGAATCAGTGCACTAAACCTACATTATATTCTCGGGTCTACTGGCTCATCTTATAAAGGAGGTAGGAACCAGGTTCTTGCAATTCTTTGTATAGTAACAGTGCACAAGGATTATGTATATTGTGTCTGATGAATTCTAATTTTTCCATTTCCAGCAGAAATCTAGAGTCAGATGATTTTCCTGAAGGTTTACACACTGAGTTCGCAATACTTTGGGCAAATGTCTCTCACAGGGTTACTGGTTACTTAGGGATCTCAGGTAGTAGGGACTCCTGAACCTGCAGTCAGCGAAAAGATCACCAGATGAGCAAAAGTGCCTTGGTTTTAGGCTCCTGCGTGTATGAAAATCGCCCAACAGAGGGATGCTTAAAACTGTGGGCTCTGGAAGGCCGACTTAAGTATGCATTCTGTAGCCCAGAAAAATTTGCATTTTTAACAAATACTCTGGGTAATTCTGATGCAAGTAGTTTGCAATGAGAAACACTCTCTTAACAGCTCTGATGGAGAGTATTTAGACATGTGCCTTAATAATAGTTTTTTGGTTTTCAGATTTTCCACTCAAAATCCTGTTATTTCAAATATTTTTCCTAATAAAAAATATTTAGGACATGAAAAGATACTCAATATCATTAGTCAGTAGGAAAATGCAATTAAAAATTGCAGCGAGGTACTACTACGCACCTATTAGAATGGCTATAATCAAAAAGACTGACAATACCAAACGTAGACAGAGGATGTGGAGAAACTGGAACTGTCATGTATTGCTGATAGGAATGTAAAATTGTAAAACCACTTTGGAAACAGTTTGATGGTTTCTTAAAAAGTTAAACAGAAACTTACCACGTGATCCAGTAATTCTCCTAGGTGTGTACCCAAGAGAAACGTAAACATATGTCCACACAAAGACTTGCACATGCACGTTCATAGCAGCTTTATTCAAAATCGCCCTAAACAGGAAACAACCCAAGTGTCCACCTACTGGTGAATGAATACACAAAATGTGATGTTGCTATACAATGAAATATTACCCAATATTAAAAAAAAAAAAAAAAAAAGAATGAGTTACTGACATGTGGTACAACATGAATGAACCTCAAAAACATGTAAAATGAAATAAGCCAGACACAAAAGACTGCAGATGGTAAGATTCTATTTAGATAAAATTTCTAGAAAAGGAAAGTCTACGGAGATAGAAAACATATCAGTAGTTGCTTGAGGCTGAGAGCAGGATTGACTACGAACGGACGAAAAGGAGATAGAAATGTCCTAAAACTGGACTGGAGAAATGATTGCAGAACTGTACGAAGTTAATTTAAAAAGTCATTGAACTATAGTTATAAGGAATACATTTTAGAGTACATAAATTATATATTAAAAAGGAGTTTAAACAATAGGTGCTCAAAAATGGCAACTGCATGGTACATGAGCCAATGAATCAATCGATTAAAAAACATTTCCAAGTATATAGGAGTATGTGCCACCACGGACTCACTGCCCCCCTCCCAGCCAGTGGATGTCATGGGTCACAGGGGAAATCAGAAGTGGAGAGGAGGGAGAATCGCACTGGGTGAGAGCAAACCAATGACTTTCCTTTGCCATATATATAGGAGCTGGTGTTTAAAAAAACATATATCTACATGTAATTAGGTGCCTTCCATACTTTGTCAACCACAGCCTAATGTCAGTCCCATTAGTAGGTGGCTTTTCCTTTTCAGCTCCCTCTGAGTCACAGTTTCAGCTTCAGCCCTCATGAACTTATCCCCAAGTTTCCAGTTGCTCTCAGCTTTTCTCAGCCTTAACCATCGCTGGACTCTCTCCCTTTAGGCTAATAGACTATTCTGGCCTTTCAGCTCTCTTAACAGGCAGAAAGGACTGTCCATTGTTCCTTCTGCTCATCTGCTTTCTTTTCCGTGTGGTAGGAGAAGAAAAAAGATTTTTCAGTCACATCATATGTCTCTGTGTCAGCAATTCAATTGTTCCCTTAGCAACCATTGCTTTTACTGCCGGATTTCCAATATACCCTGCCTTCTCAAAGAGCTTAGAGTCACAAAATATCTTGGTTCATGCCGGGAGTGGTTTTCTAAAAAGGCCAATATCTCTTCTAGAGCAAACTATTTTTAAAACAACACTCGAACAAGACACATTCTGGTAAACAAAGGCGATGATGGGGACAGCGTGGAGGAGATGGTGCCTCTTGGGGTCATCTGGCTTTCACTGAGATGGAGTATGTGCCGCCACAGACTCACTGCCCCGCTTACGGCCAGCAGATGTCATGGGTCACAGGGGAAATCAGAAGTGGAGAGGAAGGAGAATCACACTGGGTGGGAGCAACCCAGTGACTTTCCTTTGCCAATGGAAGGATCGAGGCCTTAATTTTGCTTTACAGGCATTCTGGGTTTACCATTTTCACATCTTCCTCTTTATGGGAGCAGACTGTCCTCAATGTATTTCTACATCCAGGTGAAAACTGAGACCAAGGGATAGCTCAAAAGTGTGGTTTCCTTTATTATTCCATCCATTATTGATTTCCCAAGAGGATTTATCTTTTCTTTTTCCCACTTCAAAAAACTACACATTTCCTATGTCGGCCAGTATGAGAAGCAAGGTTGTCTCAGACAATGGAGATCCTGTGAACGTTCCTTCAAGAAAATATTTCCCAAACACATTGAGGAGGACTTGGAGTTTGTGATAATTCTATTTCACAGGTCCATCTATAGAAGTAAAATCGCTCAGTGACAACTTGTTAGTTTCTTTTTTAATTAATAGGAATAAAGAGGCATTTTATCATTATTTGAGAACACAGTGGCTTTTCAGCATTTCAGAAGACCACCTGTCCTGTAAACAGTTTATACCAAATATCTTCAATGAACCTCTGGTGAATCCTGTGTGCACGGGGTGTTGGATATATTAGTTACAAGATTTTGGTAGCTGAGACTTTGTTATTTAAACTTTTGTCTCAACTTTTCTATTAAATCCCTTCTGTTCCTAATTTAGGTAGGTTTTCCTTGCAATTCGCCCAAATTAGGGTAACTTCTCAAATATAAATTATTTTTTTAAAACTATTAACACGAGCTATTGACCCAGTGAGCTTGTAAAAAAGGAGGAAATCCTCTGGTGTATTTAACACACTCGGAGGAGGGAGATTCATGATCTGGGAACACATGCTTCTGCCACCGCAGCTGCTAAGAATCTCAGCTTTGTGTCATGGATGTCCCCAAACCAATCGGTCAAGGTGTTTTGAGATGTTGGTTGTATTTAAAGCCAATCTTCTCCCTTAGGGTTTCCCCAAATAATATTTGATTACCGAGAATGAAAAACTTAAAGCCCACGTTAAAGTTTTGAGTCCACTCAGAAGTCCTTGAGGATAAAATTTGCAGGCGATTTATCACAACTAGCCTAAGGGTAAACACCACTACCGCTTCCCCACACACAGAAAGATGAAGATCCATTTCCTTTTCAGTTCAGTAAAGGTAAAAAGAGTCATAACAATTTGCGTTTGCCTTGGAGGAATCAAAAACATTTTGTTTTATTATGACAAAAGAAGAATAAAGGTCTTCTTAATTCCCCTATTCTTAGTAAGAACTGTCACTTTGCGACTCATGCGAGCAAACGTGCTTCGATCTAATCAGCTGTCGCTGAGCTGCTGAAGAAAGGGGGTTTTCTCTTTAACACCTCTGGGCATCAATTTCCTCATCTGCAAAGAGCGGGAGACAGGATGAATGTCCTTCAAGTCCCCTCCATGGCTATAGTCTATTTTTACACCTACTTTCTTCCAGTAGTGGGCTGTGTAATTCCATGGGTTTCAGCGTGTCTGCCCCAACTTCCCGGACCTTCTCCGGGGGCGCCTTCTTTCTCTGGGAACCTAGCAGCTCTCATATACACTGTTCATACATTCTGGTTCACAAGAGCCTTTCCTCTCACCGCCATCAAAGTCTGGGTCGGAGGTGGCGAAGGAAAAAGGGACAACACATACACAGACACATAGCTGGAAATATATGCATATATAAAAACGCGTGTTCTAGGAAAGAGTCAAAGGACTGAGGTAGCCCAGAACTTAGTGCTCTGAGTCTTCACAAGGTTACTGCCCTTGGCAGGAAGTGACCCCGTCAACATCCTGCTCAGTCTCGTGGGGCCCATCATACATCCTGTTCCTGGCTGATGAGGCCTGCCTGCCACAGCCTTGCTTTCTAGGCTGGATGACCAACTGGGGATCTCCTAACTGCAATTTCTATATCAAGTTATAAAGCAGATTACCTCAGAAATTGGCATTCGCCCATCCCTATCTCATACACACACCCTCCCTAGCCCCTTAACAAGAATTACATGTTAACAACCTGTACGTCCAGTGGAAATTTGTCCCTTGTTAAAGTCTGGTAGAAGAAGCTAAAGCTACTATACTATCAAAACTGCCTGATCATGTTACAGATGACTCTATTAATCCTAGGTTTTTGACATTCATTCAGGAAACCAGTAATAGAAATCTCCCCATGCTCTTGTCTCTAATTTTGTCATCCACCCCTTTTCCTAGCCCACCCAGCATAGGTCAAAGCCAAGATGATTCCCATGATAGAGGGAAGCTTCAAGGCTGTGCCTTGGAGTTACATTTTAAAGGAATGAATGGATGATTGCTTGGTGTGTAACTGATTGCTGTATTACCAAGGTAATACCTGATGTTCATTGTAGAAAATGAGTTTCTGGGCTATGGGAAGGGAGGTGTGCCAAGACAGTGAAGGTAGGAATAGAAAAGGGGGAGGCGGGGACAATCAAAATACGAAAGAGATAGGAAGACCATCCTTATGAATGTGTATAAATTTGTGTATACATGTGTATGTTAAGTTATATTAAAAGATTTGGAAAATGTAGAATAGTTCCAGGAAAAAAAAGTAAAATTTACAACTTTACTTCTCAGCACACTTACTAACCCTTTGGTGTGTATCATTCATCTTGTTAGTTTTTTACGTTAATGGAATCTAAGGTTTCAGTTTTGTAAACTGTTCTCTTTCAAGTTAATCATATTTACCACAGACCATTTTCACATCTAGTGGCTGAGGGCACGAGGCAGGAATGAGCTCCTTATGTCACTCCAGTAACCATCAGAGTGATCTGTTATTTCTTTTATGACTTATGATGTAGCATTTGGTTTGGACCTGGGTTCAGTGATGGACTCCTTCAGTTCTCAGACCCACAGAATTATAGTCCATTAGAGCTGGAAGGGACCAAGAGTGATCTCAGAAGTCAAACCCTTCACTTTGCAGAGGACCAAACTGAGGTCTGAATCAAAACCAAATACAGCATTTAAGCCTCCTGGTCTATCTTCCCCATGCCATGTCCACAAGCATGAAGAATCTTCCTTTTTGGCAAACAGCTCTCGAGAGGACTCAAGGTGGAAAAAGTATGCAGGCTTGCCAGGACTTCCTTTAACGGAGTTCGCTCAGACACACTTAGCAGGAGAGGCTATGGCTGGGGGTGCATAAGGGTGGGCTGGGGGCTGGACAGAAGATAGCAAATCAACTGCTCCCACACAGCCCAGAGAAGATACCTTGCTGTTCCAGGGAATGGGATCTTCGGTGCTGGAGGCACAGCTCTGTCTTCTAGATACAGAATTGGACCACTTCTCATCAATTCCTGCCACCCTGTTCAGAGCCACCGTCTCTCTCCTGGATTATTGCAATAGCTCCTTACTGAGATTTCTGCTTCCACCTGCCCACTGCAACCCACATACTAATCTTCTACAAGAGCCAGAGGGATCCTTTTAAAATGTAAAACTCTGCTCAAAACCCAGGTGACTTTTAATGGTACTCAGGATAAAGCCAAAGTTCTTACAATGCACAGGGCTCTTCCCTCCCCACCTTTTTGCCTCTCTGTCCTCCTACTTTCCTCTCTGCTTACTGGGCTCCTGTCACATTGACCTCCTTGATCGTTCTCAAACTTGGTTCAGAGCCGTTGCACTTGTTCCTGTTGTCTGCCTGGAATGCTCTTCCCCACACACAGTCGTGCACTTCCGGTTTGGATTCTCATTCGCTTTGGGTTTTGGCTCACACATCACATGGCAGGGGGTGGGGGGCTTTCTCTGAGAATTTTAAGTGGGGGCTCTACTTAGAATTTTAAATGTTTTCCTTCTAGAAATCCCTGCTCCCTCTTTGCTGATTTAATTTTCTCTAGTCCTTATCACTATATGACATACCATATAGTCCACTTATTTTTTGTTGTCTATCTCCCTCCACTAGAATGGAAGCTCTAAGAAGCCTGGGATTTTTGTCTGTATAATTAGTCAAGGTCCTTTTGTTGCAAGTCATAGAAACCAATTGCAGCTAGCTTAATGGGAAGGGGCAGCAATTTATTATAAGGACTCAAGACCCATGGGCAGGAGAGAAGCCTAGTCCCTTCTTAAGAAGAGATTGGGACCCAGAGAGAAAGCTCCTATTTTCCTGTTTACCTATCCCTGTAAATCTGCTTCTTCTTTCTCTCTGTACAAACTGGCCTTTCCTGTTTCTCTAGACCACATATCTGACCACAGCTCCCATTCATTTAGTCAACTACTATTTACTGGATATAATATGTACCAGGAACTGATGTAGGTGCTCAGGTGGCATCAGTGAACAAAGCAGAGCCCTGCCTTCACGGAGTTTACATTCTGGTAGTAGAAACAGCCTACAGACCTAATCTCATCTAACACGCTACACATACTGTAGCGAGTTAGCTGAGAAGAAAGTACAGAAAGAAAAGATGAGTAGAGAGAGAGGGCGGGAGGATCTGAAGCAAGTGGTGGGGCAGGCAAGATGCCATTTTAAACATGCATTAGAATGGACCCCAATGAGACCGTATGCCATGAGGAAAGATTTCCAATCACCACAGAGAGGGACTCATAAATCCACTTCTAAATCCTCAGAGAAATCTAACTGGTCCAGCTTAGCCCACGTGTCCACTCTGGTCCAATCAACTATTACTAGGAAAGGCAGGGTCAACAAGCATGGTCTCAGAAGCCCACTCCAGTGGATGATAAGGGAAGATGAAGGTCATTCCCAGAGAAAAAGAAATTACCTTGAACTGGAAAGACATCTCCAAATATATCTGCCACCAGAAGGATTTAGGGATTCTCTGTTTGTGCCACTGGAGGACCTGTGTTGACTTTACAGTTTGAAAAAAGGAAATTTCCAATCTAATTAAGTCATTCAGGTGACCTCACCTGTTGGAGGTCTGTGGTAAACCAATCCCCCATCCTGCCACATTGATGGGAAGGCGTTGTGCTGCTGACTTCTGCTGATTGCCCAAGACAAGACAGAGATGGTGATATCACAAAGAAACTTGCTGAATGCGAGTTGACTCAGAATATAATGTACCACATCCCCAACAGTCAAGTTTGTTTATGCCTCTTGGGGAAGGGATGCCCATTTTTTAGGATAAGCAGACTCGTTTTTCATCTCTACCCTAAGGATGTTCTCCTTTAAAAAAGCAAAAAGTCACAAACAATTAAAGGAGTGAAAGGGAGTAAGATATGAGACATTTGGGATGATATAATGGTAGAAGTCATGAGATTTGGGTTATTTCCTTCTGAGAGAGACAAAAATAGAAATGGAAAATTTGATAAACTCCAAGTCATCTGCTGCTTTGCAAGAAAAGCCTAGTAGAATTTTAAGCTTGCAGGGCCAGCTCAGAGGACCTTCCTCAGATGTTTATAGACTCATCTGAATTGTTAGTCTTTGAAAAGGAGACAAGTCATATTTATAAAATTATGAATTTAGAAACCTCGGGGCCCCATTATTAGAACCAAGTAATATAGGAATCCTCTGTAGTCGAAAAGCGAAATGTAGTTCATCTATGACTGTGAGGTCTCAGCAGAGCTTGACGCGAATCTTTGAATATAGAGATTCGCCACCACGCTCCCCACTCCACCAGCATCTGTGGGAACTGGGGCCTGAAAATGTGGGACTCCTTGCTGATAGATGAACATGCCACAGGTAAGGTAGTGAGATGGCAGAACCAAAGAATTTTCCTTGTTTGCCATGGTCAAAAGAAGTGTGCATTTGTGGCTCTCAGTCCCTGGAGGCCTTTTATGGGTGCTGACAGTCTAAGCCACCCAAGCCTGAGGAAGAAGTGGATTACCTGAAAGAAAGTCCTAATTCTGGCTTGTACCAATCCAAAGGAGCCAGAGGCTATTGGGACCTCCCTTGGTAGATGGGAGAGGTATTGTCCCTGGGTTACCTTTGATCCTCTGCCTTCTCTGAGTAGCAACTAATGCACAGTCACAAGCTAAACTGAGTCAAAAACAAGAAAAATGTTTTCTGATTTGCCTTTGAGTCTCAAGAGGATGCTAAGCACTGACTAGCCTGCAGATACAGGCTCATATTATGCTTACCTGGGTCCCAAGGTTTGAAATAGATCCCACCTGGTCTTCTCCCACGCCCACCTTGCCTCTGATGGTTCAAGGGGCCCGGCCACATAACAGGGACCTCAGAAGCATTTTAAAGAATCGTAAGGCTTGTTTTAGGAATAGAGGTTAGTTTCTAAAGCTTGTAAACCCAGCTTTATAAACCCAGTAGGGAAACATCCCCATGGGTTTTCTAGAGCAGAAGGAAAGCCTCACAAGTCCAGCTGGCTCCTCTTTTTACGGAAAGTTCCATCTAAGGAGCTGCCGGAGGTCAGTTTCTCTGCTGCACGTTTGCACATCTCCTGTGAGTCAGACTTCAACAAGAAAGTCCCCTCTGCCTGTGTGGGCATCCACTCCCCATTCACTTTTACAGAGCACCACTGCCCATTTGTGGTCTCCCCCAGGAATCAAGGCTTGACCTTGCTGCTGTAAAATCTATTTCTGTGCAAGAAGTAACACAACCGAAGCATTTCCCCTTTTCAAATTGCATGCTCACGTATTTCCCAGCAACCTTGCTGAATTCCTGGAGAGATGGCAACAGGAAGCTGCTGAGCAGAGAGTCAGGCTATGGGAGAGGAAGTACAGGGAGAAGGTGCGCATCTGGGCCCAGTACAGAGCTCCTGGTGACCTGGCCGCCCTGGCCCAGGTACGAACATCACTTGGGGGATGTCTTTACTATCAAGATGACTTTTTTTTCTCTTGAACGACTTCAAGAAGTTGTAATGAGGCGGCAAGCCCGCTCTGAAAAGAATGTGTAGTGATTATGAAAATCTGTTTTTCTTCATGTGCATGGATCATGCAAGGCTATTTTTGATTCAGGGGTAGAGGGAGTGCCTGGGTTGAGAAAGAGCGTTAAGTTTTAGACTTAAGTTCAAATTTTGACTCCATCACTTCCTAGCATGTGGCCTTGGGGCAACCCACTTTACCCATTCTGAGCCTCAGAGAGGCCGTTTCCTTACCTGTGAAATAGGGACAGTGATTTTTCACCTTGCAGGGAGGATTATTGCAACTGGATTGGTGGCAAGGTAGAAAAGTTAGCTCCCACAAAGTATGATGCACAGTAAGCAATCAATAAATGATAGTTGCAATGCTATTGCCATTTTTAATAAAAATAATGATAGTAAAGGTAACAAAAATTGAATGATTCAGAGTAGTGTTTTAAGACACTTGCCCTGATGGGAAGTTAATGAATTAGGCATATGGGTATATAAAATATGGCAATCAGAGTTAGCTGGCTCTTCTTAACTCTCTTTCTTCTTTGTTCCTTCATCATGGAGGAAAGAAAAGCAAATAGTCACTTTTCCAACTTAATTGGAGCAAAAGTTTGCTGTAAAACACAGTTCTGGCCAAAGAAATGTGAGCAATGTACTTCTTTCCTGATAAAGACATGGTGAGTGTCACTCTTCCTTTCCTATCTCTTGCTTTGAATGTGGACACGATGCCTGGAGCAGAGGCAGCTATGTTGTAGCTATGAAGCAATAATTATGTGGTATAGATGTCCGAAGAGAAGAAGAAAAAGGCTTTAGGTTCTTGTTAGCATTAGTGAGCTGCTACATCAGCCCTGGGCTACCTACTTTCAGACTTTTTAGTTTTTAAGAAAAATACCCTTCTATTTGTTTAAATGACTCAGATGTTGCTTACTGCTGAAAACATTCTTATCTGATAAACAGCTTTATGATAAGCTTCTGAAATACTTTGCTGACCTAGCAGGAAAATCCAGTCACTTTGACTTCCTAATCAATCTCTGAGGAGCATAATCTGTGTAGGCATTAAGTAATCCTAAATATTTTAATAAAAATGAGTATATGGCTATTAATGTATAATATACACACACGTATTTATACAATAGCTTGTGAGACCTGGGAGATTTGCTTTAGATGCAATTCTCGACCTTTCAAGTATGCAGGTACAGCATAATCACAGCGGAACTCTTTAAATACGCCCACGCCTGGGTTCCGGCCCTGGAGATTCTGGCTCTGTACACCTCAGATGAGGTCAGGGCACCACAATGTTTTAAAGCTGCACAGGTCCCTGTGAGGCACCGGGCCAAGTGAGAACTATACTAGAGCCTTTCTTAGCAAGGACCTAAACCTAACAAATTCTGCCTCCTCGGTACCGACGCCTCCCAGAATCAGGCTGGAAAGGTAAAATAGCCTACGGGCAGCATGGCATAGCTCTGCTATTTTAATTCAACAGAATTATTCCAAACAATTACAAAAAAAATATTTATCAGGTTTCATAAAACACAGGATTTATATGCAATCCTTTACTGTAAGTTACATGAGCTTCCTCTTTAAGTTTGCATAGCACTAAGTCTGGGTAAACGAGCATTAAACCTGAGTAAAGACCGTTAATAGCTGAACTCTGCGTTATGCCCTCATTTGAATAACTTGGATGGCCATGATAGAAACTCAGTAAGATAGTACGGGGCTCACCAGCTAAGCCCAACATATTCAGACTAGAGCTCTTCTGAAGAGAAGGCAGCCAGTTAACTCCTTATCTTTCGAAATATCACCCTAATGTGATGGAAAGTGCCCACGTGGTAAGATCAGAAACACTCACATTGCTGACCCAACATGTTTACTTTGAATTTGTAACTTTTCATGTTATCTGTAGTTTCTATGTCAGGATATATTTTTGTTTATAATATCCTGTATAGGTTTTGTATAAATCAATATGCATAAGGTCTCAAAGGGTTTTTTTGTTGTTGTTGTTTTGTGGGGTTTTTTTCTTTTTTTTTAGCCAATAGCAAAATATTCTTTTTATGGGTCAAATCTATTGTCTTGTCAATTAAGCTTCTAGTATACTTGGTTGCAGTTATTGCTAAATAGTCTTAGGTTTATATATAGAGTACTGGGTTAATTTCTTTATCAACCTACATTTGAGAGATAATGGTTGGGGTTTACATTATATCTGTTGATATAATCTACAGCAGCTCATCCTCATATTGCATTTTTAGTTTTCACCAGTAACAATGATGGTATGGCATTAGTGAACCCTAAATGTATCCCAGATACTGCTATATTCCTTATGTGAATCATTTTATTTGATTCTCACTATAACCCAATGTGGAAGGGCACTATTATCATGACCATTTTACAGATAAACTGAGTAAACTGAGTCTGGGAAGTTAAATTACTTGTCTGAAGTCAACAAAACCCATAGCTGGTAGAGCCAAGCTTTGAACCTAAGTAATTTTTATCCCAAAGTCCACCCTCTTAACCAGCATGCTATATTAGTATCATTTATCATCTATACTTATCAACTGTATTCTTCTTTGGGGCACATTTGTAAGAACCTTTAAAATTATTTTATTATGGATCACCATCAACAAACTCTTCAGTCATATTCTGCTATAGTATCACCTTCAAAATCTTTTAAAAACAGACATGGTCATGGGTCTGAGTTATCCTTTGCTCCTGTGGCTGTGCTTGTTGTTGAGTCACTTCCACAGATGCTGGCGTGATGGAATGAGCATGAGTTTTGGAGTCCGATGCTTTGCTTATGTGGCCCGGGATGGACATTCAATCTCTTTAAGCTACAGCTTTCACATCTATAAAAGAGAGGTAGGTATTCATGCTACCTTCTTGTTTCTCAGGGTTATGTTGATTGCTAATCAAGTTAGCACATGTGAGAAATGCTCTGAGAATTATGCTATTATTTTACAACTTTCTTTTTAACACAAATTTCCTGACTAGTTTCACTCTAATTCATGGCCACAAATCTCTAATTGGCCCCCAGCACTGCCTGGTCAGCCCTACCACACTCTCCACATCTATTACTTACCCATTCGTCAAAGTGACCATTTCACATCTCTCTTAACACCAACCCCATCACAGTTTTAGCTATGCCCTTGCCTCACACTTCCCCAAGAATACCGAAGCACCCCAAAAGGCCTCCTTTATCACATCATCATCATGACTACAACCCTATGTCCTCAATGGCTTCTTTCCTATCACCAAGGATTGGACGTCCCACATCCCACCCTCCAGAGACAAACTACCCTCCAGCTCCCATCTCTCCCTGTTTGTCTCGAGGACTTTGTTTCTTTGATTATTCCTTCTCTTCAACATCAACCATCCACTCTCTACCAGAGAGTGACCTTGTATCTCCCATATTAAAAAAACAGA
Organism: Pteropus alecto; assembly: GCF_000325575.1. Taxonomy (NCBI): domain Eukaryota; kingdom Metazoa; phylum Chordata; class Mammalia; order Chiroptera; family Pteropodidae; genus Pteropus; species Pteropus alecto. Next base: position 8,865,593 of record NW_006494614.1, read on the forward strand.
AAGGGGGGAAAATCTCCCTTGACCCCATATTCCCACACAGCTACCACACTATTTCTTGGCTCTCCTTCACAGTGAAACTTCCTGAAATAGCTGCTTATTGTCACTGCTTCCACGTCTTCATCTCATATGCTCTCTTCAGCTCACTTCTGCTGGGTTCCTGTTCCACTGCACTTCATGTTGCAGAATCCAACGTGCATTTCCTGCCCTCATCGTACTCAACTTCTCAGTAAAAGTCAACAGAGTTTACCACTCTCTCCTTTTAAAACACTTTCTTCTCCTGACTATTAACACACTCTCCTGGTTATGCTTCCTACTGGCTCTGGTTTCCCAGATCTGGTTTCCTCTTACCCAGCTCTTTCACCACAATCAATGGAAGAAAGGAGAGCTCTTCCCTACAGTTGAATTCCAAATAATAAAGATAAAAGCAGTGATGGATTTAGAAATTCATCAGTGGATACTGAACATAGTAAAAGTAAAATTTTGATGATCAACGAGATATTTATATTGTCTCAAAGAAACTCCTCTTAAATTAGTTACCATCTACAAAGGGAGAAATAGTAACTTTACAGAGGAGAGACCTGGGGAACATAACCCTAACCAGGTGATCAAAGCGAGCATCACCAGTACTGGGACAAACCAAATCACATGCTTCTTGATGTCATGCACTGAGATGGACATAGGAATATCTCTGTGATAGTCCTGCCAAAGATGCATGACCTGAATGTAATGAGGGAAAATTAGACAACCCAAATTGCGACATTGTACAAAATAACTGGCCTGTGATCTTTAAAAACATCAAGATCAAGAATGACAAAAAAAATGATTCGGGGCTGTTCCAGATTAAAGGAGACTAAAAACACATGACAAAATGCATGCAATACTTGATCCTATATTGGATATGGGATCTGGGGAAAAGTAACTAGAAAGTACATTATTGGGACAATTGATGAAATTTCAATATGGACTATAGATTAGAATAACAGTGGTATATAAATACTAAATTTTCTATTCTTTGGTAAGAGTACAGCAATTATATAAGATAATTTTTTTGTTGTTAAAAAATACAGTTTTGAGGTATTTAGTGTTAAAGGAATATAATATCTCTACTTTATTTTCAAGTAGTTTGAGGAAATATGCGTGTATACTTATAAGGATATAGACAGAGATAATGGCAAAAAACGTAAGCAACTGGTAACTTTGGGTAACAGTTTATAGGAGCTCTTTGTACTATTTTTGTGACGTTTAAGTTTGAAATCATATCAAAAAATGTTTTGCACATGTGATCCTGTCATTTTCCTTTTTAACACCCTTCCAATAGCTTCGAAACATATTTATAATAAATTCAAATCCTTTCCATGCTTCCATAGCCCTCCCTGATCTGGCCTCTGACCACATCTCAGATCTCACACCCTATCATTCTTTCTCACTTAAACCGCTTGAACCAGGCTGGGCATCTTTCTGTTCCCGACACATGCCAAGCTCATTGTCATCTTAAAGCCTGGAAACTTTCTCTACCTGGAATGTTCTTCCCCTCAACTTTGAGTACTTGGCTCTTCCTTGACATTCAGATATTGACTTCGAGGTCACCTTGTCATGGAGGCCTTCCCTGACCACTGTCAGTCTCTCTCATTCCATCGAATATAAATTCTAGGCAGAGCACTTATCACTCCATGCTTTTCTTACTTATTTGTTTGTTTATTATCTTATGCCTTCGCTGGAAGCCCATAAGAGCAGGTATTTTGTCATATTCACAGCTGTATCCTACGTGCCAGAAATAATGCTGGCTCAATAATATTTGTTGAATGAAGCTGGATGTTTGTTACATAGTCTGATAATGCTGTATATTACTTGCATATTGAAGTAAGTCTGCTGGTAATAGAGAGACTCTCCCTCTCACCAGTTACGAGTATTCTTTCCTATATAACTCCAGGGTCTTCTGTCCAGGGGATCATTCTGGTTATATTCAGAACAATAGATATTTTGTTTCAGTTCCTTTTTCCTAGGGAGCCAAATCTCATTAAGTCCCTTCCCCATAAGGACTCTTGGCGGCCAAGGCAATTACTAAGAGGACAATGGGCATTATGTGCGCCTATACTTCCCAGGACCGATGCCTGCATCTCATAACTGGCGGGGCCTCCAGACGTAGTGATTATTTTTATCCTCATTGCTTTGACACTGCTGATGAAATATCTTCAGATGCCAATTCCTAAGAGCCATACAATAGCAATAGTTGTCATAAGTTGGGGACTGGGAGAGATGTTTGATCTTTCTGTCTTCTGCCAACTCTGAGTGGGGCCTCAGATTTGCTATTTGAGTTTTCTGTGGCAGCTGCTTCTCTTTGAATTTAGAGAGTGGCTCTTTCAACTCCGAATGAAGCATGGGGCCTGCAGAAGCAGACACCCAGGGCCCTTCCTGCTGAAAAAACAATTTCCTTTATAAGTCACATTCATGAGCACCGGAGAAACTCTAAGGACGTGTTGTAAAAGAGACACTTGATGTGATGCATTAAATTCATATCTGTCGTCACCTTTCATTCACTCCAGGAGGCCTGTCAATAGGATTGTCTTGCAAAATTGTCCCCAAATGCTCAGGAATATTGTGTCTCCCTGTTAAGCCACATAAAAAAAGCTAGCCGTGCCAGGGAGAGTGGGACAAATGTGTGTTGACATAAAAAAAACGAGTTCCTCCCGCTGCCTGCGATCCCTGAGAGGTCGACGCTGCTCGCTGCAGATTCGCGGAACAGATGTGCACGGTGAGAAGAAGCTGCTCAGAGGCACCAGCGGGCAGATGGATTCATTACACCACCTAATGAAAAGCAGTGATTCGCTGTGGCCTGAGGGAAGGCAGGTTAGAGCCATAAAGAAGATACAAGCATTTGGGCACATGTGCATGCAGAGATGTGCAAATGGGGAAAATGATAGAATGGTCCAGGTGAGAAGATGCTTGCGCTTCTCTCGAAACTGCCAAAAGAGCTCCGCCTGCGTCAAGTTCACGTCTGCACCACTGCTGCACCAAAGGAGCGTGACCAACAGCTCATACTACTACGACCAGTAGTAATCATTGCAAATTAAACAAACCCACGTTGAAACAATGGATGGAAATAGGCTGAAGTGGGTTTAGAAAAGCACAGCGTGGAGGTATCTTGCTTTCTGTTAATTACCAGCTGATGACCTTGGGCATTTTAATTAATCTCCTGAGCCTCAACTTACTCATCTATAAAATGGAGGCGATGATGGTACCCATCTCATGTGGTAAATTGGAGGCTTAAATATTAACACACATATAAAAACCCTTAGCGTCATGCCTGGTATAGAGTAAGTCTTCATTAAATGTTAGCTAGCTTGATATTTTCACTTTATCACTAGGCACCTAAATAATCTCGGTTGCATCCTTGCCGCTTTATTAAAATTCAGATCTTTTCCGTGACCTACGTAGCCCTGAATGAACTGGTCCCTACCTGCCTCAGATCTCACTCCATATCGCTCTTTCTTACCTACTCTGTTTGAACCACATCAAAAGTCTTTTTGTCCCTAAAACACACCAGCTCAATTTCATCTTAGGGTCTTTCTGTAGATCGAAAAACAGAATCAATTGCCATACTTATATGCTCAGCAAAAAATGTTACGATCAATATAATGAAGACTGAATTCCACACGGGATTCAAGAGAATATATAGATGAAAGGAAATAAACATGTTTAGTGTAACCCACCATGGATCTCGATACCTGTAAGTGGGAAATCTGTTCTATAAAGTTGACAGACCAAGCATGAGGCTTAGGATCCCTTAGACATAAAGAAAATGACATTCAGATAGTCAGCTCGTTAGCTCCATTTTGCCAATAAGAAAACTGAGTATTAGAGAGGTTAATCTTACCAGAAACAGCTCATAACTAGTGGAGCTGGGTTTTGAACCCAGACCTGACTTCAAGAGCTCTTCTCTTTAACCATGATCCTCTACTGGCATAGAGGTTTTTAACATGGGTTCTCCCATTAGATTTGTGGGGGGCTATTACCTATTCCACCCATGGAAAGAGCTTTCTAAACAGGAAGGACCATTCAGAACACCTTTACTGAATGGACTGTACTTATCCTGCACACATTGATCTAACACAACTTGCCTCCCCAGAAAAATGTCTTAGTGGACCAGCCTGGCCCACTTCTGCCCCCACATGTCCCTCTTCTCACCCGGCACTGGATCTGCTTTCCAAAACCCAAACTCCCCTGACCTTTAGCAGCCACAGGGCCTAGGCCCTAACAGTCCATCCAGAGTCCCTTCCTCTACCTGTTCTCTATATACCTGTGGTACACTCTCTTTACCAAAGATCTCCTAGTAGCCACGATTTTCCTTGCTACGTAAAGAAGAGTTCTTGGCATCCCTGGGGGCTTGTTAGAAATGTAGAATCTCAAGGCAGAACCTTTGAATCTGAATCTGAATTTTAACAAGATCCTCAGATGCTCCATAGCCCATTAAGACTTAAGAAACACTGGTCTTGCCCATTTCTGGACAAAGCCTCCACTAATTCCTAAGGTAATAAATTTATCCCGTTGTATCTGTCACTCTAATTTTCCAGCTCCTGCACAATCTGAGCATCTGCCTCCAAAAGCAAATCAGCAATTTTTTTTTTCTTTTTTGCTGTTCCACCTGGCCTCTGCTGCTTCCTCCATAAGCCCAATCTTTCAATCCAGAGGCAATTAGTTAGATTTTATGAACAAGAGCAAAATAGAGATGAGAGACTATCCTTTTTAACATTTAGGATTGTTATTCACATGTCAGTTGACATGAGTCTCAGTCAAAGCATATTGTTATTATTGAATAATATGCCATAGATAGATATGACTGTCTAAGGAGCATGGCGATTTTCATGTAGGAAATAGACACAGCAAGCAGGGAGTTAGATCATAAGCTTCTCTTGCCTAGTTCTGATGTTCTCTTGCCCATGATGCTTATTTTATCCAGCCCTTGAAGTTCAATAGCTAATAGAATGAAATATTTAAAAATGAAGTTAAAATGACTTATACTTGCATAAAGACATTTCCAGGAAGATTAAATGTATTGTTCACAGCTTAATTTCTTAACCCTGGATGTGTACATGATCTAGAAATAGTATTAGTAATAATAATAACAATAGCAATCCTAGGATTGAAGTCACGATGCGTTTATAAATATTATTGCCAGATATTAAGAGCCAGGTATTATTTTTCATTTTTACCTTCCAGAAAACTAAATCCAGTCAATATGGTGATGATGACTGAACCTCAGTAACAGCTCAACCAGTCAAACTACTACCTCCTCTCCCCTAACACACACATGCAGTGATATTAAAGTCAGGTTCACGATGGCTAAATAGGCTAAAAATAAGAATCACTTCAGTCAAATGCAACCACATCAGAGAGTTCGCACTGAAAAAGTCACTTTCAGAAAAGGAATGTACTGAAAGGTCAGATGGAAATTTCCCCTTTCCCACCCCTAAGTATATAAATAAGTGCCTCTGCCATTGGGGCCAGGCGCTTCAAGAAGGTGGCTGTGGGCAAGAGTGATCACTCCTCTGATCTATAGAAACTGTTTTAAGAAGAAACACGAAAATAAGAGCAAGAATTCAAGGAGATGGGAGTTAGGAAATACCATCTGAGGTCAAGTGTAGAAGACATAATTTATTTCCTATGTAAACCTCAAGTCAACTTTCTAAAGCAGGAAAAAAAGGGATGGGAGGTGCTTAAACTGACTCTCTGGCCCTATGTGATTTTTCTGTTCTCTTTGTTTACAATATCTATCCAAGTTAACCTCTCAGCGCTGAGAAAAAGTGATGAGAAAAATTAGACAATATCTTCTTTAACACAGCCACTAATAATCAGAAAGTTCACATTTTCCTAATGCTCATTCACTTTCCTTTGGCAATTTGACTCTGTTAATAAAGCTCAGGCAATAAAATCGTACTTTGAAGTAAATATTAAACTAGATCAACCCACTAGTGGGCAGCCATTCCTTCCTAGGAAATGAAGTGAATAATTAGAAAAATGGAAAAACATTTTCCACCGTCCTTGCTTCCTGCTTTCCCTCCTTTCTTTCTGTTTAATTTCCTCACACAAAGTACTTTTTAGGATGCTAGTTCTTAATGAGGAGCCTTATCTCTTGCCCTGAAATAAGTGATCAGGTGAAAGGAGTTCTCTGCTTTAATTCTGCCTCTTGGAATGTTGCTTTTGTCTCCTTCTCTTTTTCTATTCTCTCTTTCAAAGGAGCTGACTGAACATCTCAGATTTGTTATGTTAATATAGAGCAATAAGAATATATGTTTGAATTGTTTTATTCTGAGTGAAAATCCTATCCAATAAAAGTGTTTAAATGGACATTTATCTATAATTTCACATTAAAAGCATTAAACATAAGATTAACCCGAATGAGTTCTATGGGGGAAAAAAGCATCAGCTTATTCATAGTAGTCTATCTCATTTCTTATTCCAGCTGAACATTCATTGCCTTCCCCCATCTTCCTCCTCAATTTTTCCATCTCCTCGGGATGTATATTAACTCTGAATGTGTGAGAAAACAGACTTAGGTACTTATTTTTGTAACTTTACACTAACCCAAAAATGCAACTTATAGCATTTACAAGGAGCCCTCCGTGTTCCAACCAATTGTAGCTCTTCCGCTCTAAGTACTAGCGCCAGATGTTATATTTCTCATGAGCCTTTGATTAACACAGCACCAATGCCCCAAAGAGAAACTGAAAAAGCAGCAAAGATATCAAGCTTGCTTTTTCTCAGCACTGACTTCATGCTGGTCTAGCAGTAAAGAACAGATAGAAATTCCACGGAGAAATTGGCTATCAACACATGGCTAGTTCTTTGAGACTGATCTGAATTTTCCACTTGAGGGCTTTTAAGCACTCTGAGTATCATGCAATACCGCAAAGCATTCTGTGCAGTGGCCTGTGCTCTTAAAGAAGACTGGCCTTGAGGAGCTGGAGGTCTGTGAGGTCCATGGCTGTGTCTGGAAGAACCTTGTCTGAGGTCTGTCAGGAAAGAAACTGGAAACAGCTTAAAGAACGTCAAGAATTCCTCTTGCTGTTTCAGAAAAAGGAAATGTTAGAATCCAGCACCCCTCCAGTATGGGACTAGAAAGTCCTAACCATAGACGCCAAAGCATGTACAAGGTAATCTGACCATTCCAAACAAGTTTCGGTGAATTCAGACTTCAGCACTGCTTCCTCCATAGTTCGATCTGAAATTATTTTTCATTTAATTCCATTTTTCAAAGAAGAGGAGTCTGGGATTTGAAAATTTTACCCTTCGAGCTCTATATTAAAACAAAGCCATGTGTTTTACTAAAATACATATAATCAAGACCATTCAAAGCTCAAGCTTCATATCTTATTATAACCTGCATTTGCTTGTCTACCTGTTTCTGTGCCAAAGCACTTAGTGCCTATTACAAAGCACAGATGAAGAATAGGATGCTTGCCTAAGGATAGAGAGGAAAGGGACCACAGCCCAAGGCCGAGGAAACATATAATGTGAAGAAAAAGAAAACAATCTTAAAGCATTTGATTATACTCAATGGACAGTCCTTGTTTTTAGCACAAGGTTCTAAAATAATAATTAATCCTATATAGCATCAGTTCAATAACAGCAACCCCTCCATCTATAATAAATCAGATCAATTGTCTTCCCGAACTCAGCACCATTGCTTGCTGTTTTTCTCTATTACATGCTCTCTCATCCCACTTTGCTTCATCCTTTTTTTCTGTTCCAAGGCCGAAACTATTATTACACTAAACTTGAATGATCGTGCTAATGCTCAAGTTTGTCTGCCTGCTTCCAGTCCTTCACTTTATCCAATTCACCCTACATCCCATCATTGAGCTATTTTTCTAAAACTCCATTTTTTCATCATGTTAGCTCCATGGATAAGAACAGCAACGGCTTCCTATTATCCATGCTCATCAATCTAGTGTTCAAGAGTCCTCTTCCATCTGGCTCTGAGGGTCCCTATGGCACCATTCCCCACCATCCCTTTGAAGCAACAATATCCCTTCGATCTTCCATAAGGATGTTTCTCTATTATAAATCTGTCGAGTTAAGATTCTGAGTGGTCACCTCTGTGGGGAAGACAGGGAAGAGGACACCCATATGACCCAAAAGGGGCCGAGCTGGTACCTGAAGCTGGGGAAGAGCAGCCACTCCTCGGGCTTAAGACCCATCAGATGTCTTTGCTCGCAAATGAGGTGAAAGTAGAGATACCTGCATTTGAGACTGGAAGCAGGAATTCTGTGGGTTGTTCCATTTGAGCAGAGCTTGGAAACCGAGCCTTCTGTTGGCTAGGGCAGGGACCATGCTTGAAGCACATGGTTCCATTGCCCACAGGCTCCAGAGATGGCAAGTCTGATGTTAGCTCAGCTGCCAACAAGTCAGATGTTAGTTCAGAATCATGGAGACAGAGACCAGCATCACCACCTGAACAAACTGTGAGTGAATACATTTCAGGTAAACTTTACAGATGTAACTCACGTGCCATGACCTTTGGGAAGTCGTCTCTGACCTTATGTTCTGTCTGTACAACATCCACTGAGCTCCCTTAGCATCCTACAGTTATCTAAAGCATAGCTCTTAGCTCGTGGAAGACAGTTATCTGCTTTCTCACCTGTTTCCTCCACTTCTATGAGAGCTCATCGTATAATACCTGGTGTGTGGAGCAGCTCTATAAATGAAGCCAAGCAGTTCTGAAAGAAAAGCCAAAGAGTATGGTATTGGAAGCTTTTCTTACGAGTAAGACTTCGTCTTATACATCGTTCCTCTGCAGAGCCCAGCTCTGGACCACACACAGAGAAGGCACTTGCTGAGTAAGTCAGCGACGATAAGCCAAAGCCATTTTTCATATTCTAGTGTCCCTTTCATTTCTTTCTCAGATTAAATGTGAAAGTCCACTCCTGTTCCTACTATAACTCTAAGGGCTGTATTTTCAAAACTAATGGTTAAATATGCCAATCAAATTTACATGTGTACAGCTTCAGTGCAACTATCTGAGTGTGTAGATTGGCATATTTGAACATTCCATATCATGGTGCACATGACTTTGGAGCATTTGAAGGACTTCTGTGACTTGATTTCCAGGTGAGGCTACAGCAGCACCACAGCAGCTCTCCTGATTAGAGGTATCGGTAGCGTGAGAGAGGGGGTTACAGTTAACTTTTTGTGTACATTTTCTCTCTGATGCACATGTAGTCTCATTTAGAGCACAGCTTAGACTGCAGGTTGGGGAAATCTGGCCTATAGGGTCTGACTTCAAAAATGGAAAAAAAAGAGAACTCCCATTTCTGGTTTCCATTTTGGCCTTAGCTAGCTCCTATTGTGCTCCATATGGTAGGACATATGTTTCTTGCGGCACAAATTTAAAACATCTGAAAATAATATTTTCCTGATTGAGCAGCCATTAGGGATGAGGCAGCATTTTCTGAGCAAAAACTTGAGTCGGTGGTGAACCTAAGAGGCAGCATCACAAGGACCAGGGCCACCACTCACTGTGGCTCATCTCAAATCCAAGAATAACCTACAAGTTCATGGGGCAGGAAGCAGAGCATCGTCAGCTAACACCCCCGGCCCTCCCTGCAGGCCCACAGGTGCATTACCCTGCCTAGAGTATAAGATTCAAAATAAAAAAGAACAAACTACTTACATTATGCAAAAAAAAGTATTGAAATAGACATATTTTAATAGGTTAATTTTTGCAATCTTATCTGTGTTTTTTATAAGATAGTTTTGAGGTCCTGGAGGGTCTTGTGTACATTGTAGGGGTAAAGGCAGAGAGCCTTCACATAAATTACCCTGGGTTGGCCTGTATCAGGCCTGGCTGGAGCTTGAGCAACAGCTCAGATGAAGAAGTGTTACAATTTTGCTGATGGTATGGTCACATGAGTCCCTGAGAACCAGAAAAGGGAATTGGTTGGCAAGGAGATGGAAGGCCTTGGGTAGGAGATGTTTGAAGACTTTCGGGTTATGAAAGGGTAAAATGCAAAGAGAACTCTGGTAAAGCCCAAAACAGTCCAATTAATAATGGACCCCGAGCCAGGGCGGCTGAAGCAGCATCCCATGACAGGCCCTGGGGGGTGAGGGGAGCTGCTCTTGGAATTTTTCATTCAAAGAATCTGCAAAATCAGCATACAGCCACCTTGAAAAGCAGTTTTCTATGGCCATGCCACCATAAATGTGCTCGATCTCATCTGATCTCGGAACCTAAGCAGGGTTGGGCCTGGTTAGTACTTGGATCGGAGACCACCTAGGAAGACCAGGTACTGTAGGCGTAGAAAGAAAGAAAGAAAGAAAGAAAGAAAGAAAGAAAGAAAGAAAGAAAGAAAGAAAGAAAGGAAGGAAGGAAGGAAGGAAGGAAGGAAGG
>NW_006494614.1:8875997-8897332 GCF_000325575.1 Pteropus alecto
AGAAGGAAGAAAAGCAGTTTCAAGTAAGCCAAGAGAGCTGCCCAGGATCCAAACCGGAAGAAAGAAAGAGAGAAGGAAGGAGGGAGGGAAGGAGGGAGGGAAGGAGGGGAGTGATACAGGGAAAGCCTGGAAGGAAGGTCAACATTCAAACCTGCTTCAGGTAGCAAAGCCAGAGCACTGTGTCCTCTTTCATCTGAAGTGTCACCTGACACTTCATATCCCCCTCCTGTACTTTAGTTTTCCTAAGATACCATATATTTTTCTTACTTATCTTGTTTTCTTCCTCCCTGACTAGAACATTAACTCCATGAAGATAGGGAATAGTATTTATTTTGTGCACTGTGCCATGCCCTCTAAAATGAAGTGTCAGAAAAATTGCTCTCATTCCAGATTGACTCTCATGCCCTTGAGCTGATGATAAAGTTATAATCAATCAGGTGCAGAAGAGGTGGTAGAAGAGTAAGCAGGGAAATTCTAAAAACCTGGACTTGTGAGGAGAGGCTTCTGTCCCCAAAGGAGGCGGTGACATACAGCTCCCACAACAGCTCCAACACTCAGTGCCTTTTGGCCAAATCCAGACTAAACGCTGCACTCACTCATATTCTATCATTCAATTCTCACAGCAACCCTATGAGGCAAGAGCTATTTTCAACTTTATGTTTTATCTAAGATAACTGAGTAGCGAAGGGATAAAGAATTAAGTTGAGTCATATGAAATTGTCACTTTTATGCATAAAAAATTATCAAATGTTGGCAATGTCATATGGTTTAAATGAATGTATGCCCAAGACAATAAACTTCTTAGGTGGGGAAATGCAGAGGTAAATGCACATCTGTCCATCTGACTCCAGAGCACAAGTTCAGGACAAAGCCATTCCTGGAGAAAGGACACCACAAGGAAGCCATGTCATTAGATCTCGTTAGAATATTCATACGACGAGGCCTAGGAGAGAGAAGGGAGGATTGGAAATAATTGCCTGTGTGAGCTATAGCCATATGGTCTTCCTAAAATACTTCAATTTTAAAATGAAGACTCCTTATTCAGCCTTAAAATGGAATGAAATTATGACACATGCTACAATAGGGATGAACCTTGAAGACATTATGCTAAATGAAGTAAGCCAGACATAAAAGGACAAACAGTGTATGATTCCACTTACATGAAGAACTTAGAATAGTCAAATTCATACAGACTGAAAGTAGAACGGTGGTTGCCAGGGGCTCGGGAGGAGAGAGAGGATGGGGAGCTTAGTGTTTAATGGTACAGATTTTCAGTTTGAGAAGATGAAAATGTTCTAGAGATGGATGGTAGTGACGGTTATACAGCAATGTGAATGTACCTAATTCCACTGAATTGTACATTTAAAAGTGGTAAAATGGTAAACTTTATGTTGTTTTTATTTCACCATAATGGAAAACAAAAGCAAAAACAGAATACCCAAGGCAGCTTTTGCTTCAGTTTGGACCTGTTTGGTTATAAGTATAGTTGGATATTTCAATGCTAAAAGACAAAGACTATTATTTCAAATCTATACCTTTATGACATAAAGCATACGTGTGCATACAAATATTTTTGTGTGTACTATATGCAAATACTACTACTACCAATGAAGATAGCTAACATTTAGTGAGCACCTACCTCATTCCCGACTCTGACTAAATGTTGTACATATATTAACACATTCAAAATTCACAAGAGCCCTACAAAACAGGTCTGTTTGTTTCATATGCTTCCCCCTATAATGCATATACATGTTTGAGTGCAGTCACCTTTTTTTTCCCTAATATGTGGAGATTTCCTGGAGAGCGCTAAGAACAAAAGACTATATAATGAAAACTGATTAGAAACAGAGGCTTGGAACAACCAGATTCAGGTCCTCAATAATTTTTTTGTTAAGTGAATAACCACATGACCCAAGAAGAGTTCTTCAGATTTTTTTATTATATTCCTTAATGTTTGTGTCACCAGAGCTTTAAATAAGATGAAGTGAAAGAAAAAAAGTTACATTAAAAATTTCTGCCAAAACGAATTCTGATATTTTTACTAAATAGAAAGGTGACTAAATATAGCCTACAAAGCTGGCTATATTTAGAAATGGCTTTTTTTGTTTGTTTTACCAAATGTATAGTTTCATAAGAAGGTCTCAGCCTTTTCAGATGAAGGAAATTTTATGCATTGGTTTTATGTAGTCTCACTGTTGGTAATCTCTGGCTACTCTCAGGCCAAGCTTATTCGAAGCAGGAGTCTCTATAGTTGGACCACAGGATATTTTTAGTTCCTTCTGATGTGATTGGAACTGGGTATAAGATAGTCAGCTAACTGTTCCTCTAACTGTCGCACCTACTGTACAGAAGGGAAGGGGGTTGATTGAAGCCCGCCGTCACAATCCTCCTGGAAAAGGTGTGATGTCTGTCAGTTCTTCAAGAGTTAAGCAGCATATCTTGCACTTTCAAAGCCCATTGTTTTGCAAGAAGTCTTAGGTGAAAACAATGAGACAAAAGAATGCTGTGTAAAAGACAATGACATCCATTCAAATGCCTCTCATTATACTCTCCTATTTTGCAGAGCCCTGTATCCAGAATTATCCTGTTCTATTAACTAGTCTGGTATAGTTTCAAAAAAATACTTTTTTTTCTCCTTAAATGTGGAGTTGGGGGTCGGGGGGTGGGGATGGAGAAAAAATTAAAGCAGAAAGGCATCTCTTTCAATTCATTCAGTCCCTGCTTTCACTGGTTGGAGAAACTGTTTCTAGTCTCAGTCCCTTTCAGCTTTTTATGAGAAGAATGCAAAGCTTCCCAGAAGCTCAGATTCCCAAGTGCAAGCAAGCCTGAGGTTTACAATAACTCACTTCCCTACAAATAAAATAGCTCCCACAATAGGAAACAAAGGGAAATGTATGTCTTCCTTCCTTCCTTCCTTCCTTCCTTCCTTCCTTCCTTCCTTCCTTCCTTCCTTTCTCTTCCTTTCTTTCTTTCCCTTTCTTTATTACTTGTCACACATGATTCGTTACAAAAATCCTGGAACTTGAGGAAGAAAATAGTTTATTAGGTCTCTGGTCCATTCCATTTCCATCTCCTTCAACACATTCCTCAGAGATTAATTCCATCAGATCTTAAATATGGTGAAGGAAGTCATGCCCACCACTTCCCAAGGAGCCAAGCCCACAATTTATGAGATTTTGTGGTCAGGACATTTAGACTTTCAGTCTGTGGTTCAAGCTTATTGCAGTTCAAGTTCACAGAACTCCGAGTGTGAGGAAAACAGATGGCAGGAAGTCGGGATCTCTGGGCAGAGCTGACAGTGAGAGGAGAGGCCTGTATAAAGACTGGTCAATCACTGAGCTGGGGGTCCTGGGTGGGAGAGAGAAGAGTGATGTTTCAAGATTAGTTCTGTATAATTATAGTCAATTCTTTGGGCACCTAGCATGTTCTCACTACATCCTTACAACATTCCAGTGTGGTTAATGCTATAATTCTTAATTTTAATATGAAGTTTTGGTACAGAAAGCTTAAATGACTTGTCTAAGACCACAGAAATAAAAGTTGGCCAAGCCAAAATTTACACTTGAGATCAGCCTGACTATAGAGCTCAAGTTCTGTTATATTATGATTTCCTTCTTAATTGTGAATCTCTATTAAAATTTTACCTTAATGATAAAAAAAAAAAAAGGAAGGAGTGAGATCAGGGTCCTGGGCACAGTCTTTGGGATGCACCTGCCAGAGGTGGCCCATCACACTGAGGAACTCTGAATGTCATGGTGGGGGGGGTGTCATTTCCTCCTCCGGTAGTTGCATCTTTTCACTTAAACAGTTAAAAGCTTTTATTTATCTACATAATCACTGTGTACCTGGTTTCACCAACCTTTGAAAATAAGAGAAGTCATATTTACAATTAGGCCTGAATTACAAGGGCTTTAAACCCCCATTGTCTCTATTAAGAATTCCAGTCTTTTCCAGAGTAGCTCTCTCTAAATATTCCAGAACTTGTCCAGAGCTGCTTTCATGTGTTTATGAACTAGTCTTCATTATCGTCCTCTTGCAGTGGTCACGGAAACCCCAACAGAGATGTCTATACCTGATTTCCCAATCACTGGCCTACTCTGGCAGCCTGCTCTGCCAGCTTTCCATTGACAGGAAGCCAGGTCCACCCATGCTGAGCTCCTGGCTGAACGCCTCAGCAGTCCTGCACCAGGCTATGACCAAGGCATGTGTCCATAGACCGTCACGCCTTGCTGGCACCACTGTCCCTCCTCCGCCAGCAGAGTCATCCACTTTCATCAGTAGATCTTTAACAATTGTCCCAGGCTAGCGTGGTTCCTGATGGTAAGAGTGTAGCTGCTCCTTCCTGTTAGTCTCCAGGGAAGGCCCACAGCACCATTGCTTGGGCCCCAGACATCACAGCATTTCGATCAAATATCACAGCTCTTTCAATTGCCATGTTTTCACCTATTTCCCCAGAGCTTACCATGGCAACAGGTCTCTGTCTCAACAGAGTCGTTACTATCTTTCCTTAAATCAGGACTTCCCAGCAAAGATGCAGATGCCGGTACTGAGTCCAGCCCACCTCTTTAGACCCCTCCTCCCTGTGATGAGCTTCTTACAAGAAGCCCTAATTGTCTTCTCCCTCAAACTTTGATCTGGGACATCATAGGCCAGTCATAGTTTTGTCTCTGTTTCTCCTTTGCAAAGCCAGAAGGTAGGCCCCTTCATTGTATGTAAATTCATGGTGCAACAGGGTTATATAAAGCCTCAAATACAAATGGCTACATTGTGGGAGAGATAATATTTTTTAGTATCTGAGCTCCAGACACTGAGTTCGGCCATATTATCCTGGTGTAGAAACAAACTGAATCATATTCTCTTTGTGCCCAATCAGACTATGGTTATCAATTGTTTATGATTATTCATTCATTAATTTATTTATTTAACATTTATTAATCACTTATTATGTACCTGGCACTGTGCTAGGCTGTGGAAACACAATGACGGATAAAACAGGGTCCCTTAACTCAAAAAGAAGTCTATGAGAAATGACAGATACATAAATCACTTAACAATATAAATGTTGTCTGTAATAAGACTATTCTATGCTATAGAGAGCAGAAGATTCCTTCTGTTTGGCAGAATCAGAGATCGCAGAGTCAGTTTTTCAGAGTAGAAGATATTTAGGCTGGGTGTTGAAGAGTAAACAGGAGTACCTTGGGAAGGGAAGTGTAAGGAATTCCAGAAAGAAAAAGTTGGTAATGAGCATTGGCCCAGAGGCATGGAAGCTCATTGTCTATTTAGGTAAGCATTGGAATTAGGTGTGGTTGGACACATAGGCAAAAGAGAGACTGGAACAGCAGGAAATGAAGCTGGTCAGATACATCGGAATAGCTCATAAAGAGCTTAGTAAATACCCTTCTAAAAACCTGTGATTTTGTTCAATTCAGAAAACATTTATTAGTCACTCGAGGTATTTTGCATTCTTTTGGGCTCTAGCGTGGAAAGATGACTAAAGCATGGCCCCTATTCTTTAGGGGGTTAAAGCACTTGGGGAGACAAACTCATAGGGATAATTTCAATACGTTGCTAGGATAGGGATAAATACAGGATGCTCTGGGGCACACAGACTACAGGGAGAAGGAGCGGAGGCATTTCTGGAGTAAGATTCCAGGAAGCATTACTGCTGCAGTTTAATCTTGAGGGATAAGTGGGTACACCTCAGCAACAAACAGGGAGAAAAAGCTTTTCAGGTAGATGAAAGAAACACACTGAGCAAAGGCATTGCGACATCAAACAGCATCATTTATTGTTTTTATTTACTTTGGAGGAAAAGATGATATGAAGCAACTCAGTACAGCTGAAATTTGAAGCAAAAGCCTGGAAGTGGCAGGAGGTAAGGATGGGAAGATCGGTAAGAGCTAGGACACTGAAGACCTGATATGCCAGGAAAAGACTTTTAGACTTTGGTTTGTAGGAAATATAGAGAGCTATGGAAAAGTCTCACGTGGGAGAGTGATGTGATCAATTTTGCATTTTAGACCCCCTCCGGTGGCAGTGCAGGGCATGACAAATCTGGAAGCAAGGAGATGAAGCTATTGCAACAGCCAGACAAGAGATGCTGAAGCCTTAAAGGAAGGGGATGGAGTGGGAGATGACTTGATTGTTTGCATAGATATCTTCTACTGAGTTAATTTCTAAATGACACTGTTATGCTAAATGTGACGCTTTAGGTCCATATCTACTGTGAGTTCCTATCCTTCCTTCTAGTTCCTAAACAGAAAGAAAATTACAGCTTTAAGAATAAGTCTAGAATTATGTTCGTAGCAGCATTATTCACAATAGCCAAAGGTAGAAGCAACCCAAGTGTTCATCAACGGATGAAGGGATAAACAAAGTATGGTACATACATACAGTGGAATATTATTTAGCCTTAAAAAGTAAGAGAATCCTGACACATGCTACAATACAGATGAACCTTGGAGACATTTGGAGACATTATGCTAAGTGAACAAGTCAGACATAAAAGGACAAACAGTGTATGATTCCATTTATATGAGACACCCAGACAGAAAGTAGAATGGTGCTGCAGGAGAGAATGGGGAATTAAGTTTTTAATGGATACAGAGTTTGAGATCAGAGAGATGAAAGTTTTCTGGAGATGGATGGAGGTGATGATTGCACAACAATGTGCATGTACTTAATACCACTGAATACATAAAAATGATTAAAACGTTCAATTTTATGTTATGTATATTTTAGCATAATTTAGAAAAGAACAATTGAAAGAAGATAAAGCTATGCATATTGATGGTAAGAATTAATGTTTTTCAAATGAAGAATTCAGAGGTAGATCTGTAGGAACGAAGTTCATAGAAATGAAGAAATGTAAGAGGTAGAATGATATGTGATTGAGTCATCCAATCTATGGAAAAACCTTTCAAAACCAATATTGATATACCTTGAAATGTGAGATTTGGGAACTCTTAAATATGATCCTGCACCAGCTCTTAAAAAAAAGTCTAGACCAGCCTACCCCTGTTTTTATAAATAAAGTTTTATTGGGACCCCCAGCACATGCACTTGTGTTATGGATGGTGGATGGCTGCTTCTGTTCTACAGCAGAGTTAAATAGTTGCCACAGAGACCATCTGACCTGCAAAGTCCAAAATATTTACTATCGGCCCTCTATAGGAAAAGTTTGCAGAACCTTGTTCTAGACATTTGAATATGGACTGTATTTTAGGTAATAGCACTGTGCCAATGTGACAATTGTGGTTACTGGTGAGAACGCTCTCGTTCTGAGAAAAGGAGGGCTCAAGGTTTATAGGGGAACATTCAAGTGGTGGATAATAGATAGACAGCCAGACAAAGATAGATGAAATGTGGCAAAATGGTAACAGCCAATCTTGCTGAAGGGTAGAAAGGTAAGCTATTATTCTTGCAACTTTTCTAAAGTATCTAGTTTGTCAAAATAGGAGGGGAAAAAAAGAATGAATCTACCTTTTTAGAGCTCAATTCCTTCTGTCCTTCTCTGCAGCTTCTTGGACACTGGTGATTTTATGAATTTATATGATTGCAGATTAGAAAAAAGTGTTCAAACGAGGAATAAGATTATGCCTTCTCTATCCTGTAAACACCGTACGACAAGTCACAACCCATTAGCTCCTGGATTCTTTCTGGAGTTAACTTTTTTTCCTTTGGAATAATTGTGTTTTGGACTCTCCACATGCTCAAGAAGTAATGCCAGCAAATCCTTTTGTGGGTGGCTATAAAAATAGCAAGTAAGTGGCACAATTTCCCTACTTGTAGTTCTATAGTCACACAGAAATGGAATGCTTCTTCTTGTGTTCCACTTGCCACTATAAGTCTCTACTTATCCCAGTGTTGGACCTGGTTTCTCTTTGCTATTTTTTTTAAGATCTAAGAATTGACCCCACGGCTCACAAGCCAATTAGAGATATACAACATGTACTCAAGAAGAGACACTTGAGAACAATTATCAAGGAACAGTTTCTACTCTGTCTTAACAATTCCACACTTTGAAATATATCTTAAAGAAATTCTCAACACAAGTTATAAAGTTACGTGCACAAAGATTTTCTTTGCAGTTGGTGGTAGGAAATCGAAGGTAATCTGAAAATCAAATGGGAGTAAATAGGTAAAATGTGGTAAATGCCCACCAGGAGTGCTTTGCATCCTTAAGAAGCACACAATAGCTATGTGCGTAGTAACATGTGCATTGCAAAAAACAGTGCTTTGAAATAAATGTGAGAAACAGAGTGATAGATAATAGCACAATAGCGTTTATGGAGATTAGAAGTGCATGCGCACTAAACACTGGTACGCATTTTACAAGAACACTTAAAGCTAAGTAATACAGATTAGATACTTTGGAATGGTTGTCAGTGGAAAGGAGGACTGGGCTAGAAGAAAATAAATGATTGAATTAAACATTTAGAAATTCTTAAAAGAGAGAAAGACCTCGCAGCACCAATAACGACATTCAGGGAAAATAAAAAATAACTTGTAAGAAGAGCCAAATAGCAACACACATATATATGTAGTGAGTGATAAAGCCAAGAAGTAATCAGAGGGGCTGTTTATTAGGAAAATCTTCCTGAAAAAGGTGACTTTTAGGCACTGTGCTTCACTCTCACTCAATATCATCCATCTCCCACTAATACTTACATTAATCCCACAAAATAGCTATGGTCAGCACATAAACTAATAATACTTAATGATAACACTAATCATATTTTGAACATCCAAAATACAGTGCCAAAATACAATCCTAAATAATTTATATGCATTAATTAATTTAACCCCCACAAAACTTTTATGTGGTAAAGATTATTATCATCCTATTTTGCAGATGGGAAAACTGAGGTTTATAAAGATTAATTAATTTGTCCAAGATGACATAACTAGAATGTGGCAAAACAAGATTGATATCCAGTCTTATTTGACTCCAAAGGCTGTGCTCTTAACATTTTTCTGGTGATGACACATGGCACACACTCAAAAAATGCCATGACACATGGCAGACACATACCACAAATGCTTGTTTAATGCCAAACCAAGGAAGGCAATATTACTTCCAGAGCTTCCTTCCAAATTTGAAGCCACACAAGTGGCAGCTGAAACAAATTTCTATTAATTAACATGCTTGTTATGCCAGGTAGCCCCAGCTCTGGATCTATCTAGGTTTATTTGTTCATTGAACAAATTTCAATTTGATCAAGAATCTACCATATACCAGGCACTATTCTAAGTGATGAGGATACCACAATGAACAATTCAGGCAAAGTTCCTGCTTTCATGGAGTTATATTTTAGTGCAAGGGGACTGAAAATTGAACAAGAAAAATTGAACAAGGGGACACAAAAATGAACAAGAAAAGTTTCTGACAACTGCTCAGAAATGAACAGTTAGTGATAAAGTCCTATAAAACAGGGCAAAGTGATGGGACATATCTTGGGGGCTGCTTAAATTGGCTAGTCAGGGAGAAACTCTGAGGGGGTGACAGTTATGCTGAGATTTAAATGACAATAATCAACCATGAGACAATGAGAAAAAAGAGTATGTCAGATGAGGGATTAGGTGATGCAAAGTCCTGTTCCAGGAGCAGAGAGGAAGCTGATGTGGCTGAGGGATGGTGAGGGCAAGGGAGTGACAAAGATGAGACTGGAAGGAAAGGCAGGGCTTAGGTTATGATGCACTTTGAAGGCTCAAGTAAGGAGCTTCGATTTCATTCTAATTGTGATGAGAAGCCATCAAAGATTTTGATCTTAAATTTTTCAAAAACCATTCTGTTCTGGATGGAGAATAGATTGTAGAATCAAGAATGGATCAGAAGACCAGTTAGAAGGCTTGGTAAGAAACCCAATCAGGCTTCTAGTTCTGGCTATAAAAGAGTAGCCGATGCTGTACTTATTCTCCTATCATAAAGAACTATAAACCCTGGACAAATATATAAAACAACTCTTTTCAGACGTGTCTGACAGTCACCATGATTTTCTCCCAAAGAGTATTTTTCAAACTGGTGCACAGAAACTGAACCCAAGTAGCAGACAGTGGTAGCCTCACTGGGTAGAGAAAACAAGATGGTATTTGAGAGGTAAGGTACTGGAAACGACAGGATCTCTTACACAGAAAAAAAAAAAGCCCTCAAAATTTGGGTAATGAGTCCTTATGTTCTTGGTTACTTCTTGTGGTGGTTAATTTTATATGGCAACTTGGCTAGGCCAATGTACTCAGATACTTAGTCAAACAACAGTGTAGATATCATTGTGAAGTTTTTTTAAGATGAGATTAACATTTAAATCCATAGACTTTGAGGAAAGCAAATTACCCTCAATAATGTAGGTGGGCCTTAACTAATTAGGTGATGGCCTTAAGAGAAAAAGACTGAGAAAGAGAAGATTCTTCCTCCAGACTACCTTCAGACTTGAGCTGCAACATCAACTCTTCCCTGGGTCTCCAGCCTGCTGGCTTGCTCTGTAGATTTTGGACTCGCCAGTCCCCACAATTGTGTGTCAACTCTTTAAAATCTCTCTCTCTGTCTCTATCTCTCCCATGGGCACACGCATGCACATGTGCACACACACACACACACACAAACACACACACACACACACACACACACACACACACACACACACACACACACCCTGTTGGTTCTATTTCACTGGACAACTCTAACTAAAACACTTCTTAAGCTGTCCATGCTCTGGGTGACAGATATGTAGTACACCTAGAAATCAACTGGTCCAATTAGAGCAGAAAGATGGAAGGAATTATTAAGGATTTTTCACATAAAGAATGGAAATAAGAGATTATTCAAATGGTTTAACCATATGGAAGCTATAGGAAGTTGTAAGGAAACTAATCCATAAAATTCAAAGAAAATGAAGCAAATGAAAAATTGAGGCAATTATTATCTCTAAATAAAAGAATGTAACTTTCTGCAATAAACAATAGTTGCATAGTCATAAAATGAAAATGCTAAATGTGGATTTTACTAACAATTATAATACAAATATATGAGGGAGGTGGCAGGGTAAAGAGGCTATATGAAAGCTAAAATTGTCATCTACTATAGTAAGTCAAAAGATAATTAAATATCAAGAGGTAACAATATCCACATATTTTTTAAAGAAAATATACAGGTAAATATCATTTGACTATTTAAACTACACACATGCATTGCTTTGTTAAAACAAAACATCAATAGATGAATGGACAAAAAAGAGATAGTACACATATACAATGGAATATCATTCAGCCATAAAAAAGAAATCTTGCCATCTGCGACAACATGGATAGACCTAGAGCAGCGGTCCCCAATCTTTTTGGCACCAGGGACTGGTACTAGTATGAGAATCTAATGCCAGATGATCTGAGGTGGAGCTGAGGTGGTGATGTTAGTGCTGGGGAGTGGCTGTAATACAGATGAAGCTTTGCTCTCTGGCCTGCCGCTCACCTTCTGCTGTGCGGCCCGGTTCCTAACAGGCTACGGACCAGTACCAGTCCACGGGCCAGCGATCAGGAATCCCTGACTTAAAGGATATTGTGGTGAGTGGAGTAAGTGAGACCAAGAAAGACAGATGACATAAGATTTCACTTACATGTGGAATCTAAAGAACAGAATAAACGAACAAACAAAAAAGAAACAAACTCATAGACAGAAAACATTTTGATGGTTGCCAGATGGGAGAGAGGTGTGTGTGTGGGGGGGAGGGGTGAAAAAGAGGAAGGGATTAAGAAGTACAAATTGGTAGTTACAAAATAGTCATGGGGATGTAAAGTATAGCATAAGGAATATAGTCAATCATATTGTAATAACTATGTATGGTATCAGATGGGTACTAAATTTATCAAGATGATCAATTCGTAAATTATATAAATGTCTAATTACCATGTGGTACACCTTAAACTAATACAATATTGTACGCCAACTATAACTGAAAAAACATTTAAAAAACAAAACAAAACACAACAAAGCTACCTACCATTCACTAAACCAGGAGGGACCTTGAAAGGTATAGGAAGATATGACAAATGAGTGAGGCTTTTTTCAATTTATTCACAGCCTTGAAGGCATCAGAGAAACTTCTCCTTCCTCCAAATATTATATCCCAAAATTTCAAAGGATTTATTGTCCATTCAATAGGTAATAAAAAAAAAACTCGAGGCCAATAATCCTAATTTTAAGAGAAGTCGGAAAAACTTCTGTAAAGTCATAAAGCACATTTGCTTGCTATTTGGATATTTACCAAAAAAAAGAAAGTAGTGTGTTCACAAGAAACCACATTTAAAGAATTCTTAACTAATTCAAATCACTAACTGCCAACGGGGGTAAATTCACCAATGACAGATGAAGGTCAGCAAATGCAGGTAGGGAGATTAAATGATGCTGATGTGAGATACAGAACTGGCTGTATATTAAGAATGACTGCTAAGATGTCGGATTACTTTAGAAATGAAAAAAAAGTAGACTAAAATAAAAACTCAACTTCATTTTTTTAAAAGAAGCATGTACAAAAACATGACATGATGGAGGAAATTGCCCATGTTTTGTGACAATTATAAGAAGCCAAATAAGCCTGGTATGCATCAGATACTGACACTGATACATCACCTGCCCTGAACTAACCTACACCAGGGGAATAGCTATAAATTTTGCTAGTACCTAAAACTATTTTCCTGATTCTTCTGACTCCAACCTCACGATCATTGTTTTCTATAGTCATATTCAATTACAGCACCTGATTTAAGGAGATTCTAGAAAATTGAAGAGAGTCCAAGATACTGGCAATTTGGTAAAAATTCCCTAAGAGAAAAACTAAAAGAGCTTGATCTATTATGTCAGAAGATAAGATAACATAAAGATTTTTCCTTCAGCTTGTGTCCAGTCCGACAAACAGACATAGACACATGATCCATCAACATGAAACCAGAGGCCACTAATTTTTAAATTGTCTATCTACTAATTTCCCAGACTAGGTTCCCAATGGCTTCCTAATAAATTAGTCCTAATGAAATCAAACAAATTCTAAAAGGAACCAGAGTTCTCTCTCCTAGGATTATCTCTAGGTCTCAAAAGACAGTTGACAGAGCAAAATAATAAGGTTACTTTCAAGATTTAATCTATGGCAACCAGCTCCAGTATTATTAGTGTTCAAATATTACATTTCCCTGAACAAATAGTGTGTACTTTCTTGCCAGTGACTTGGTACTAAACTCCATCGAATTTAGCAATGCAAACATTACTTTGAACTGGAAAGGGTATTTCTGTATTTTCTCATCTTCACTTTTATAATAGAACTTAAAATATCAGGACTCTGCCTCTAGGAAAAGACAATGTCGTTTCATAGAAATTTAAATTTAAAATTTTATGTATTATAGGCACCACTCATAAAACTATATATGAATTTTAGAACTTAAATTTGACATAAACATTTATCAAAGGAGGAGGAGAGAGAAAAGAAGAAAAAAGAAACAAATAAGGCCAGGAGTATGGAAGCTTGAATTAGGATCTTAGTGGTAGAAATGAAAATTGAAAACATTCAGTATATGTTTTGGAAGTAGATGAATAATAATGAGGAGCGTAAGAGATGCTGGCAAAAAAGAAGAGGCAAGGATGATTTTTGCTTTCAGCTCAAGTGACTGGGGAGAAGGGGTGCCATTTACTGGGATGTAGACTAGGGCACAGGTGTGAGCATGGACCCATTTTAACTGTGGACATTTTGATTTTGAGATGCCTAGTACATTTCCTAACAAAGATGTCAGGTAGGATGTTAGAAACATGAATCTGACGTTTCTAGGTGAGGTCAGAGACACAGGTGCAGATTTGGGAATTACAGGCATATTGACAGTCTTTAAAGCCACAGGTCCCAGTGAAATCGCCTAGGGAGAGAGTGTAAATATAAGAGAACTGGGGTTGTGGATGTATCACAGTTAAGAGGTTTTGCAAAAATGAGGCAGCAAATGAAACTAAAGAGGCGTTACTAGAGGAGAGAGACACAAGAGTACAAGCCATGTCACAGAAACTGAGAAAAGAAACTAACACATGCTGCTAAAAGATGGGGAAAATGAGAAAAGAAAATGACCTCTTGCTTTGGCTATGTGAAGGTCAGTAGGTCACCGAGGACCTTGACCAGACCTTGACATGAATCAGCGGAGCAGTGGGGACAAAAGCGTGAATGAAAGGTGTGGAAGTGAAAATTTCTTTTGAGAAGTTTTGCTGTGAAAAAAAAATCAGAAATGTTGTGGTAGTGAGAGGGGACAGTTAGGCCGAAAGATTTGCTCTGTTATTGCTGTTGCTTTTACTTTTTACTGTGAAACTTTCATGCTTAACACGTGCAACACCATAGAGTAATACTATGTACCTCATGAACTCATTACTCAGTTTCGACAATTATCATTTTTTTGCTTATTGTATCTATTGCCCTATTTTAAAATTTAAAGAATTAATATATAATTTCGCACCTGAAATTAATATAACATTGTACGTCAATTGTAATTAGAAAATAAATTAATTTTAAAAAAATTTCCAGACAAAAATGAAGATATAATTTACATAGTAAGATTCATTCTTTTGGTGTACAGTCCTATATATTTGTGTACATACATTCAGCCATATAACCATCACCAAAATCAACATAGAGAACACTTCTACCACCCCCAAATTTTCCCTCAGGCCCCTTGATAATCATCTCCTCCTCTAACCCACAGCCCCTGGCAACCCCTGGTCCGTTTCCTGTCACTACCTTTGCCTTTCCAGAATGTCATATAAAAGGAATCACATAGTATACAACCTGTCTGGATTTTTTTACTAAGTATAATGCATTTAAAATTCATCTATGTTGTTGCATGTATTAGTAGATTGTTCTTTTTTATTGCTGAGTAGTATTCTACCATATTGATGTATCACAGTTCGTTTATCCTTTCAACAGTTGAAAGACATTTGGTTTGTTGTCAATTTTGGGCCATTATGAGTGAAGTCTCTATAAATATTTATGTACAGTTTTTGGTGTGAATATTATTTTCATTTCTCTTGGTTAATATGTAGGAATAGGATTTGGGGGTCTTATGGCAAGTATATGTTTAAATTTATAAAAACCCACCAAATTATTTTCCAAAGTGGCTTACCATCTTATAATCCCACCTGTAATGTATGCAAGTTCTGGTATTCGGCTGCTTTACCAGCTGTTTAAAAAAATTTTGACTCATTTTAATATATGTGCAGAGGTATCATATTGTGACTTTAATTTGCATTTCATAACTAATGATGTTGAGAATATTTTCAAGTGCTTCCTCCACTTCCTCTGCACCTATACATTTTTTTTGGTGAAGTATCTGTTCAAAGCTTTTGTCCATCATTTATTTGGTTGATTGTTTTCTTATTACCAAGTTTTGAGGGTTTTCTTTTACTGCATTCTGGATACAAGTCATTTGACAGATATATGTTTTGCAAATAATTTCTCCTTATATGTGGCTTATCTTTTCATTCTCTTAGCGGTGTCTTTTGTAGAGAAGTTTTTAATTCTGATGAAATGTAATTTATTAATATTACTTTAGTTGCCTATCCCAAGGTCATAAAGATTTGTTTCTATGTTTTCTTTTAGGGATTTTACAGTTTCAGGTCTTACATTTAGATCTCAGATCCATTTTTGGTTAATTTTTGCATAAGGTATGTGGTATGGGTCAACGTTATTAGTATTATTTTGCATATGATGTTCAATGGTTTCAGCACAATTTTTGAAAAAAATTATTCTTTCTCTGTTAAATTGTTTTAGTGCCTTCATAAAAAA
This sequence comes from Pteropus alecto, assembly GCF_000325575.1. Taxonomy (NCBI): domain Eukaryota; kingdom Metazoa; phylum Chordata; class Mammalia; order Chiroptera; family Pteropodidae; genus Pteropus; species Pteropus alecto. The sequence continues at coordinate 8,891,798 of NW_006494614.1, forward strand.
TCAGTTGACTGTATAGTGTTTATTTCTAGTTTCCCTACTATTGCATTGACCTATGTACCTACACTTCCACCAATATGACATTCTTCTTCATTGCTGCAACTTTATACCAAGTTTTAAAATAAGAAAGCATGGATCCTCTCTGTTTTTTAAAAATTATTTTAGCAATTCTAGTTCCTTGGTCTTTCCATATGGATTTTAGAATCAGTTTATCAAATTCTAGAGGAAAAAAAAGTCTGCAGATTTTGATAGGGATTGAATTGAAGCTCTAGCAACCCTATGACCTACGCTTGCGAACTTCTGAGTGATAAGGAGGGTGAGTCAATGAGCTTTAGCTTTTCTGTGATTTTTTCAGAGATAAAATCATGTCCTGTATGCTGCCAGGTCAATAGGAGGCATAAAGGACTTGAGCTTTATGTTCACATGCAGAAGGCAATCTTCCTGGTGAAAAACTATGCTAAAGTTGCTTTTGTCTTACTGTCCAGTGTCTTACTGCCCAGGATCACAATTTGGAAAAGAAAACTATTTAAATCATTCCTGGATGAGAACATAATAGTTACTGAGAGGGAACAAAGTAGATACATTGCTCAAAAAGAAGAGGAAAGAATAAAGACATAGGAAAACTAAGAGTCCAGTAATGTAGTAAGTAAAAATATGTAGGAGAATTTAAATGGAAAAAAAATGACAGAGAAAATAGACAAAACCATTGAAACCAATTCAGATTGACAAGAAGAAAGAGCAGCAAAGGAAACAAGAAAAGAAAAAAAAATACAATGCGTTATATGGTTTTTATTGCTCTGCTTGGAATAAAGACATAGGAAAACTAAGAGTCCAGGAATGTAGTAAGTAAAAATATGTAGGAGAATTCAAATGGAAAAAAAATGACAGAGAAAATAGACAAAACCATTGAAACCAATTCAGATTGACAAGAAGAAAGAGCAGCAAAGGAAACAAGAAAAGAAAAAAAAATACAATGCGTTATATGGTTTTTATTGCTCTGCTTTATTTGAAGATTTCCTGCCAAAATATTAAAAACATGCAATCATGAATTACATGCTGTATATAAAATTAAATAAAATATACACAGACTTCAAATAAACAGTCATTATATTTTACTTATAATCAATAATGCCTCACGATAGAGGCATCTGGAACATCATATTTAAACATTTCTTGAAAGCAATAAACAAGGAATGTTCTTTGACATGTAGAACAGATATTAGTGTATTACTCACATAAGCATATGACTTTAACTTTCCACTTTATTTTATTTCTGGGGCATTTTCAAGTACTGTCCTTAATGTATCTCTCACGTGATGATAGCTGTTTGAGAATTAATTATAAGAAATTAGAGGGAGTAGATGATATGGAGTGATGCCTATTTTTAGCTCCACAACCCTAAAACTACACATCTGATATTTAAAAATGAGAATCAAATACAATTCTCTTGGATTCCTGCCTCAGCAACTGCCTCGCATGTGATCATTTTGGCCACAGCTCTGCTCTCAGCAAGTCTTTACATGACAGTCTTTTCCTCCTGTTTTCAAGCATCATTTACTCCCCCAGTTTCTCTGGACCCCTCTAGGCATATTGTGGTCCGGCCCTTACCTCATGGCCCTATAATTATGTTGTGTGTGCGGGAAGCAGGATGGAAAGGATGGCATCTGTAGACATGTCTGCCAGCAGATGAGTGAAAATGTGCCTTCACTTGCCTTATGCACTGCAAATATCTCTGACAGAAAAGAAAAAAAAATACGAGTATACATATATATGACCTCTGCCATGCTGTCAGTGTGATCTGCTCTGCAGGTATGAGCTCCCTCACTGGCTAGTATTTGTAAGTGGAACTCATCTCTCTGAAATCTAAGTGAAATGCACCTATTTTCCTCCTTTCTCCAGTTTTCAAGATTATCCGGAAATTTTCAGCTGTTTCTATTTATTTGTATATCTTCCTTCTGTATTTTTTCATTTTAAAGTTTCCCCTAATTACCAGGCAATGGCTCAACATAATATTGCTGTAGCTCAAACAGTCACTTTTAGCAAGAAGATGTTGTCACGTTAATGATCCTGTGACTTTTAAGAATGAGGAATATATAAACGCCAACTGTTTCCATTAGAAAGAATGATTCCTCTCACTATAAAGAAAAATACAATGTTCACATATCAAGTGTCAAGTAATGAAAACCCCATTCTAAGCTTGGAGAGAAACTGCCCTGCATTTGTTGTTATAATGTCCGAAGTTATCCATTGAATTTATCCATAAAATTCTCTGTGACTGCAGTGAACTAACCAGCATGATTTCTGAAAACAAACTGTTTTCATATGACAGATTTAGCTGACGTGTGCAGGCCATCTTCCTGCGAAAAACACCTAGAAGTACTACACGAAATAAAGCAAAAATGATTTATTTAATGCATAGTTGAGTTCAAACTACAGAAAAGAATGTTTCCAGGGACTGAGAAAGAAGCAGGCACCAAAACCTACAGTGGCAAGAATTGACATGTAGGAGACCACACAGCCAGAGGACCCAGGCATGGCCTTTGGGGATTCTGAAATGCGACTGGGCCCTACTGGAAACTGGGGTCTGACCATGCAGCTACAAGCTGGGTAGTACCAGATTCAGCAGGGCCTAAAACTGGGTGGGCCCCAAACAATCGATTATAAAAAGGAAGTGATATATCTGAGATCAGAATCAAGAGGGTCCAGAGGACACAAGTATACTGCATGAGCAGGTTACCAGGCCCCTATAATACCTTCCTCTGTCACACTCCTGCCTCTCCCTCAGTTCACATCTCTGGCGTCATTTGCAGGAGGGGTCCTCTACGACCAACTTAGGGAAAAGGAACATCTCGAGCTTGACTCGTGGTGAATTGGCTTGGTATGTTGGTACATGCTGAAAATGGGGTGCTTCTGCACTACAGCCCAACTAAGGGATTATGGTAAGGAGAAATCCCTCTGACGAATAGTTTCAGAGGATGCACTTCATCATCCACTTTGTGTGGAAACAGAAATGACCAAAGATAAAGGGATACATGGACTCATGGGCAGTGGCAGACAACTGAGCTGATTATCCAGGGGCTTGAAAAGAGTGAGATTGAAATAATGATATAAGGAGGACTGGGAAAGAGACACGTGGAAGGATCTACATGAATAGACACAAAGTGTGAGATCATCCACCTCTGTATGAGAAAGTACAACAAAAACAAAAGAAAGAAAAGATAACCAACAAGGTGGAGAAGATGTTTGCTAGTCAATATGCCAAAAACCCTTGGAAAATCCTGCCTTGCATGCCAAGCCTGTCAGACATTTACCATCTTAAAATTCTTCCTTTCTCTGAGTGGAGATAAAACATTGGCACTAGCATTTCTAAAAGCACCATACACAAAGCCCTCACCATTTCATCCCAAGAGATGATCCTTCACACAAAATACCAGCAGAGAAAGACTGGAGGCATGTCATTTGCACATCTCACTCTTTATTCAGAAAAATGATGTATGTTTGCTTTTTTTTTTTTTTTTAATAACGTTTTATTTTAAAAAGCCCACTTCTGGTCTATGGCCATGCTACTCTGAACAAGCCGGATCCCGTCTGATCTCGGAAGCTAAGCAGGGTCGGGCCTGGTTAGTACTTGGATGGGAGACCACCCAGGAAGACCAGGTGCTGGAGGCGTAAAAAATAAAAATATAAAGGATTGTAACCTGACAAGGTCCTTGCAATCTGTGAGGCCAACCAAGTGTTGCCTTGCCTAAAACAAAACAAAACAAAAAAAACCTCACTTCTTAGTGACCCTAACAAGAAAAGAACAATTATAATTGAATTTCATCTCTGTTAATCATTCTAACTTTTATAAAAAGGGCATCTGGACACCTTCCCTGTCTGGGAAACAGCTGTAAGATCATGTCCAATAAATGACAACCTTCTTTTTAGTTCACCTCTTTTAAGATGGGGTGGTGCAGAGAGGCTAGCTCTTAACTATGCAGACTTTTGAAATATAAGAAGGAACTTTAGCAGCAGAAGCTGAGGAAACAGCGTAGTTAGTACCTATGATGATCTAATATTATTTTGGTTATAAAACAAGAGACTTGTTTGAAAAACCTTTGGGTTGATTTTTGTTCCCTGTGTTTCTTTATATCTCACTGCTTTATTAACCAGCCAGTTAATCTGTGTCTGACACAGAGAAGGGTGTCATCTTTGCTATTGCCAAGCAATCCTAAAATCCATTTAACTAGCAAAGTCACACTGCCCAGAGTATTTGAAGGGCTCTTAGAAATAAAGAAGATAAAGAGAACTCAACAGAGAAGATGGGAAAACAATTCACAGAAGAGGAAAAGTTGAAAGGTCAAAAAACACATAAATTGATGTTCACCTTCAATAATAATCAGAGAAATGCAAATTGAGACAGTGGCAAAATGTTAGTTATACTTTACTAAGTGTTGGCAAGGTTGTAGGGGGATGAGAACTCCCGTACAGTTCTGGTAGGTGTGTGATCACTTTGGAGAGCAATTTAGTAATAGCTAGAAAGTCGAAGCTTTGCGTTCCACACATGCACTAGAAATACTACCACACAAGTGCACATGAAGACATACACAATAATATTTTTAGTCACATTGTCGTCATAGGAAAAAATTGAAAGCGACCTAAATGTCCATCAATTGAGAAATAGAAAGGTAATTTAATACATTCCTAGAAGGAAAACTATATAGTAATTTAAAATATGAATGAACTAGTTCTACAAGCATCAAAATAAATAAATCTTGGAAAAACAATGTTCAATGTAAACAGCAAAATATTATTTATGTAAACATTTTAATATCTCAAACAGCATCGCATACTGTCTGCAGTGCTGTTTGTGAATCTATACATGTGCCATAGATATGAAATCATGAATAAGAAACAAGAACCAATTTTAAGAGAGTAATTCACTCTGGGGAGGGAGAAAGAGATTTCTATTTATTCTACATGGAACTTTTTTTATATCTTAAAAAAAGACCTGAAGCAAATATAGCAAAATACTAACAGTTGTTAAGCCTGGGAGGTGGATACTTTCATGCTTATTTGAAATGTTTCATCATTTAAAAAATAAAAATAATTCAACCGATTAATTAAATTAAAATAGAAGCTGAAATAAAGCAGACCAGACTCCAGGCCTGCGCCGTGGTGATTGTACAGTTCTGGGCCAGTGGAGGTTGGTGGTGCTTAGGAAGCCAACGGATCCTGGCTCGCTGTGGGTTGAGGGGCCGTGGCTGTGGACGGGACAGCCACAGGGAGCAGGTGGACTGCTCAGGAGGAATGCACTTGGTCTGGGTTAGATGGGACTTGGGTGGAGGAAGGAGTTGGGCCCCGAGTTTTGGGCTCTCTGGATCCAGCTGAGTCAAGGCTCGTGTAGAGGACAGCATGTGGACTGAGCCTCAAAATTCCATCAGGGGAAGGTGTGAGGGCTGACTTATTATGACCCTTCCCTTGTCTTTCCCGCTTCTACCCTCCTGCAACACTCTTTTGCCTCCTCACCTTCCCGTTTTCTTCCTCACTCAGAAATCC
>NW_006494614.1:8897365-8949094 GCF_000325575.1 Pteropus alecto
GCATCTCTATTTTGTCTATGTTATAGTATTGATATCTAATTAATTTATTTGCTCTATTTATTAAGAGGCTGAGGTTCCTAATGGTCACTTAAATTGGTTTAATTATTTTTATGTCACTAGAAATTAAAATAATAGTTTTTTTTTTTTAATTTGTGGCTTCTAGTAGGTATTTCCTCACTCTAGCCCTACTCAGCGGCCTCTGGGGAGAAAATGGGCTTCTCTTTTAATATAGATTTTATTTCAAGTATTTTCTAAAAATAATCATTCATTAAACATCTACTGTGTGCCAACCATTGTGTGGGTTCAGAACTTTAAACAGATTATTTCATTTAATTCTTGCTAAAAAAAAAAAAAACCCACAATTGTATGAGGTAGCTTATCCCCACGTTAAGGGTTCTTCTCATCTCATAAATGTGAAAACTAAGGTTTAAAGAGTTTAAGTAACTTAGGTAAGTTCTAGAAAATAGCCCAGCAGAAATTAAAATCTAGTTAGCTTCCAAAGCTCAGGCTACAAGGGAAGAATTGTTCATGACAAGAAGTCTGGACAGGAAGACTCTAAAGCATATTATTTTGCTCAGTATTATAAGTTTCAAGAAGTCTTATATTCTGGTAAATTTAAGATTTTGTGCCTTCTTTGTATAAGTGCTAATATGTTAAATTTTCGACAAAAAAACAGAATTTTATTTTGAAGGTGTCACATCACCCTCAATGGGGAAAGCTATATGATGCAATAAACATTAAACATCTAATAAATAACCTCTCTGTTTCTGTCTCTCTTTCTGTCTCTTTGTCTCTGTCTCCCTGTCACTCTCTGTCTCTGTCTTTCTCTCTCTCTCTCTCTCTCTCTCTCTCACACACACACACACACGCACGCACACACACACACACACGCATGCATGCTTACAGACACCCACACTTCCGTATCTACTAACCTAAATCAGCAGGCTAAAGGGCTTCTCAGAGACTCCCCTCAGCATTAAGGATGATAATTGCTACTCTAGCAGTTACTGAAAGATCAAAGAACCGCCCACAGAGCAGAGCTGCGTTTCATCTTCCACAGACCAAACACTAATACTGCCCATCCCCCGCCAACCATCTCTCCCTCTCAAGCTGCTGCATTGGACCGATTCCCTTTCCTCTCCCCCACATGCTCACCCCCACCCCTAAAATAGATCTGTGCCAAAAATAAATACTCAGAAAAATGCTTGGGGAATGAATGGAGAAAGGTAACTTCACTGCCATTATGTTTCCCTTCTAATTACCATGGTTTGCCTAAGGATGTACTTGTTTGTTTGTGGTAGTGATGCAGAGACCCTTCACAGGCAGTTCTCCCCAGCCTGTCTCCCAGGAGCTGCTGCAGGAATCCTGTGGCCTTGTCAGGCCTCCCGCACCAAAGGCCCTGGGCACAAACCACTCATCACCACTCCATCACCTTGTCCCCATCCCTGTGTGCTGCCTGGTCAGAGGGCTTTCACTAGTGAGAGTTCTGCATTTTGCTGGAGAGCAGGGTTCTAAAAAAGGGGCCCCCTTTTCCTGGGGGGAAGACGTTTTCTTGGGATGGCACAGTAACTGAAAGGACCTTCTGTCATGCATTGCAAAGTGAAGCTGGCACAACCAGAGAGATTCGATCACTCCCATGGTATAAAAGATCTGCCCTGGAGTGGATGGATGAGGCTCTTCGCACACTCTAGCGGACCCCGGCAAAGCAGCTCCAAGTTCCACAAAGAGAAAAAATCAGATGAGACTAAATGGCAGGCCACGGAGCGCCTCGACGTGGAGTGAAGAGATGGAAAGTCTCAGGAGAGATGCTCCCTGGAGCCTAGGTCAAGGCGACTGTGATGATGCTTCCCTAGTACACCAGGCACATCAGAGGTCCACTGCCGAAGACAGATGCCGTGCACTGCAGTAAGCAGCTTGAGCCTTCAGTAAGATGTTGTGCTGCAATGACCTGGGTCCCACTCTCGTTCAGGGGTCCTCTTCCTCCCTGTCCCATTTCCACAGTCTTCCTAGGCGGTCAGGCTCAGTTCTTCCATCCCCAGTCACTTAATGAGGAGCAGGGCCTGGCCCCACATTCACACTTGAATCGCTGGCCCAGGCTCCCAAAGTCCGCTGAGCCCTATTCTCAGCCCAGCCCCTCCTGCCAAAATGGGGCCTCTGTGTCCTGAGGCTATGTTTTCAGGCCCTCTTCTAAGGAAATGTTTCTAAAACCTATCCCCACCTTTCCACATCTGCCTCAGTCCCTCTGGTTCAGAGTCTGTCTCCCTGGACCCGATCATCAGTCTCCTAACAGTTCACCATCTTCCGGCTCTGCTCTCTTAAATCTATTGGAAACCACTGTCATGTGTGATCTTTTCCAGTGGTCTGTGCATGGCACTCCTCTGTTCAAATGCCCTCAATGACCCCCATGAAAGACTTTATTATTTGTCGAGAGAAAGAGAGAGAGAGAGATTCAAGGAGACACAGTGAATAAGTAGACAAATATCTATATCTATATATATATGTCCTGAGATTAGATTTGGCATTCTAAGAGAATGTACATATATTCTTTTAGAATATATACAACACAGGAACTCTACTTGAATACCTCAAAGGCATCTTAAGCTAGGTGCATCAATCCTGAATTATGACGTTTCCTCCCCAAATAGCCCCCTCCTCTGTTCCTATCACAGCAAACAGAGCAAGACAAAAACTTAGGTTCATCTAATCTATTCTCCACAAATTAGATCATGTCTATTTTGCCTAAATGCTTCCAAAACCTTCCCATTACTATGGGATATTATGAGAATCAGGTGAACTCCGAGGCCTGAACGCCAAGGCCCTATCTAGTGTGGTTCCTGCCCACTTCATCTCTCAGTGCTCCTCTCTGTGTTCCCTGAGCTCTTATCACTTCCTCGAAAGTGGCATGCTCCCTCTCACCTCAGGGCCTTGGCACTTACTTTTCCTTTTGCCTGGAACCTCTCCCCCATCCCCACCGAGTTCACTGCAATTATCCTCAGGTTTCAGCAAAAGGTCCAAGAGGCCTCGCCTTACTCTTGCATCAGGCCACCCTGTAATTTCCTTTCATCACATTCATGTTATCAGTTTGATCTTTTGATTAGTATCTACGTTTCCTACAAGACTTAGCTTTGGGGAGCAAACGCCATGTATTTTTTTCTCATTCATGCTTCCTTAGCACTTAGGCCTCCTGTATAATGGGCAGTGGGCATCAATTAATATTTGTAGAATAAAGTGATGGATACCTGATGTCTCTTGTTAAGTGACTAAGTTCTCGTAGACATGTGGAAGCAGGTGGGTATGCTGGAGCAATGAGACTGCCAGTGATGAAGAAAAAGAATGCAAAGGGAACTTTCAAGGGAAATAGCACCCGGTGGGTAGACAAGCCTGGAGAGCAGCAGGGTAAGACCATACTTAAATGAAAGTCACACCAAAGTGGAATGAGACATGATCACAGGGTAGTGGGTTTGTAGATAGCTATTTGCTTGGCTGGGCTGGTTAGTTGAGAATGGAGTGGAAAGTCCCAGGTGATATTTTCTAATACAGATGCATTTTGAGGATAAGCATTTATTACCTAATCAAAAAGCTTCTAACATGTGTGTGATATGTATCACATATAAAATTAAAGAGTAAGATATTGTATTCAGTTTAGAATTACATAATTCTGTTATGTAATCTTAAGATGGGTGATATTCATGCTATCATTGCATGTTAAAACTTTAGAAGGAAATGTGACCTAGCACTGTTGGAAAATTAATATGGCAGGGGCAGAGAAACACCAATCTCTGCAAACTATCTGTGCCAGATTTTTATATGTTACTGAACAGTACACACCACATGGACATTGAAGTCAAGAACAAAAAATAAAAGGTTCCTTTTTTCAGTTAATAAATATTCATTGTGCACTTAATTTATGCCATTTCTGCTACTTCCTAAGTCTATGCTCTAATTTACCTTCCTTGTGTCTCAGTCAAATTGGGACAATAAAGTTTATTAGGAAGATTATATAGATAATACATCGAGGGTCTTGTAAACAGTGCTTGGCCCAATCAAAAAGTTAGCTGTTATTATTTTAAATATTTTATTATAACTACATCCTGGGCCTTTTCTAGGAACTGAGGCTACAGTTGTGAAGAAGACAGACAAGATAGGACTCTCATGAAGTTTCTATCCCAGTTAAGGTGGAGACAAATTAGTGAGTAAATCAATAAATAAGATCATTTCAGAGAGAGATGGATACAAAGAAGGGTGATGGAATGGAGAGTTCCTGGGGGCAGAAGCCAACTTCAGAAGGGCAATCAAGCTGAGCTGAGACCTGAATGATGGGAGATAGGCAAAAAATCCTAGCCAAGGGCATTCCAGACCAGAGGCACAGCAAGTACTAAGGCCCTGAGGCAGAAATGACGCATTAGAGGCAGGAAAATACAGTGTGGCTGGAGTGTGGTGAGAGAGGAAGAAAGCAGTATGAAATGAGGTCAGATGCAATGAGATGGAGAAAACCAAGCTGGGCTGATTAAAGAGCAAACGGTCAGAATCTTGATGGGACGTTTCTGCAAATAGGAGACTACAATTCAGCAGAGCGAATTAGGTTACTAGGAGTCAGGGCTCTGAGCTTAGAGGAAGGGACAGCTGGTGCTGAGTCAGAGAGCCTCTCTGGTGCCCGGCCTCAGAGGAACCCTGGCCTCTAGAAGGTAGAACCTCTCTATTGGCCATCAATCTCTCTCCCTACTCGTTATGGCAAATATGGCTGGTTGCTTATCCAATGTCCATTTCCTCTTTCTTTCTTGTTAGCAGAAGCCTGATATTGTTCATGGCAGCAATAGGCCATCTCCAAGTGAAACGGGGTTAGTCTAACCCAATCAAAACAAGCCTGTCACTTGAAGCCTGTGGTAAAAGAAGTGCCTTGGACCCCAGTCTCAGGAAAGCTTCTCTCTTAAATGTGAGAACCAGAACCATCTGCCGCGCACCCAGTCTGGACACTGAGAGCTGAAACTACCTCTTACTGTCTACACTCACAGGACTTTGCTATCTCACTGTCTTCATTAGTATGACTGTACTTTTCCAGGACCGACCAACCTGAACTTCACAAAAGACTCATCAACTCTTCAGTGGAAAGCATTAATGGACAGTTCCTCCCCTCCACCACCAAATTCTTTGCATCCTTCCTGTCAGAATCCTTACCTTGCTGTTTCCACTCATCTTAGTTTTAACCACCTTTCAATTCTTAATAAATTCTGATGTCACCTTTCCTGCTCTGAAATGCTGCCCAGGCTCTGTGGAGGTGGTGCTCTCCGGACTTTGTGAATAACACATTCTGCTTTGTCTTTTCAAAAGGTTCTGTCGGGAATTTTTAGGGAGCCGGCCTTGGACGGGTCTGCCTTTCAACAGGAGCTTTGCCTGATGTTATCTATAAGTAATCACATACGAGTTGTAGATATATTTCAAAAGCTAAAGATTTCTACGGGGAGAAAAGAGACCTGATTAAAGGAGTACAGACAAACGTACATCAACTTTTGGATATTCCTTCAAAATTTGTTCAAATGCCTTTTACAAGAAAATCAGTTTATAAATCTATGACTTATGCAGTTTCCAGAAGTTTTCAGTTGGAGACCAGATGTCACAGTCCTTCAAAAAAAACCACTTTTCTTTAACTTCAAAATCATCAATAACGTAGGCTTTTAACTTTCTTAAATCAGGATAAATAACAATTACTAACAAATAAAAAATGCTACAAAATTATTTGGTCATTCTTATTTTCTATGCTATTAGGATTGGTAAAGCATGTTAACAATCTAACATTTTTAAATTATTTCTACTTTTGGAGTTCTGGATGATGGTGTGTTATTATTATTATTATTTATATATAATTATTCTTTTGCTGATAACTAATTCATTAAATTAGTTGATTTTTATCAATAGACTAGGTTCCATGGTCTCGGCAGATTTTATATTTCTTTGCAAAATGAAGCAAAATGTCACTTTAATGTCATCTGAAATCAAAAAATTAAGAAAGAAATCTTGACAACTGCTTTTATAACGTACATCAAATTCACATCACTGAGTGTTTTACTCCGTGAGGCAGACTCATGAGTGAGAGCCTGGGGTGTGGAAGAAAGCATGGGAGACTGAGGGCCAAGGTGCAGTCTTGGGTCTACTGCTATCCAGCTGCCAGAACCCAGGACCAGTGCTTTATGTAGATTACCTTGTCAACAACACCCCGTGACCTAGGTACTACTAAATGTATGTTTTATTGAAGAAAAAAAATTTAGACACAGAGAAGTTAAATAATACATTGAAGATCATACAGCCAAGTAAGTGCTAGAACCAGAATTGCTGCCAAGGCCATCTGTCGCAGCCTCTATGAAGTAACACCTATTAGTGGTAGTGACCTGGCAGTGGCAGAGGAGAATGAGAAAAAGCCAAGTGAGCAAGGTCTCAGTTGCCTCTAGAGAGTTGGTAGGTAGGCCCGGAGGCTCATGTTACACATTGCGTCAAACTCTAGGTCAAATTCGAGGAGCAGAGATAAGATCCTCCCTTGTTTCCAGCTGTGAGACTTGGGCCAGACCCAGAAGCTACCGCTGTCTCCTGTATCAGTCTCATATTGAACATGTCATGTCAAGGAGGTCTTGTTAATAATGCAGGCTTGTTACACAAGCAGGATGTCAGTTTTGAAGAGATGCCCGCCACCACCCAGCTCCCCTGGCTGTACACAGGCAGAGGAAGGATGACAGCAAGATATCCAAGACACTAGGTGAGCTGAAGGCAGCCGGCTGCCAAGAGAGTGGGCTGAGGATTCCAATAGGATGTCGCGAGGAATGAAATCCAAGGAGACCACAAAGCTGAGGACATGAGGATGTGGCAGAAGCCGAGAGATTATGGGGAAATGTCAGTCAGAAATGGGCCGCCTATGCAATCAACCAAAAGGAAAAGGCAGAATGGTAAAGGGCAGCAGGGAAATACTGGGAAAGGGTCACGAAGAAAACGGTGGGGAAACAGATGAGCAGGGATCACAAGAGATGACTCCCCTGAAGGGAAAAAAAATTACCTGGAGATAAAGTCATTAGGACAGAAAAGAACCTCCAGGTGGGGGTCACCTGTGTGTGACATGGTTCGGAACTACACATTTACATGATTATTGGGGAATATTCCTCGTCCCATATTAGAAATGTAATTGGATGTCTCTGCTCCCACTATCACTGGCCTCAAATCTGTGAGGATATAAGCTACACATGGTCAAGACCATGATGACTTTACTCACCATCGCATCTCCAGGACCCAGCACAATGCCTGGAATGTGTACATGCTCAATTAATATTTCTTGAATAAAAAAAAGGCGGGAAGGAAAAAACGAAAGAAGAGAGGGAGGGATGAAGGGAAGCTGTGACTCAGGGATAGCAAGCTATGCCTGGGTGGCCAAACTGACCAAGCTACATAGAAAAATGGCCCCTTGCCACTTCTTTCTCTCCACTTCCTTTCTCAACACACATACAGCAGTCCCATGCCACCTGCTCAAACACAGAAGAAGGCCAAACCACTCAAGGTATGCATAGCAAAGCACTAAGGAGGCTTTGGGGAGCCTGCACCCCTGCCCCCAGGCATCCTGGGTCATCCATTATACACTAGATCAGTTTCTGTAGTCCCCACTGTCTCTACAGCTGCCCTGGGGTTGACCTCTGGGCCTTGGGAGTCTTCAAAGCACAACCCAACCAGTGAGCTGCTTTAACACACACTCATACGTTCTCCACTGCTCAGTGAACCCAATGCCACACCTCCAGGAGGTCGATGAATCCTCCTTTCTTCAGACAAATACTGCTCCTGCTCCCCACATTGAAACACCCCTGGTATTATATCAAGGGGAAGAGTTTGGGTGCAGAGGGTTGAATCTTGTGTTTCACTCAGGATAGACTATTTATGCTGCAGTAACAACCCCAAAACTGAGTGACTGAAAAACAAGGTATATTTCTCACTCATACTACCTATCTATCACCAGCTGGCCGAAGGCTCAATTCTACATTGTCTTTCCTCTGGGATGCGGGCTTGAAGAGTAACCATCATGTATCCATGATAGAGGGAAAGAAACTGCAGAGCTTCTCACACTGGCATTTACATACTTCAGTCTGGAAGGCCCACACATTACATCCAGGCACAGCCATTGGCTGGAATAGTCACTTGGGCCGCACAGCTGCAAGGGGTCTAGGAATATAATCCCAGCACAGGTTGAGAAGACAGCACTGGACATAGTTACTCCAGTCTGGAACTGAGCCTAAGAGATATGACCCAGTTAATCCTAAACCCCATCTCCTTAGCATAGTGTTAAGGACTAGACAACACTCCACTGAAGAAATGTCTGGTGACCTAGCCCACATGAATGGATATGCTTTCTAGACAAGTCTGATGCTCAGACGGTCCTTGTTCCATACTTTCCTATCCAGGACTTTTCACCTGTTCTGCAGTCTCAGCTCTCCTGACACAGGGACAGCCCTAATGAGGACAGTGTCGAGGCAGTCCTGCTGTCCTCCCGCAGTCCCAATCAGATCTTCTCCACAGTGGATTTCCATTCGAGGTCCAGTGAAGTAAACAGCTACAACAAAGTGGCTGGTTTGAGGATTCATTTTCTTTTCTTCTTTTAAAAAATTAATATAGAAGTTTTCCCCTGCCACATTTTAAGAATCAAGCAACATTGTTCATAACTAAACAGTCCACGTGTCAAAACTGGCATTTGTACTACTTGCTATGATGAGTTAAAGGGGAGGCAGTGTGGACACGGGATGGGGTGGCAGAAAGGAAAGGGGGGTGGTAAGAGAAACACAATCAGGCAGAGGGGGAAGGATATGGAAGCAGACAGGCTCAGCTGTGGAGAGCAGGGGACTTGAAGAGAGAGTGGGCTGGACAGACTATCTGAGGGGAGAAGTCAGAGATAAACTGTTGCTATCACATCCTTTCTTAAAGTCAGCCCAGCTCTTTCAAAGGCTAATTTGCTATTTAACAACTGTTTGTGTTCCCTTAAAAGCGAATCAGAGGGTTTGTGATTGCCTGGGCTGCAGTCACCTGAATCAAGAGGATGGCAAAGATGGCCTCTGGGTGGAGATCCCCATCCCTGGCAGAAGCCCTTACTTCAGGGAAGCAGCAGAGAACTTAAGGCTTCGAAGAGGAGGGCGCGAGAGGCAGACCTTTGGAAATCAAGGGTCATACCGGGAGCTGGCATTTTGCACTGACTCTTCTTTATACCAGGGGACAGAGAGGGACAGGTGAGGAAAACTTAGAACTATGGGTCTTAAAATATCGAATTAAGCTCCATGAGATTTTGGGTCTGGACCTCAAAAGAGTTGAACCAGGTGACTTCTACTGGATTTTTTTTTTTTCGTTTTTGTTTTGACTCTGCGCTTATTTTGTGAAAAGCTGTGGATCACTACCTGAATAGCTTCTGGAACCTTTCGGGACCTGCATAACCAACATGGATGGGCCGCTGAGGTGAGTGGAGAAAGCAAAACTCTCAAAATACCTTATATATAAAAAAAAGACACCTCCCCTCCCCCGTGGCTTCGCTGCCCACACAGACGCAGGTTTTCCACTACTGCTGCTCCCCACACAGACATGCTTCACTCTCACCCACGAGGCCAGGTCTTTTATGACTTACACTGTGCTCCAGGCCCAGTGACAGCAATCAGAAATAATCAGGCTCCATCAAGCCCATGATAACCCTGGAGAACGCCTAGAATTTCCTCTGGGGGCCTCCCTAGTGGCTTTCCCTCTCAGAGCAGGGGGGACTTGGGGCTGTTGGTGCAACATCAAGATAGGTGCAGGAAAGATGCTCGACTCTCTGGAGAGGACAGCAGCGTGTGGTTAGCCAGGAAGAGGGACACAGCGCAGGGCAGCCCGAAGGCAGAGGCCGCGGATGCATGGCTGGGGAATGCCCGCACTCGCGTGTGAGAAACCTTCCGAGGCCTGGAAATCTTGATAAGGTGGCAGCGCGCCCTGCAGCAGCATCCTGAGGGCTGCCCGGCCTCCCACGCACCCACTGCAGGCAGGAGAGTGGCACGCTGTCATCGCTCAAGTCGGCAAGCATCGGGTACACTTAATTACCCGGGAAGACTAATCAGTTCACACTTTCTATGCCGGCTCCTGATTTCATTTGTGTTGTCATTCCCCGCCCCCCCGCCCCGCCCCCTTTTGTAACTCAGTCGAATGGATCTAAAAGATGTTCAGAACCCGCAGGTCTTTGAAAGGAATACAGACGTGAAGAATCTCATTCATTCATCTTTTCATTAACTGAACAAATATTTATGGAGTGCTTGCTGTATACCTGTCTCTGTGTTGGGTGGTAGGAGGGTTCTCCTCCTTGTTTTCCAAGGCAACTGGGTAGCAACTGGGTAGCAACTGGGTATTGGACAACACTTGCCCTACCTCTCCATGTTAGTCAGGAAAGAAGTAATATTTGGACATCAGAATGGTGGGAATATGAGGCGATCCCTGCCCAGAGGAAGCTGCTTGTCTCCTGGGGGCCAAAGCATGCCGGTTCCGAGCTGAGATACTCTGCCTTAGAGCTGGGCTTTTGCGTTATTTCTATTAATGAGGTACAAGGTGGTGCCTCTCATCTCAGCCTGGCAATCTCTTCAAATGCCCTGGAGGAAATCTCTCCTGTGGCTGTTTCTCTTTCTCTTGTATTTTGAAGGCTTGCCAGGGGAGTTTGCACAGAGAAATGCCGGCCATTGGGTTAGCCGCATCATGAAGGTAAATGATTTAGGATAATTAATTATCCTAAATCATTAGTGCAATTGGGAATCCCAAGTCCTTTAAAAAAAAACAGGGACTCAGACTCAAGTTAGTGTTTAGAAAACTGGCTGGAATGGGTATTCCCAAACTCATGGTCTTTCTGGTGAGAAAAGTCGCCCTCTTCTCTGACTGGCAAGACTAGGAAAGCAGCTCTCTCAGAATGTTTGCACATCATAAATGCCCAGAGCTAGAGGCTTTTCCAGTTGGATCCCAGGGGTTCCTGAGATGTGCTTCAGAGGCTGAAGGGAATGGGCACCTCTGACCTCTCTCTTGCTTCACTCCACTGGAAAAGACCCATGATGATATTCTTTATATATATTAGTTTTCCTTTCTTAAGAGATTTCTTAAAAGATTTGAAGAAAAGTTTCCTATGTTAAAGAGAGAGAAAAAGAGAGAGAGAGAGAGAGAGAGAGAGAGAGAGAGAGAGAGAGAGAGAGAGAAGGAGAGAAGGAGAGAATAAATGAATGAATGAAAAACTGATAGAGAAAGGAGGGAGGGAGGGAAAGAAGGAAGGACGAAGAGAAAGTCCAAACTACATATTCACCAGAGGAGGAGACCAAGGTCCAGGAGACCACAAGGCTTACCAGGATCGCACAGCTTCTCAGAGCTAGCACTGGAATGCAGGTAGATGTCCCACTGCACAACTAAGTTAGTGTCTCCGGCCAAAGATGACAAGGCTTTTGCTCACATGTTTTTAGGGGGCATGTAATATACTGATTTTTGCTTACCTTTTATTTAACAATTTTCGAAATAAACTTCTATTAAACCTCTACTGTTTGAGCTTTATTTAATAGAGAGATTCTTGAGGGAGAAAGCCCTTGCTAATTTTTATCTGACTGAAGATAAAGATAATGTTGTTGTGTCAAAGCTTAGGTGCTGTGATGAACCCCATTTGTCATAGCCCTGTTGTCTCACTGTTTGGGGGAGAGTGTTTGAGAGGAGGGTGTAAAGGAGACAGCATACAACCCCCACCCTCCTCCACAATATATTAGAAGAAGATAACCTTTGTGGGTGGGGAGAGGAGGCAGATGATTGGGCTAAACCAACCTATATAATGACAATGTCTCATCGATACATATGATTTCCTTTTCAACATCAGCTTAGTAGTCAGCTTTTCCATTATTTTCCAGCTTTATGATTTTGTCAGCATAAAAAATATGATGAGGTAAAATGGGCATGATATCCACATAAATGCCTATTGTCAGGTGGTATCACTGCCGGAAAATTGCCCTCACATTCCCCCCATTTCTGCCTGGTCGGTGCTTACATTCAAGTGCCTAGCAACCCAATGCATGATGCGGTAGCATACACAGTGGGAGGCAAGAGGTGATAGCCCGGGGGAATCCCCGGCAAAAGGGCAGATCTGCCAAGAACTGTTATCAGATGAGATGGAGGGGTGTGAGGTGACTCAGACACTGTGAAAGGCATTATTCATTTATACTATGCTTCCCTTTATCAGACAGCATGCTCTCGAAGTGCTGCGTCTAAACAAAGTTCTTCAATCAAGTCCCGGGTTAAAAAGGTTAAAGAAGCTCGCTATTCAAATGATTCCTACGAAGTATCCTTTATCTATCAAAGACTTCATTCATTAATTCATTCATTTGTTCATACCTTTATTCAACAAATTTGTATTTATTTGAGACTTTGAGCAGGGCACTGGGTCAGGCATTGGGAATATTGGGGGGGAAAAGACATTTTCCTGTGGCGATGAGCTTCAGAACATTACACAACCACTGCAAGAGCGATACAAGGATGCTAATTGATCTTTTGCAAAAATGGGTCTTCAGAGTTAATTGCTTACAACACACTAGTGACTAAATAAAATTAAGTTGTTGGGGCAGCTGCCCCTCCTCCCTGACCCACGCCCCTGCCATCAATGTCACTTTGTTCTTCCAGGGCAGGATCTCCTACCTCGTCCCCCAGAAGTTTTAGTTTTAGTTTCGCTTTGATCCAATTTCTTTTCTTGTAGACCACTTGAAGTACAATGTGATCTTTCAGCTTGGATCCCAAGCACATCTGGGAAAAGTACCCTTTGAAGAGAGAGCGAGAGATAAGAGCACCTAGTTTGTGAAAAGGATCATTAGAGACATCTTATTACTACATATGTCTCTGCCTGTTTACAGCCAGGCACCTAAAAGAGTGAAGAGCAATTAGTAGAAGGTTGAAAGATCAAGCACCAGGGTTGATCTAATTCCTGCTTCTGCTGAGTGTCTGATCTGTCAGTACCAGACACCAACACTGAGGACCTGATATGATACTGTTCCTTGAGGAGACCAACCAGCCTAGGTGGGAACGGGGCAGTCATTTGTCTTTCCTGAGATTGATATGTGTTCATAGAATAAGTCTAACTTCCCTGCCCACAACATCTTGGCCAGTCTACCATCTGAGAGCTCCTCGAGTTTCTGATTTGTTGACATAAGATCGACCACACATCATATCACCTCAGACTTAGGGGCCGATGTCACAGCAGACATTATACTTTTCATACACTGCACGAGCTGGGGGTTACCAGCTTGGGAGTGTCAGAAAGGCCTCTACAGGGTCCAGCTAAGGTGCCAGGTTTGGTATAAAGTCATCATTCAAGATGCACAATATACTTTGGATACTTTGAATACAGGGCAGAAGCGATCCCTCTTATCACTAATCTAAGTGACCTTATCTAAGTGATCCAAGTCACTTATCTAAGTGACCCCATTAAGAAATTTGTCCTTCCTCTTCCTTAAAAGCACAATAACCAGAAACAGTCAGAGCCTGACAAAAACTTGGTAACCAGAGGCTTAGATCCTCAGGAGGGAATTTCAGGGTTATCCCAAAGGACAAGAAACCTATACCGGCAAAACTGCCATTCTTCAAGATGAATATCAATCATGCCTCAGGGCAGCATCAGGAACTGTAGCGGTCCCGCCAGTCTTCCTTTTGTAAGTCTCTCTCTCTCTCTCTCTCTCTCTCTCTCTCTCTCTCTCTCTCTCTCTCTCTAAACTGAGAGGAAGACTAGGCAGTGTGGGGTAAGCCACCATTTTGACGAATCAGGCCAAAGTGAATTTAATCTGGAGCATGAGTAGATTTGAGCAATGTGAGAGACAGACTGCAGCAGAGGCCCTCAGTGTCACCCACAGGCCCTCAGTGCCCACGGCCTTGGTACTCACCTCTCACTGTAGGCACCTGATGCTGAGAGATTTGTTTGGGCTTAGGAGCTCATTTGGCCCATGCACAGGGCAGGCCAGAGGTGCTCTGGAAATGATATACCTGGAAACAGGCTTCGATAAAGTGTAGCAAGTGGTATGATTGGGAAAGGAGCTTGGAGAACATATAACAAAGAAACCTAAATTTACCTAGTGCCCAGGAAAGGCCTCTCTGAGCCTTGAAGGATGAATAAAAGTCAGTTAGACAAAGAGATGGAAGAAAGGTGTTGACAGGCACATGGGTAAAATGGAAGCCACAGTACATACAAAGAAATGGCAGGAGCATGGAATGGGAGAGAGAGAGCAGCAGTAAAAACGGGCAGGGGTCATACCATGAAGGATCTCAGGATCCTTGTTTTGGGATCTCAGTTATTTCCTAAAAGCAATAGAAATCCATTGAAGAGTTTTTCCCAGAAGATGGCACGATCCAACTGACATGATGGGAGATTGCGCTGGCTACAATATGAAGAACAGTTTTGAGGGAATGAGACTAGAGACAAAGAAAGCACAATGTCCATAGACATTTGGATATGAGACTGATGCATAGGGATATTATGTAATTAGTGATGCAGTAATTAAAGTCCACTGTAGAGGGAATGGATATTCAAAGGGATTGTAAAAAATGTGAAGAGCAGACAACCCAGGCCTGAGCCCCATGGACACAGATACTGAAGGGAAAAATAGAGGCATAGGAGCCTACAAAGAAAACGAAGAAAGAATAGCTAGAGAAGTAGATGAAAAACTAAAATAGGATGGCACCCAGGGAACCCAAGGGAAGAGAGTATTTGGTCAGCAATATCAAATGCTATAAGATGATAAATAAGAGAAGTCTCATTCACTGCTCCTGGCAGAATAAAATAGCACAATCTTTTAGGCAAATAATGTACATCAAGAACCATAACCCAACTCCTGGGAATTTATTCAGAGGAAGTAATTGAAGGGGAGGAAAAAACCTATTTATATAACTATGTTGATATTGTTTATAATGGTAAAAAAAAAATAGTAAAATATCTTTAATGCCTCTGAGAATTGACTCAGTAAGTTATAAGACAAACGTAATGAAATATTTTGCAACTATTAAATACTATAATCATGACTGCCATGAAGCAGCATTAAAATGTATTACAATAACATCAAATGAAAAAGCAAAATGCAAGATTCTATGTAAAAAGTAAATATGCATATGCATAAAGATTGGAAGAACATGGAAAATGTAAATAGTTCAAATGTTAGAGAGGTGAGATTGTGAATTTTTTAAAATTATCTTCGGTATTGCTGTTATACTCTTTATAGACAATAAATGATAATCGGGAGAAAAAAACATACTGTGGAGCAACTTTATAATAGGTAGAAAAACATAGTACAATGTGGAACAACTTGTTGTGTGAGTAAGGATGAGAGAACAAAACACAAATTTTGCCACCTATAGCAGGGGTTTGTAGAAATATCTATTGCTTTCCGGACCAAAAAGGGTGAGACAATTGAACGTATACTTAATGCTCACCTGAAGAGAATTTCCAAAGAGCCCTTAGTGTGAAAACCGTTTACTCTCGGAAGCTATGAAAATAAAAGGAAATTAAATAAATCGCAGCACGATATTCATTATATTCACAATATTTACAATAGATTGTATACACTCTCCCAATGACAGGGAAAGGAGAGAGGGAATTAACACTTTTTGAGTGCCAACATGTGTCAAGGATGTTGCTAGTCACTCACACGCAATAGCTCATACCAATCCAGGAAGTGTGAGGACCCCATTCAGTCAGCAAGCATCAAATTCCTAGCCTTTCCTGCTTTGTTGTCCCCCTTCTCAGCTCTTCATCAGGCAACTGAGCAAATTTCGGTGACATTCTGCACAACTGGAGGAAAGCTGCCTAACATAGTGGAGATATGGCTTTGTTTCCTGAACTTACCTAAATTTCCTAGTCAGGATTGTACTATCACCTCTTCCTCTTTATATTTAAACAACTCTTTTCTCTCACCTTAGCTCTGAAATTCATTCATGCATAAGCCTATGGCTGAATATCTGTTGTGTAATGTTCCTTTATTTTGGTATTCCCATCTCACCCACGTACAGAGTTCGAGCTCCATGCCTAGTACAATGTTGTGGAACGTCGGGGCACTCCCTCCCTTCTAGCTGACTACTTACCAAGGAGGATTTCATTTCATCCCTTGATAATCACATCCTCGGATTATTCACTTTTCTAATAACTCTATTAGAATGTTTATAAGATGACGTGCTTTTAATTGTTTCCCTCACCCCAGCGATACAGAGTAAGTTTCTCTAATGGGCTTTGTAACTTCCATTCTTTATTTTTATTGCTAATGGACTCTCCAGTAATATAAAATGACTGATGAGTACAGTCGGAGAAAGGCAAAAAAATCAATACCTGTCCAGACTCCATATTAGTTAAAAGCAGGTGAAGACCTGAGGCTGGCAGACAATAGAATTTCCTCTGGCTCCCAAGTATCTGAAAGGAGGAAAAATGACCTCAGATGGGCTAATAAGCACAGGGTGTTGGAACAATACCGTTTGGGTGTTTCTCAGAGATCTGTGAGGACTATGTCCAGTAGAGGGCAGTGGTGCCTGCACACACTGACCCCAGGCACCACTAATTAGGGTTGTCTCTCCAGGCTTCTCTCTTCACCTTCCAACAGACCATGCTGAGGTGACTCCAGCAAAATCAAAAGCACACCCTCGGTTAGACATGGTCATTATTAGCAGAGCCTTGGCAGCTACAGGTTCACATCTGATAAGCGAGGTTCTGCATAGCAGACATACTTAAGTATTGCATTTGTATCATCTCATTTAGTCTTCACAACAATCCTATGATATGGGTACTATTATTATCATCATCTCCATTTACAGATGAGGAAATAAGGTTAGCTTGGTCAAGGGCATCCAGCCAGTGTCTAGAGCTGCTATTGGAATTGCTTCTATTGTACAACCCATGCTTAGCCACCACGCTATCAGTGGCAGGCCTTACTGTCTGTTCCATTCACGTGTACCACTATCTTACCCTAGGAAATTTCTTGACAGCAGGAACCATAAGTTACTCATCCTTCTGTCCATCGTCAGTTAGCAGAGAGCTTGACATATGGTAGGTGCTCAATAAATAATTTTTATTGCTAAAGCTTTCAAAGGGCCTTTATTATGTCTTTTTATGGTATTGTGATGTGTGGAGTAGGTTCAACATATTTCCCAGTTTGTCTTCATTTATAATCTCAGACAAACAGTGATGACACAGATGAAACTGCTGAAGACATAGACAAGTGAGGAATAAACTCGAGCTAATATCTAACTGGTTCAGTATTTAGATTATATATATCAGCCCAGGGCAAAAGGCTAAGATGATTTTCTATTTCTGTTTCTTTATCCTTCCCACTCTGTCACTCTCAGATTTCTTGAAACCTTCGTTAGAGCCCAGGTTAGTTACAACTTCTGATTATTGTCTCCAGAATTTTCTGCCAGCTGTCATCCCCAGGGCAAGGTGGATTTGGGTAGGTTTCTGCACCCAGCCTTCCCTTTCAAAATTCTAGCTAACCAGTCCTCTCCTAGTATCTCTCAGAGTTTAAAGCTCTCATCCCAGAATACTTACCCTCATCATCGTTCCTATCAAAGGCAATGAGACTGAATCACGTCTATCTATAATTTCTTATCCTTTTTAAGACTATATAGATATGTTCATTTTAATGTGTCTACATGTCATCTCTTTAATCATCTCTATTACTAGCAGGGCTTTTATACCAATTAACTAATACAGTGCTATAGCCTTAAAAAATGGTTAACTGAAGTAATCATGGAATCAGGACATATTTTTATGCTTTAAAGAATGAAAGAACACTATATTATAATTATGTCTAGAAATAGAAAGAGTTTAAGAGTAGAGAATTGAATGATTGTTTCTCAAGTCGGGGCTCGCAGATGATTTTCAGAGGTCCTAGGAGAAATTTTACTTTCGTGTTTTTATTCTATTTCATAAAAAAATTACTATAAGCATATTCTGGACTATGGTTACCTATGAGCAACTATAGAACAAAGTGGTTAAGAGCCTGGTTTTAGAACAGACTGCTTGTGTTTACCTCCTGGCTGTGCCCCTTACTAGCTGTGTAACCTTGGAAATTCTCACTACCTTAGTTTCCTCATCTGTACAATGGGGCTACTTCATAGGGTGGTGGTGAGGGTTACATGGATTAAAACACATAAAGCACTTGGAACAGTGTCTGGTACACAGTAAGCACTTTATAATAATGTTATTTATTATTTTAATTATTACCAAGAAATGCCATACGATTTCGAGGTTTGTGTTTGCCTGTGCATTTATAATTATATAATCATCAAGTAATGCTACTTCAACATCAGAGCTGTGAGAGAAAAGAAGAAGCCTGGATACATAAATAATGTGTTCACACCAAGTGAAGTCCAAATGCTATCACAATATGCTATATAATGATGGATTTTTAGGAATGGAGAAAAGGAGTGGGAGAATTGAGTCACTCACAAAAGCTCAAAGTAGTAGAGAAATACTGAACTCAAAAGAATGTGTGTCATAGTGGGCAACGCCATATGCCAATGGCAAGAGGCATTTAATTCTCAGCAAAACCTCATCTGTCAATATTAAATTAACATCGTGAATTTAAATTTTCTTTATGTTTAGTTTTATTTGTACTTAATTTATAAATTTCTTTTTAAAATTGTATAAGAGATTTAAGCATGAATTTGTCTCGTTTTTGTTTGTCTTATTTCTGTAACGCTATTTTAGATTAATACTGGGACTCCAAAGAATTTTTTTTCTTTGAAAAATTTTCTTTGAGAAGATTCCTAAGTTACTCAAGTTTAAAAACACTACACTAATTGCTATAGACTTTCCCTTTGGTTTGGTTGGTAGACCATCAATGAACCAAGCTCTTTTGGGTCCAAGGTTTACTCTACCTCTAATACTCCCTCTTATTCATTTGAGATTTGAAGCATATATACCCTTGCTAACATACCACGACCACTTCTTGTCATTATTTACTTATTTAACTTCAAAGTCACTTAACTTTCAATATTTGAAAATATTCCCATCCTTTGGAATAGCTTGTCATATATTCATTCAAATATGCAAACTTATACAAAGAAAACAGCAAACAACAGATTGTAGAGTGTGCTCCTGAAGATATAAAATAAATAGTCTACGCACTCGCAGCTTCTATGCTTTTCGTGAGAATTCAGCTGGGGAGACCCTTGAACAAACTTGACCTCCAGCTCCAAATGATACCAGAGATTGGCTGAGGTAACAAGTCCAAGATCATGACCACTCTGGGTCCTTCCTCGTGCCTCACAATTTGGCTCCACTTGGAAGGCATCCCAAAACATGAAGGAATGGGGCCACCTCCTTTTTAAAGTCTACTTTGCTTTTCCTTCTTCTCCTACCATGCATGCATACCAAGTGTTCTGGTGCTGCAGAGGAAGAATTGTATTTACAGAGGCTTTGAAGCTTTAATTAACTGGTCTAAATTGTTGAATAAATGCCTGTGTCCCTAGGGATCAAACCCCAGTTGAATAAGAGGAAAGAAGCTAAGTGCATGACTGAAACAAATTCCTAGGAGTAATGTCTAATTAGTGGCTCTTTCTTTACCCAAATAGCAAAGGACTATTGATGTCACCATAAAATTTAAGCGTTCTCCTGAAATAGTGAGGAAAGTAGATGTATGATCAGCATTTTCAACAAGAAGAATGCAAGCCAAGGGTGCTATTCAAATTAGTTAACAACTGGTAAGGAAAGGGGGTCAAACAGCCAAGCTGGTTTCCCCGCAAGGCCTCAGCCTGTGCCAGACGTTAACCCCTGGGTTGCTACAACCTGGGGGTGGTCCAGGTGGTCCTAGGGAGGGATACCCAAGGGGCATAGAGCACAGTTATTTACCAGCTAATGGGAAAGTATTACACTATTTTAGAGCTACAGCTATACTAATGTATGCTGGAGAAATATCAGCCTGAATTCACCACTCCTTGTGCCCCAAGCTGTAAGAGTGTGACTTGGTAAAACAAGGAGGCCTAGGGTAGGCTTTGGCTCAGGATAGGCGTTTAAAAATTTGTTTATTTTCCATTACGGCATGAGGACAGGAGCATCTTTCAACACTGGGCAGTTTTGACTAAATGATTAGAGGTAAAAAATGCAACATCAATACAAGGTGAGGGTGTATCGGAATCTACCTTAATTTGAGGACAAGATCTTAGATTTCTGCTGAAGTGTCATTACTCCTGAGGAGATGGTGGGTTTTAAACGACATTTGAAATGTAGAGTTGGTCTTGCAGTGAAGGTTTCCTCTTATTTATTGAATCAAATTCTAAAGCATTTGCCTTCTGGTTTTTTCACCCATGCTCTCTAGTTAATATCAAGTCAGTCACAAAAATGAATATTCATCGATCAATGGAAGATGAAAACCAGTGTTTTTCTGGGGTTCACTTAAATATGCTGCTGGCCTAGAAACATACCGTTTTTTCACCTCTCCTGCCAGCAGCAGTCATTTTAGGATGGGGTGTCAAAAGAGAGGTAAGTATGTTCGTGAAAGGGGGAAGCCAAAGTAAGCTTCTATATGAAAGAGAAGTTGGTGCTTTTATGAATGGGAGGGTGGGTGTTCCAAAGATAATTACTTTTTAATCTGAATGATTGAAGGAAATGACTTTTCTGAACCAACCTTGCAAATAATTAAGTCAGTCAGGGCACAGTTCCTTTCCCGTGACACGGTTCACCCATCAATCCCACCCCCAGTTCCCACCCTTCCCACACGGACTCCGAATCTGCACTGAACAGCCCATGCTCACTTCCATACTCATATAGAATAACAACAAAGGAGAGCAAACAAGCTCTCACCAGATCTCAAGTGTTAAACTAAAATGATCGTTATTCCAAATCACTTGTCACTTAAACAGTTTTCAGTCCAAAGTTTTTATGCTTGTTTAAACAAAGTTCCTCAAGTCATGTTATTTGAAGCAGTCATCCAAGCTTGTCATTAATGGAAACGGTGCATAGGAAATTGCCAAGATGGAGATCTTTGAGTTAAAGAGCCCTTTAACCGGAAGGGAAGTGAAGCAAATTCTCCCCATCTCCATCTTATGAGTTCTACAGGGGAGGTTTATTAAGAATACATTTCCCACACTCTCAGGGGGTGGGGGTTGGGGAACAATGGCTTTGGTATGGAAAATCACCCCCTCCCAATTTGCAGTTAGAGCCTCACATCATCCACTTCTATTCTACTCCCACTCCCCAGGAGGGAGAAGGGAGGGAGGGGAGAGAAGAAGAGAGGGAAACACAGCTCAGAACAGGTACCTAAACCCAGGTCTAAGAAGAGCCTGGACCAGATCTTTCTGGTGACTTTCAGTGTCATGTTTATAATCCCAGAAACAGGTTTAATTATCTTCTGGAAAATGGGTGGTCTTGTGTTGAAGAGAGGACAAAATTATAACTGTTTCACGCCTTTACCTGGGCTTGGCTTTGCTAAACATTGTGCATTAATTAGTGGGACCTCACAACCCTCTTTGTGAAGGTGAATGAGAGGGCCACTTGAATGGTCCTGGGAGGGAGAAGCAAAAAGCTGGTGCTATTGATGCCTCCACCCCTCCCGTCCATGGCAGCCAAGGTGCCCAACTGAAGGGTTCCAGGGAGCAACAAACCCCTGCAGAGGAACTGTGTGCTTTGACACCCTTTGCTAACGATTTCAGGCAGCATGCTGTTAAAAAATCTCTCTGATGGACATTTTAAAAGGAGAGAAAGAGAGCTGGATGTTTAGTGTATGCCTCTTCTCTATCTGGCAGCGGCTTATTTAATCTTCCCCTATTATTTTCCGGAGGAGGAAACTGAGGCTCACAGAGAGATAAGATCAATTAGAAATAAATGGACAAGGATATAGAAGAGAAAGGAAAGCACTCCCACCCTGGATGTTTAGTGTAGGCCTCTTCTCTACCTGGCAGCGGCTTATTTAATCTTCCCCTATTATTTTCCGGAGGAGGAAACTGAGGATCTCGGAGAGATAGAGTCAATTAGAAAAAATGGACAAGAATATAGAAGAGAAAGGAAAGCACTCCCACGCTGGAAAAAAGAAAGGCAAAACAAAGCAACTCTGAGGTCCAGGCAACACACACCAGACCAAAAGTCCTGTGTTTTTCTAGTTGCATTGGCCAAGTCTACAGGCTGGCAAACAGAATCATGTGGCAGCATCTTAAGATCTCTGCCTTGTCCTTTATCCAGTAGATTCTCATCCTAAAAGATCCACGTGGTTTGGCTGTCACATTTTGCATCTTCCTGACACCTCTCCAGATGATTTCTCTGTCTTGTCCCTTTTCCCTTATCACAAGGTCCCTCACCCCCATGAAATTCAATCCCCAGTGGATTTACTTGCCTGGCATACAACTTTTAAGTAGTCTCCACTGCCACCTTCTACATAGCCAGGACAATAACCCTAAGCCTCGCACTTAACAACACTTACAGATTTGCATGTTAACTTGTTAACGGTTTGGCAAACCCCTCCATAAAGGCTGAGATAAAAACCCTGTCTGCTGTTTCTGTTCTTTTTTTTTTTTTTTTTTAACTCAAGCAAAAATTTTTCTGCCTACTAGAAAGCTGATATTTTCTTTACAATAACTATAAAAATTAGCAACTTGGATGCGCTGTGGAAAAAACTAAAGCACATATGTCCCTGCCTCTCTTTATCTAGCCGAACAGTGCAGTATTACTAGGACAGAGACGCTGGCTCTGCATAAGTGATCTTCATATAGAGCTTGGCATTCCTCATCTATCACACTGCCCTCTTTGCATTTACAGGGCTTTGAATAATCAAATTTGGAGGGCTGCGTACTTTCTTGTTGTCCAAGTTCATTTCACAAGACATTGGTTAAAACAGATTTTTAACATGTCCTGCAGGTTAACGTCAGTGAGTGACTCTGAGGGCCTAACAAAGGTGTTCCCATAGACGGAAGACTGGCAAAGTGGTGCCATGTGCCCCTGGGGACCTCTCCCTGAGCGATTCCACCCGAACCTTACAAACACACTTTTCCATCCAAACCTCCCCCCTGAGTCAAGGCTGTCAGTCATTCCCAGCCCAGCAGTGGTTTTATAAAATGCACAAAGGGTAATTACAGAAAGATCCCCACGAATTTTCATATGTAATCTTACCCCAGGACTGGAACCCAGGCTCCCACTTCAAAGGTTCCCCACACAACTTGGATCTGGCAAACACAATAGAACAAAACTGCTTGGAGAGAGAGAGGGAAGCAGGGGATGTAGGTGGGAAAGGGGAAGTTTAAACTAGCACAACCCTGATCTTGAAGATTATTATAAAACCTTTAGCACTGTTGAAACAATTAGATCACTTGATTAGCCTTAACATTCCAAATCCCATAAATTAGCCTGGTGGGTGCCTCATGCTGTTAAGCAATGTATTTTATTGTTCTAACACCAACATCTGGCTAAAGGAGAACAGACCAATTTTAATTTTAGCTCTAAGAAATTATACCTATTTCAGTCCTAGTAACAACCTCTAGAATGGATATAGAGAAATGTGGCTTTTTGTCACTATATTTTATTTTTAAAAATTACTTTGCTTTAGGTATGTAACATGAATAATGTTTTTTAAACTCTGCTCAGTTTTAAAAGTTGTTTTCTTCCTCAAACTTTGGAATTAGATATTTTCAAATGGTACATTTCATTCAAAATAGGTTTTTTTCAAACACTACCTTTTACAAGTTGCAAATACTAATACTTCTGAGATGCAAATATTCCCACAGCATGAAATACCATGCTACCTATCACTATAACACTAAAACAAATAGAACATACGTGATTCCTTATAATTCTTCTGAATTACAAAACCAAATAGATAAGTAAGCACATTTACGAATCACTGAACCCATAAAACTAAAAAGATATATGACAGGTTCATAATTAATTGTCACCTGTATCCCAAGAGAGAAAGACAAAGAGAGATGTACAGAAAAGAGAAGGGGAGAGAGGGAAAGAAGGCAAGGAAAGAGAAAGAATACAGAAAAAAAGTCAACCTTGAGGAGTTAGAGTGGGGCTGCTACTGGGGAAAGCCAGGACTCCATTAGGTCCCCAGGTGGGCAGAGGCAGCAATTGGCTCTCACAAAGTGGGACCAAGGGTGGTTGATTGTATAATAATAACCAACCTTATAATAATGGGAACTATGTGCCAGGCACTCTAAATATATTTATTAACTGCTTTAATCCTCATAACAACCTGATGAGATTTAAACTCATTGTCAAATGAGGAAATTAAGATACAAGGAGGCTGAGGAACTTGCCCAAAGTCATGCAGCCAGCGAATGGCAGAGTCAGGGTTAGAACCCAAGAGACAGGTTCCAAGAATCTGTGCACTTGGTAGCACACTATACTCCATAGTAAACACACTAGAACTTACCCCAAGTTAGTGTTCTATCATCAGACCAGTCACCTGAGAGGCTCTGCCTTTATTCTAGAGACAATGCCACTGCTCAGCCATTACATTATCCCCTGAACCATGTTCCTTTCACTTTTCAGTGGTGGTAAATTTTTAAGTTCTTGAGAATGGATTTGATTTTTTGGAACTGCCAAAAATCAGAGTATGCAGAGTGAAGAGGTAAGCTCTGGAAATTTTTTTTTTTTTTTTTTTTTTGCTTTATATAATTGCATGATGAAGTAATACAACCAGTTTTCTTGTGTGGCCCAAGAGCTGCTTTAATAGCACCAAAGGAGGAGTTCCACATGTGTTATTGGCAATTGGATAACTAAAATTTCATGCAAGGATCTTTTGGATCTTTCTGAGAAGTTTGCTTGTTTTGATTACTTTCCAATAAACTCCATACTCAGCCACTTCTCACCGTCTGAGGAACCTTTCCATGTAACTATAATATTTATCTTTAGTGTGGTCTTTTGTAACCACAGTTTTTCTACAAAGGCATCTATAGCATTCTTGTCTTTCCTGATAAGCAGAAAAAGTAATAAGCATAATTACTTTGGTAGAACTGAAATAGGAATCAAGATCTTTTAAACTCTGATATCTAATGAGAGCTACACTAGAAAGAGGTAGAACGACTTCAGTGACCAGACTCCACAGGCTGTAGTGCTCTGAGAATTTCCCAAATCTAGGAGAGTATTGCTGGCTCCAGGACTTGAATTTATTAGTTCGTGCAATTAATTAATCAAGATGAGGGAAACTGACTCAAACTAACTGTACATATTAGAGACCGATGTATAAACCAGAGTAGACATTTATTTGTCATGAGGGGACTGTCCTTCCCATAACTATACACCCCATTGTTCCCCAAACACAGTGTATTTCTGCAGTGTATTAAAACTGATTTCTCCTTTTCTGGATTTTAAGAAGGCCCTTGATCATTTGTTGCCACACATCACTTCAAACATTAGATTAAGTTACTAACCTTATGTTAGGTTATTTGCATTATACATTTCTTTGCATTATCTTCTATGTTTGTTCACCTTAAATAAACTGGCTATTTCCCAGCCTATGTACAACTCACTTCTTGATTTAGACAAATATACCGAGTTGCTCATTTGGCAATGTATGTTTTTTACTTGGTGTGTCAGAATTCAATTATATGGTACTAGGTTTAAATTAAATAAAAGCAAAATGTTTAACTCTTTCCTCCTCACATAACAATAACAATAATCGTTGACATTTGTTGAGCACCTACTATTACCCAGGCTCTGCGATAAGCACTTTGCAGGTATTAACTCACTTAACTCTCACAACAACCTTGGGAGGGAGCTTCCATTATTATCCACACCTCACAGATGAGGAAACGGATCGGAGAAATAACTTTCTCGGGGTCAAAGGACTAGCAAGTGGCAGAGCTAAGATGCAAACACAGTTTGATGCCCACACTCTTAACCACAACACTAAATTACCCTCTTAGCCTCTTTGCTACTTGGGTGTTATGACTATTAAAAAGAAAAAAAAAAAAAAGGAAGCAGCTGTTTTTCTCACTTGCTCTGACTCTAGCTAACTGTTCTTCACGTTTTTGCATTTTATCCATGCAGAACAAAGCTATATTTGTAATTAAACTCCAGATAAATAAGTACCTGTTTTTAGCAGCACCAAAAATTTGAGATTTTAGCTGAAGCTGGTAAAATATTTAAATCTAGTGATGTCCTGGATGGAATGTAAAGATCTTGTCCTGTGTTATCAACACCTAAAGGTATCCATGGCATCATTCCATTCTGCCCTTTCCTAGTTGTTTTCTTACAGAACCCCATGCACCCCTAGTTTCTGAGGCCCCCAGCTGGGGACAGCTACACCCGGGCATGAGAACAGGGAGCATGATGGCTATGGGCAGGACAAGCAGCTAAACGAGAAAAAAAAAGATAACAGAAATGTTGGACAGCTGCAATTACTGTCCAGTTCTGACTGAGAAATCTTAAGCAGCTCATTTCATTGTTCTTCCTCTGTTTTCCTCTCTTCAAAATGCCATTAACAGTACTTGGCTCTGCCCACCCTACAAGGGGAGTTTTGAGACTAAAAGGCAATGTTCAGAAAAGTACTTTGCCCTCTTCAGAATGTATAAACCAAATAGGATCCAAATTTGTTGTATGTTTTCTGCTGCTGTATACCTTTATGAGACCATTTTAAAGCTGGTTTCTTTTAGCCCACTTACAGCGGCAGATGGATTTGGACTGTTTGGCCTTTGCACAGCCTTAAAAAACATGATTAGCAAAGCAAATGGACTGTGTTGGTGATAGTTGAGGTGTAGTGGAAAAGACCTGAGGGTGAAGTTACAATGCTTGGGTTAGAGCCCTGAGTGCAGGCCCTGCCATCTGAGTTGGGTGAAATTGAGGAAGTCACTAATCCCCTCTGGGTCTCAGTTTCTTTATCTTTAAAAAAAGGAGTTCCGTTTTGGAGTTACGGTGATTACATAGAGGAATGAATATGAAAGGGGTGTCACAGTTGCACAAATCTAATTCCCAGTCTACTTTTCTTTTAGAGTGGGGCAAGACCTCAAATATCATCTGGTCTTCCATTTTACAGGTTGGAAAACTAAGGCTCAGGGAGGTCAGATGACTTATCCAAGGCCTTGTCTACTGCTTCCCTTTCTCACAACTTCTCTACTTTCCCCACTTTCTAAGTGGCTTCTTACCACACAATAAGTGCAGGCCACCTCTGTAGACAAGTAGCTCCTGAAAGGATGCGGGGAGAGCAGGCACCTCTTAAGATGTTAGTCAGCTTGCACCTCAGGTGCATTGTTTGTGTAAAGGAGACAAGTGCTCAGACGTCAGCTAGAGCTTGGAAGAAACAGATTCAGCCAATATAGTAATACAAACACACACACACACAAACACACACACACACGCGCACACGCACGCACACACACACTAGTGAATACAGTCATCCATATAAACTGGACAGGAACAAAAATATGTACTTTGAAAGTATCACAAAATGTATTTGTACCAGGGCCATGCAAAAGCCATTTCTGAGCCAATAGGAAGAGCATTTATTATTTCCATTTAACATTTAATAAATAAAGAGTGTTGTAGAGCAGGCTCTCACAATCTAAGCCCCCTTTGGCTGTGTGTACAAGCTTTTCAGATACCTGCAATTTCTTCCTCTTACTTACAAAGATGCTCATTGAATTACAAGAGGTAAGTAAACAATCAGGAGAGATCTCAGAGGAAACCTATTGAATGGGTTCAAGGCTCTCCCAGGTAGAAGGGATCAGATACCTGACCTTTAGTGTATCCCAAAATATGCCAGCAGTAGAAATTAAGCCCTTAAACGTTCATAGTACTGGTAGGCAGCGACAAGCAGAAAAGCTTCAGAGTTTGAAGAAACATTACAACGGAGTTTAGATGCCTGAGGATCTTGTTAAAATGCAGATTCCAGTTCAGTCTGTGGGTGGATGCTGAGATTTTGCATTTCTAACAAGCTCCCAGGTGATTGCCAGTCTGAGACCACACTTTGTGTAATAACTCCGTTCTCTATGCATCCATCCTTAGCTTTCCATCCTTAGCTTTCCATCCTTAGCTATTATTGGGTAAAGCAAATATAGCCTTGCAAAGCCTTTCTGGAGCTAGCATTAAGCAGAGTTGATCAAGTTTGCCCCTCAGAAGAGGAGTAACAAGTGCTATCTCTCTCACCAAAAAGAGATATCTGAAAATCCTAATTAATATTAAGAAATTTGCAAGTTAGCATGTCATTTTCTCCAAGGGTATCTGTCTTTGAATAAGGGCTGGAAGGAAAAGAGAATGCTTAACACAGTAGTCCTCTAATAGCGCCATTTCAGACCAGAGAGGCAAGTTGGCAGGAAACCTATCTAGGCCATTGTGCCCTTTCCAGCACTCCACAATCACTTTAAAATACTCTGACTTCACAATACATGTCTTTTGATTCCTATATCTGAAATAGCCAAAACCAAATATTTCACATTATTTTATAGTTTTATAGACATTTCAGCCAATTTCCAAGTGTAGAATTTTTAACTAAAGAAGACTGCAGTTTCATAGCTTAAGTAACTTTGCATTTCCCATAGTACTTAGCACAATGCCTTGCTCAAGGTAAACCCCTAATAAATATTTTTCGACTGAAGGAGAGGGTGAGAGATATATATTCTTATCTATAGGGGGTATGATGATTGGAAAAACTTTGTTTTTTATAGGTTCTCGTAGGCAAGATTACAAAATAACCTGGATAATTTATTATTTTGCCCTCAAACTATCAATTGATTTCTTGTAATTAAGTTCAGCCTTAAACTTTACCGAGTAGGTCTTTGGATTCAGCCTCTATTGTACATAGAGAATTTCTGGTGTTAGAGAGCTCTACATGGCAATCCGTATAACGCCCAGGTAGGACCATAAAAAGTCCGATAGTCTTGTGACAGTAGATCAACAAATATAAAGATGCACTGACCCTTAGAGGACTGTACAATCACCAAATAAACAGTATGGAGTTATTTTGATTATGAACAAATTTATATCAATTTTTATTTTTTCACCAAATATTTATTATACATTAAATTTAAAACGCCACTTTTTTTTCAGTTCGAGAAATAACTTCAATTTTAAGATGACAGATAAAAAAACATTTTAAGCCATAAACTTTTTAATTAAACATTAGGTGAAATGAGTTAGATTGAAATCAATAGAAGCTAACCATAGCGTTTTAAAAATGTAATTGTCTCATACACAGCTCAGTCACAAAGATCTCTACACATTTTTTTTTCTAATCAGCTTTATTGAGGTGCGATTTAAAGTGTGTAGCTTGATGAGTTTTGACAGACATGATTGCACTACAACCAAGATATAGAATATTCGTATTATTCACCAAAATTCCCTCATTCCCTTTTATGGTCAACGCCCACCCTGCTCCCAAGCCCACCTCCTGACAACTACAGTTATGTTTTATATCACAATGGTTTTGCCTTTTTTAGATTTTTATATAAATGAAATTACAGAGTATAGAGTCTTTTTTTTTTTGTCCAGCTTCTTTCACTCAGCATGTTGCTTTTGAGATTTATCCATGTTGTTGTGTCTAGCAATAGTTCATTCCTTTTTATTACTAAGTAATATTTCATTGTATGAATATATCATGATTAGTTTATCCATGTAGCAACTGACAAGAAGTTGAGTTGTTTCTAGTTTGGGACTATTGTGAACAAAATTTCTATGAACACCTATGTACATTTCTTTGTGTGAGTTCTAGTTTTCATTTCTTGTGGGTAAATACCTAGAAGCGGGATTGATGAATCATATCATAAATGTATATTTAACCTTATGACAAATTGCCAAACTGTTTTTCCGAAAGTGGCTGTGTCATTTCGCATTTCTACCAGCAGCAGTTTGAGAGTTCCAGTTTCTTTATATTTTCACCAATACTTGGTATTGTCAGTTCTTTTCATTTTGCCATTCTAGTGTGTATGTGGTGGTATCTCATTATTTTAATTTGTACTTCCCTAATGACTAATGTTCACTATCTCTTTGTGCCTATTGGTCATTTGTATATCCTCTTTAATTCACATATTTTTACAATGGTTTTAGAGTAAATGTGGTCCCACTTTAGGTTGGTGAACTAAGGCCAAGAAAAGAAAATATAAACTCCTACATTTATGCCACAGAGCCCCTGAGACAATGTCCTCAAGGAAGAAACGAGAACTTTCCTTAAACAGGATTAGGAAAACTGGAACGCGTGCATTTCCTCAAGTTTTTATATTTGATCATGTAGCTAGATAGAGGGTGTTTTTTAATACAATGAAATAATTTTCAAATGAGAGAGAAAAGTTAAATCCTACATTAAATAAGGGGAAAGAATCCTTTAAAAATGTTCATTCATAATTTAAAAAAACAGCTTTGGGTTAGACTTTTTAAAAATTTTTTTAATTTTTTTGTTTTTATTTTTTACGCCTACAGCACCTGGTCTTCCTAGGTGGTCTCCCATTCAAGTCTAAACAGGCCCGACCCTACTTAGCTTCCGAGATCAGACGGGATTGGGCTTATTCAGAGTGACATGGCCGTAGACATGGGTCAGACTTTTGACATAAAATGAATATAGTATGGTAGTTTAGATTGCTGGCCCAAAAGTCAGACAGTCTGGATTCAAGTCCTGGCTCTGCCACATAGGCGCTTGTAAGCCAGGTTATTGCGCTCTCTGAGTCTAATGCCTTTACTAATAAAATGAAAGCAATAATAGCTACTACAAAGGTTTGTTGAGTTAACACATGTGAAGTGTTTAGAATGGTTTCTGGCATGTATTTAATGCTCAGTAAATATTAGTCATTGTTATTATTATATAGATGCTTAAATACAAGTTGCAAATATTAGTCATTGTTATTATTATATAGATGCTTAAATACAAGTTGCAATACATAAAATTCTCTGAGCTAAAAAAAATACACAGTTTGCTTTATAAATAGACATTTTACAAGATCGATTCTTGGAATTGATCAGGTCACCGCTGGTTGAAATGAAGTCTATTTTCCACCTCGAAATATGTTTAACTGAGACCTGTTTCTGCACATCATCCCAGGTAATATGCTAGGTGAATTGTCCTCTCTTCCAAAAGAAAGACTTCACTTCTCCCAGCACCAAGAAAGATGGGCTGAGGGTATGCTTTCTTGAAAACAAAGCCATGATCTGATACTCTTCAACCCAAATAATTGGCCAATGGCTCCTAAGGAGTTTTTTTGTAAGATATTCTGGATATGAGGCAAATCACTTGCTAGAACAGCAGCTTCGAACCTGTAGCTAGCTATATTAAGGTCAAAATAAATAAATAAATAATCATGATTTTCTTTAAAGCGCCAATAATTTGATATTGTATTTAAATTAATATTTTAGTAATCATTTCAGCATCTGCCTACTCGTAAAAAATAATACACATGTATGTAGGGCAGTTATTCATTAAATCGACTAAAAACGCTTGGTGACAAGCCTTACAATCACTCCAAGTACCCCCAAGGTCTGAGGCTCACAGATGGGGAACCTCCACACCAGAATATACATACAGATTTTCTCAGTCTTGGCTCCCCTGAAAGGATTCTCCCATGCTGTGTTCAATGACATCTCTTGCACTAAGATCATAATAATTTCCCTGAATATTTGGTGGTTCTTATGTGGAATGTACGTATTACCCAGACACCACCGTAAAGGCCTCCAAGCCCAGGAGAGACTGTCCAGTTTCTTCAAATACATAAATGTAGTCTGTGTTCCTGACTGTGCTTTCTGGCATCTTCCTTCTGATTCTGTCAGGATCCCTTCTGTCACTGGTCCTAACTGTTTTCCATATGTCTGCAGATTGGAGAGAGAGTACCTACTTACTCAGTGACGGCACTCCAAGTCCTGGGCTTTTTTCCTGTGTGTGACAAAGAGGAAACTTAATTTTTTCATAGAGATCACAGGTGCATCCGTACAGGTTTGAGTCCCTTCTGAATCCCTAGGAGCAGCTTTGACTTGTGAGTGAGGACCCACCCATTCCTCTACTCTTCACGCAATGGTAGAAAGCCAAAATCATTAACACCGGCACGGAGGTGAGTCAGCAATGAATTATTCTTAAGCAGTGAAGACCAAATGGTGGTTCGCCGTTTTAGTGAATTCCAAAAATCTGGAGTCATTTGAGTCCAAAGGGGAAACTTGTGAGAGTGGGGTGGGTGGGGAGGAGCAGTGAGAAAATAGAAGCAACAAAAATATGCCTTCAGTGTTCTCACTGCTCATTAGACTAGCACTGAGCCAGGACTCTTATGGCCTGAATAACTGATACTTTTTATAAGTAACTGAAGAGCTATAAAAAGCCTAACATTTAAGAAAATAACAAACAGCTGTGGCGAATGAGCAAGAGAAAACTAAAGAGCAAGCCTGTCTGGGTGGCAAGAGGTCATGCTGCTTCATGAGGAAGTGCTAAAACATCACTAACATTTGTTACATCAGTGTGTTTACATGGCTGGTCATACTACTCTTCCTTTCACCTCAGCTCACTTTCCTATCAAAACAGAAGAACAAACGCATGTCACCAGAATGCTCAGCAATATTTCCTGAAAACGGCATTTCTTTCCTATGCATCTAGCCATGTGTTAGGCAGTGGTACACATGACGGATTCCTAATCAACAGAGTGAACAAACACCCTCTGCTTTCAGGCTGAGCCTCACTGCCCTGGGACCCCAGGGCTTAGTTCACGTGTGCCTTGAGGGGCTGTACAGCTGCCCTTCCTTTCAACGGAAAATGCCATCTGCAGGTACTACAGTTAGCAAAAGGCAGCAACAGCCCTCCCTACTTCCTCTGGTAATTGTCCATAAACCTAATAATGGGGCAATTACCAATGGGAAGCAGTATGGTAAAGTGATCAAATGTATGAGCTTGTGCTTTAAATTTCAACTCCAGTACTTACTCCTGGTTGACCCTGGACAAGTTAACTAATCTCTCTGCCCCTAGTTTCCTTAATAGTAAATAGTAAGTCAAAGTTACCTTCTCCTGGCCTTCAGTTGAACCTTAGGCAGGTGTGTCAGACAATGATCTAGGATGACTTTGAGAGGGCACGTAGCCATCTTCCCTAATTTCTAAGTCTTAGGTAACTTTTCTTACTGGTACACAATTAACGTTAGTTGGTACAATTAGAAAGTGAATAGGAAAATGGTACATCTAGATCCATCCACATCAATAATTACATTAAATGTAAGTGGATTAAACATTTTTAAATAAAAGGTAGAGATGGTTAGAATGGATAAAAAGGAAAACCCAATTATATATTGCCTATAAAAGATACACTTTAAATATAAAGATTCAGATAGGTTGAAATGAATTGAATGGGAGAAGATACGTTATGCAAACAGTAAGGATAAGAAAGCTGGAATGGCTATAAAAATATGTTTTTTTTTTTTTCCTCCTTAGCTTGTTTTATATGAACCAACTCTAGAATCATCAGCCTGTTCTCGCAGCCATCTTGCCATCTGCTAGGCTTGATAGCCATTGCTGGAGCTCTCAGAATCCTTCCCTAAGATACCTGGAGTGTTGCCACAACAGATGTTGAACTATCAGATTTCATACATGTTGCCTAGGGCAAGATGTACACATGAGGAGAATGATGGAGGTCATGTGGAATATTAAAATCCTTTGAAGTGTCCATAGCAAAAGAATTTCTACTTCGACTCTGCCCCTCAGGTGAACTCTAAACAAATATAGGCTTCATTTATCTTTATATCTATTAGCAATTGCTCAGATACAATGGAAGATTGTATTTGAAAGAAAAAATAAATGACAAAAAAAATTGGCCTTTTGAAGAACGTGAAAGATCAGTTTGCTCCTTAGAAATATTTTCTCCTGCTCCTTTTCTGCCTAAGGCTGTGTAGATACATTGCAGCATTGCATTCCATGAAGTGTCTTCGGAATGAGATATGTGGCATCAAAGGGCCTTGTCATCATCCCAGGTGAACTGGGCGAAGGCTTCCCCGAATAAGCTACTTCTTTTGCATTCATTCAAGGACAAGGACCTCAGGTAGATAAAGGTTCAGTTAAAAAATCTACATGCAGAGAATTAGACATTTCCAAGGTTTGTGGATTCCATATGTTGCCTTCTCTAACCACCTTAAATCTCTTTACCAGCATTCCCTTAATCCCGACAGCTCTTGCTAAACTGAGGTCATGATGGAGGGCAGACAAGTCTAAGGAGTATGGATGTGGGAATCCATAGAATGGGGACCTTCGCAAAAGTTTTCTTTAAGGCCCATGCTTTAAATGGTCCATTTAGGAACAGGCTAGGGCAACAAAAGATCATGGCGTTAATAGAGGCAAAGAAGCCATTTCTGAATACTGTGGCTCCTCATCTCAGAATGCCTTTTCAACACAGCAGCAACTCCTAGAGGGAAGAGCCCCCTATAGTTCAAGCCCATTCACCTCCAATCCCAGTGGAAACTTTCTCTCATTAAAGAACATTCCTAGCATTATGCCTCCGCAATGGCAGTACCAAAGCCAGGTCAGCTGCAGAACACTTGGCCATCGATAACAAGATCTTTTCCCCCTTCAGGATCTTGTTCATTTGTTTACTTGTTCATTCTTCCCCCATCATCTATGCCCAGTTAAAAAAGGAATAAAATTATAAGATTATCCTCTTCTTCGACTGAGTATTATTCTCTGCTGACCAGAAGAGAATCGGGTTCATTTCATGATTAATCCTCTCAATGCTCTGAAAGGCAAATAGGTGACAGGCATGAGGGGAAAGCACTTCCATGAACAATTTTTTACTGGAACTTGTCCTATTGCAAAGCTCTTCTGCCAGATTCCATTAGGAAATTGCAAGCAGATTCATACGTCCAAGGGCTCCTCTCTCCCCTACTCATAAATATATAGACATCACATGGCAAGGGAGGGAGGCTGACTCTCTCGTATGGCATACCCTTGCACAGCAGACGTGTAGGCAAATGCAAATACTGAACACAGTAGCTTGTGCATATGTGCATATGAATATATATCATGTTATTACTCCTTGGCGATGAGATTCCAAGTAGCTACCAGAAAGGGGAGGGGAAAGCCATCATCAATACAGCTGCACTTCAGAATGTCAATTGAAGGCAGACAATGATAAGAAGATGGGCAGGCTGTCCCTAGCAACATGAAAATAAGAGCCAAGACCACCTAAGGACTGATTCAGGACTGGGCCAAATTCCAGCCCTAAACTCATCACAAATTATGCTAAGAGCTCCCTAGAGAAGGCTCCAATTGGCATTTTTGAGCCACACATCCCATCTTTTTTTTTTTTTTTTGATATAGACATCAGGACTGCTTGGGAGACGACTGGAGAATAAAAAGCCCACGTGAGAAATAAATTAGGGAAGGGCTGCTCTCTCATTCAAACGCTTTCAACTTTTCTGAGAAATCCTTCAGCTTCTTTAAAATAAGCTGATATTATTATTCCACTTTACCATCTAAGTCCCTAATGAAGGGAAAAGCCAGTGTGCAGAAAGGTAAAGAGAATTGTAGATGAAAATGTCAGCAGACAGGAAGGCTGCAGCATGGCAGAGCTGGAATTAGGGAAGAAAACATCTATTTTTAAGGAAATACTCTTTAAGATTTTTTCTTTATTCTTCCAGGAACACTTAGGTCTTATCTTTTTGTAGACAGAGACGTACACTTAATCACAAGCATACTGTATGAAAGAAATATGTATAGGCCTTCTAGACCCCCAAATATATAGCAACGGTTCCAATTTTCATTACCAGAAATAACTAGAGGAAATGAGAAGCAGGTGTGGGAAGGCTTCCCTGAGTGATGCCAGGGCTTCGTTTTAATTCAGTTGTGTATGGCCTGCCACTGCCTCCTGGCCTTGCTGCTCACACACTCAGAGGTCAAGCTATTAAAATCAGCCAAATACACTCAAATTAATTTCTTTTAGGCCCCAGCTCTACATTGCTTGCCAACAGAACACTTCACCAACTTCTGGCAGAAGCAGCGCTAAATCTCTGAAGTAGGAAATATAGTTTCTTCTTAGATGACAAGAACTATTTGGGGCATAAGCTTTAAAGATCTCAGAATTAATCAAAGAGAACTACTTATATACAAACATGAAACTACTTTTGGGTAGGTGGTAGATATCTAAAATAAGTTCCATATTTCTTCTATTGGCAAACTACATCTTAATGAGAGAGTATGAAATATATGGCCTGTTGATATTGGCAACTGTTCGTATCTTATAAATATTTGATAACGTCCTTTGAGGATTATTACGTGGAGAAAAAAAAGGGTGAGGTACATCTGAGGATCTACCTTTTGTTTCTTTTTCACAAATAATCCATATTTGCTTCCTTTTGTCCTTTAGGCAATACTTTTAATGTTTTGAAATTTTCGAATTGCCCACAAATTAAAAAGAGGTCAATACATCTGCTTTGAATATATCTCCCAGAGACCAATGCCCACAGAGAAAGAAAACAAACAGCTAATTCACTAGACAGGGTTCTGTTTGAGAGCCTGTTGTAGGATAATTCTTTGTTAGTTTACAGCAGGGCTCTGGGATTATCATTTGCTGTAGTTTCAGTAGAGAAAGAAAGGTTGGGAAATGAGCTTAAACCTTGGTTCTGTTACCTCCTGGTTGCTAACCTTTGACAAATGACTTAACCTGCACAGGACTTAATTTCCTTATCTGTAAAATGAGGTGATTATCTGTAAAAATAAGATGATTTCCAAGGTCACCTTCTGCTGTAAAATTTTATGATTCTGTCTTTAGCCTCCTTGGAAAAGTCGTATCTGGCTGTGCTTGTATGAATTTGTGCTATACTTAGCACTATAATAAGCTAAAAAGACCTTAAAGTAACAATCTATATTATAACTGACAATAGGAGGGTAGCCATGATCCTAATGAATGAATTTGCTTATAATTCATCTCTGTGTAAGGAATGGTGACACAATAGCGGTCTTGAGCTATGGTAGACTGATTGAGACCAGGGCTCAGCAAAAGAAGCTCCTCCAAAGACAGGTCAGAGTCTCAATTTCATCCACTGGATGTCCCAAGAATGCCAACTCTTCCCTACTGAGCCTCTAATCCAACCAAAGATAGGCTGTGACTTCACATATGGATGTGCAGAGCTCATGGATAGGTAGGAATGAGTTCCTACTAAAGGGATAGGTTATCACTTTGGCCAGTCAGACACTTTAAAGGCCTATATGCTCTTCTTTTGTGCTTGGAGTCAGAGATAAAGGTCCTCATTTCGGAAGTCTGACACCTTCCTGGGACTTAAAACTCCATTTATTCTTGGGTTTAATATTTCTGCTACTTGTTCTTTAACTATGGTGACTCAAGTGTTAATTTCACCCTTGACTGCCTATATTCACCCTGATTTACACAACGGACTTCTAAGTGTTAGAAACAGCACGGACATAAATATGCACCCTCTATTCACAGGGGTGTGGGCATGCATGGATGTGCTCACACAGGTGCATGCTCCCTTTTCAAGACTGTTGTGAAAAAAATAACATTGGGTAACCTCGAAGTTAAAATCTTGAAGTCTTGAAGTTTGGGGTAAAAGATTGTCTTCTATTACACAATTTTGTTAAGTTAAAATTTCATATTTTGCGTTATAGTTTACAGGGGGACATTTGTGTAGTATTCGTATTCATAAAAACAAATGTATTTCTACAGCACTGTACTCAGATAATTTAAAAAATATTTGTTTAGTTGAATTATTCTGTTTTGGGTTAGAGAGTCTCTTTCATTTTTAAATAATTACTCCTCATATATATGAAATATATTCAAATTTTTAAAACTCTGAACTTTTCTTCTGGATTTAATAAAGATATATTGACTACCACAGAATTTTAAAAAATCCATTACTTTTGTAATAAATAATCTCTGGCTGATAGTTAGGTAACCGTTATGGATTGAATTTTGTCTCCCTCCCCTGAATCCATATGTCAAAGTCCTACACACACACCCTGCCCCCCACCTCCCAGCCTAGTACCTCAGAATGTGATCAGGGTCATTACAGATGTAGTTGCGATGAGGTCACATCAGAGCAGGGTGGGCCCCTAATCCAATAGGACTGGTGCCCTTATGAAAAAGAGGAAATTTGGAGAGATATACGCAGGGAGAATGCCACATAGGTGAAGGCAGAGTGCGATGCCACTATAAGCCAAGGAATACCACTGTTTGCCAGTATACCCCAGAAGCTAAGAGAGAGAAATGAAACATTCTCCCTCACATCCCTCAGAAGGAACCAACCCTGCCCGCACCTTGATCTTGGACTTCTAGCCTCCAGAACTGTGAGACAATAAATTGTCTGTTGTTTAAGCCATACTGTAGCGCTTTTGTTATGTCAGGCCTAGGAAACTAAAACAATTACCAAATTTGGAAATTTTCTCCTCTCGGCATTTCTTTAAATTATCAAGAACAAACACCTCTAACAATCTGTATAAGTCTGATTTGCTCATTTTGCTAACTACAAATGCACGCGCACACACACACACGCACGCACACACACACACACACACACACGCACAAATCACATGACCACGCCCAAACACGGAGCTCTGTGTATGGACTCGGCCCTATTGTGAGTGGTTGTCGGGAAAGCCCGGAGACCATGCTATAACAGTAGACGTCAACAGGGATGGTGTTTTCTTACTCTTGGTCTTGAATCAGTAAAAGATGAAGAAAAAAAAGCACACTTGCGTATTCTCTGGTTTAGGCCCAGTCATGATTCCTTTAAAGACACTGCCAATAGATTTTAGTCATTCTCTGGCAAAGGTTTCTCTTCAACCACAAACACTACATAGTTGCTGAATGAGTCACCACCTTGAGTAATCTAATTCCTTGACCAGTACACGCCTGCTGCTAATAGCATGCTGTGTCTTTAGCGGTGTGTTTTGCATTGTTCCATTCTCTGAAGTTTCTTTAATACTTTCTTAAGGGTAGGGTTAAGGATTCACTATGAATCTTTAGAGAGGAGGAACCTTGCTTACTCAGCAGCGTGTGAAATGACTGGCTATCATGAACCAAACTGTTGTTTTATTAAGCTTCCTCATACTTTGAGCTAAGCTAGATGTGACATTATTACTTCAAAAAAGCAGTAAACGTGGGCTAAAAACTCTTTTTTTCCCCAAGCTAGACGCCTTTTGCTAAAGAATCCAGGGGAA
Organism: Pteropus alecto; assembly: GCF_000325575.1. Lineage (NCBI taxonomy): Eukaryota > Metazoa > Chordata > Mammalia > Chiroptera > Pteropodidae > Pteropus > Pteropus alecto. Next base: position 8,936,413 of record NW_006494614.1, read on the forward strand.
AAAAACAAAAGGAAAGAAGCAGAATGATGCTCTAGGAAGGAGGATAGTGGAACTGGGCCCACCTCATGTCACCTCACCAGCCAGGCTCACATGGAGACTCAACTTGCATCATTAGACATCCTGAGTGTCTTCGGGAAGAATATAATATAACTACTATCAAAGAGTTATTTCTATCAATAAAGTTTAAAGCAAAGAAACCTCTGAACTTATTTTGCACGATTTTAAAAAAAGTATGCCTGGAAGATATTTTCCCTATCAACATTCTACAGCCACAAGATGTCTTGTTCTTTAACCAAGAACTATTTTTTTCTCCAAGGCTGGTAGATTGAAACATTTTGAATATTTGTAACATTTTATTCTAAGGAATATTTTTATATTAATATCTGGCCAGCTTGTCTTTAGTTATTTTGTCTTTCTCATGTTTCCAGTCACTAACGTAATTTTTATTCCTCCATAAGTGAGTGACAATATTATCAAAATAGAAATTGGAGAAACAAAACCATTTAACGAAGTCAAAGGCAACCTACTGAATGGGAGAAAATACTTGCAAATATATCTTATCATATATCTGATAAGGGGTTAATATCAAAGAACTCAAACAACTCAACAGCAAAACACACACACACACACACACACACACACAAAACCCTTGAAAAATCTAATTAAAAAATGGGCAGAGGATCTGAATAGATATTTGCCTCGAAGAAGACATACAGATTGCCAACAGGTTCATGAAAAGATGCTCAATATCACTAATCAACAGGGAACTGCAAATTACAACCACAATGAGATATCATCTCACACTTGTTAGAATGGCAAAAAGACAAAAATAACGAGTGTTGGTGCGGATGTGGAGAAGAGGGAGCCTTTATGCCCTGTTGGTGGGAATGTTAACTGGTGCAGCCATTATGGAAAACAGTACAGAGATTCCTCAAAAAATTAAAAATGGAACTACCATATTATCTGGTAATTCCACTTAGGATATTTATCAGAAGAAAACAAAAACACTAACTGGAAAAGATATATGCACCTCAATGTTCACTGCAGTATTCTATAATAGCCAAGGTCTGGAAACAACCTAAGTGTACATTCACTGATGAATGAATAAAGAAAATGTGGTATATATAGATACAATGGACTATTACTCAGCCATAAAAAAAATAATGAAATCTTGCCATTTGCCGAAACATGGATGGACTCTGATGGCATTATGCTACCCAAAATAAGTCAGACAGAAAAAGACAAATATGATATGATCTCACTTAATGTAGAATCTAAAAAGCAAGCAAGCAAACAAACAAACAAACAAATGAATACCAAGCTCATATATACAGAGAACAGATTAGTGGTTGCAAGAGGCAGGGTAGGGGGGAGGGTGGGAGCTGGACAAAATGAGTGAAGGGGGTCAAAAGGTATAAAGTTCCAGTTATAAGTAAGTCACGGGAATATAACATACACCATGTCTACTATAGTTAATGACACCGTACGGCATATTTGAAAGTTGCTAAAAGAGTAGATCTTAAGAGTTCTCATCACGAAAACAAATTTCATAACTATGTATGGTTACAGATAGTAACTAGACTTATTGTGGTGATCATTTCACTATATATACAAATATGGAACATTATTCGTATACCTGAAACTGATGTTGTATGTCAATTATACCTCAATAAAAAAATAAAGAAATTGGAGAAATGGAAGAAAAATTCTTTAAATTCATTTTAACTGTGCTGCCCTATTCCATAACCTTACCCATTTCGGGAGGGAGAAAAACACATCTTAAGTTTAAGCTCTGAATGGGGATGCTTTCAAAACAAACCGAAGAATGGCTGTTTAATAATATTATTCATAACTTACATTTGCATGGCAATCCACAACTCTCACAAAACTACTTTGTCCTCAAAAGAGCCCAGACATATTACCACTGAGGAAAGAGAAGCCCCTGGGTTACACGGAATGTAGAGGAGTCAGTGACTCTCGGCTCAGTCCTCTTTGTTCTCTTTCTAAGGCAGTTTGTCCTGGACGAGAGGCTCAGCCATCTGCCACAGAGCATTCTCTAGTTGACTTACCACGAAACTCCTCTCTGCCTAAGATCAGCAAAGTTAGCCATTGAACTTTTCTGAGCTTCTGTTTTCTCATCAGCAAAATAAGGACAATGCCACCAATCCCCACAGGATAAGGCGAGAGTAAAATTAAATGAAGCCAGTGAAAGAAGGTTAATAAACTATAAAAGTGTTATGCACATGTTATACAAATCTCTTCTTTAGGAGCTTTATTGCAGAGTGAATAAGGACATTTATTTGCCATTTTAACTTAGGCAAGTTTCTTAATATTTCTAATGCTCAAGCTTCCTTATCCGTAAAACAAGAATACTACTAGCCCCTTGAGATCACTGTTGAGGAGTAAAGGAGAGAATCCATGCCAAGCACTTAGCACTTACTTAGCAGTCAGCGCATGGACATAGCAAGTCCTCAATAAATGTTAGCTATCTTTAGTAAAGCCACTCACGTTTGATTCTGGCCCTTCACCAGCACAAGTATAAGCAGACGAGTAAAGCCCAAAGGAGTCCGAGGACTTAGCATTATAATCCTGTCTGTCCAGGCTCTTCGCTCCGATGGCAATTTCATCTCTACACTCTCAAAGGACATTTTTGGAAGAATAGCCCATACCCTTTGTTTTGCAAAATTAACATCCCTGGTCCGCAGAAAACATTCAGCCATTGAACATGGTTTGCCCTCCGTTTAGTTCCACTGCACTAAAATACAAAATTCAGTTGGAGAATACATACACCCATCCTGATATTCAGGGAACAAAATGACCTACTTCGCATCTCAGTATTCCTCTCAAAAGAGCAGCAGTGCAACAGTGCTTCTTCAAAAGACATTTGGCAGTCATGGAACCAAGTTTTCTGAACACACACAAGAATAAATCATTTATGTACTAACCAGGAAAAGTCAACTCTAGTTGCCAATGAGTAAAGGAATGTAAAACCCAGCAAAGTTCCTGGAATATAATTGGCACTAAGCTGAGATAGAAGAGAAAAGTAACAAAGTGTCTTCCAGGTTGGATTGGCGTCTGTCTGATCAAAGCTTTGAAGAATGTTTTAAATTTTAACAGGAAAAGAAGAATGAACACCAACACAAACTAATCTTAAAATCTCAGCAGTCTCTGGTTATGAATACTACTTCTTAATTTAATCAGTAACTACATTTTTCTGTAACATAGATCATCTAAATATATATTTTATATATAAATATATATCTTATATATTATATGTAACATATATAACGTATCTTTCATATATATCTATCTTTACATGTGCCAGAGGGTCATATAAATTACACCTATCAACACTCATATGAACGGAAACTGTTTACCAGTGTTCAGGTATGGTTATGGCATCTGGGCCAGTTGCTCAGACTTACTTTTGAAACCCCGAGATGTCTCAGCGACTTTCAGAGAGAAGAGAAACTTAAACTTGGGAAGGTGAATGCAGATGAAGGCATCCTGAAATGCTTGGCATTGTCTTGTTCCTTAATATTTCAGAAGTACCTTTGTTCATCATTCTCAAGCATTTTATTTTCCTTGTAATTCTTCCTTCTGGGAGGTCTTGCAAAGTCTGTGATTAAGATCTTGGACTTCTACCCTGTTTGCTTTGGTTTTTTTTTTTCAGAACTTAAACTTTTGAACATGTGACTTGCTATTGTATGGGAACTTTATTCAATCAATGAACATTTATTAAGTGTCTGCTACCTAATAGGGCAGTTTGGTTGATATAGGGCAGGGTGGTTGAGCCTATTAACCCTCAGTCATCTACAAACAATATCGAGGGCCAACTATATGCCATGCAAAGAAGATGTAAATTAGAATAAAGCCCAGCTCTTTTGCTCTAATTTACGAACAAGTGAGGCAAATAAACAATTATAGCACAATGTGAAAAGTACAAAACCACCAGTGGATCTGTGGATTTCCCCCCCTTTTCTGATCCTTCCTAAGTGAATGGACGTGGTGGCAATGTCTGAGTGCCTCACTGAGAAGCTGGACACAGGAGCTCCAGCACCGGGCCAGCATCACCCCAAGTAGCACCTCTTCCCAGCCATGGATAGAAATACAACCCAACAGCTTGATAACCTCATCTGCTCATGCTCCCACAGAGCCTACTTTTTTTTTCTTCTTTCACATAAGAGCCATTGAATTTTCCTGTGGCTCCGGAAAAAATGCCTTTAACTGAGGCCACTCACTCTTCCCTCAATTCTCTCTCCTGCTTGTGTCTTCGCCTTCCTTCCTCTTCCGCTGTTCTGATGCTGTCGTCTCCCCACTGTGCTGGGGCTCCCTGAAAAAAACACCGTGTAAACAACCAGCTCCCTGGAATACATGGAAGTATTTCTTTTGTAATGTGGTTAACTCAACTACATATTACAACATTTAGAGTCTGACGCTATCATATTTATATTTTGTATTTTTAACTGAAAGCACAAATCTATAGATAAATATATATCTCTTTTTAAGACTATCAGACAGGAATTGGAAGAAAACCCATTAAGGGCCTTTACCTTTTCACACTCACGAATCTGACCCAAATGAAAACACGAGGAAACGAAAATTATATAATTAGAAGAACGTCCTCCCTGTTTCAGGATGTATACATTTCTGAAGAAAAAAAGATTAAGAAATGGAGAGTTATGTAGGAGATGAGCTAAGCCCTTTCGTGGCATCCCCCTCGGGTGCTGTGGCGTTGGGTACTTTGTCTCCAACTGGATGAGACAAGAATGCCATTGTCGCTGCTTTCACCACAGTTCTGGGAATGAAGAATAGCGACGTTCTTTATTTTTTACATTCCAGTATAATCTCTTTATTCAAGGCTACATTTCAGAAGGTCTCAATTTGAAATGTGGATCTTGGAAAGCCCCGTCTAGTAATCAGGAAGAAAGCTAAAGCCAGGGGAGCATAGGAGATTGAGCCATCTTCCCAGCTGTGATGCTGTGTGGGTGCTATGACCTGTGGCACGAGGCCAGCAGTTAGGGTCCTCCTCTGCTCAAGGCCAGCGAGGAGGCAGGTGGGGGGAGAAGCACGGACTAGAACCTGAGTGACAGCAGGCAAACCCTGGCTCCATCGCTTACTCATGTGACTTTGAGCCAGCTACTTAATTTCTCTGTGCCTCAGCTTCCTCCCTGTGAAATGGGGAAAGCAATCAAACTTGCCTCGAAGGGTCCTCGTAGGGGTTAAGTGAGTTAGTACTTACAGGGTTCTTAGAACTGTGCTGGGCAGATAGCTCTGTGTGCCTCCTTACTATTTTGATTCCCAAGACTCCAGGGGAAATCTAGCAAATAGCAGAATGGTCTTTATCTGGACATAAACCATGAAATACCAGCATTCAATATACTTAAATCTATGTCACATAATGAATTAGATCTATGTCTAGACCCTGGAGACAGATTTTTTTTTTTTAAGGCACAACTCCTGGTAATACTATACTGACAAAGAAAACAGACAACACAACATATAGGATTCCAATGAGAGATTTCAATGCAAAAAAGACGTCGACCCAACGAGAAGAGAGTTGTGCCACGGCCCTTGTGTATACATGCCCTCTGGGACTCGGGAGTGTATGTCCTGCAAAAAAATGACCCCATTGAGATGACTAGACTTTCTCCCCAGATTCTTAGGTTCAGAGAAACCCACAGTTCACCACAGCACTTTGCTCAACTCTAATTAGGAATCTGATTGCTGGTTGGCCTTGCACAAAGAACTTTTAATTAGGGCTGAGAATGCTTAGAAAAATCCACTTGGCACATCGACTCTCTCCCTCTATCTCTTTTTTAACATCTTGCCAAGATCATAAGGAAAGGGAGAGCTTAATTACAGTTGGTGTATATATCTTTAAGAAAAAAATACATTAAGTGCTTTAAAATAGGCTCTCTTGGCTCTGTGATCACAAGGATTTTACTCACTTCTTATCCCTGATTGGTCTCATTCTCAGTTACAGATGAATCAGACACATTTTGAGCAGCTTTAAGATTTGCTTTTCATCCAAAGCCAAGTAGGCAAATGGCAGTGAATTCACAAGCTTTTCCAAATGATCTCATAGGTTCCTCTGGCTCCACTGTGGAGGCCGTTTGCACTCTGTGATGCTGTTATCTTAAACACCCCCAGCTTCCTTGTGTCCAAGGAGAGGCTGCTGCTTAGGGCCCCACAAGGCACTCCATTTTCCAGAAGGCAAGTGTGAGTCCCTTCATATGTGTATGTGGCAGCTGTAAAGTAAAAAAAAGAGAATCAAATAAGCACGTGAAATACCCTGAGCCAGAAAAGTGGTCCTGGAGGACACTGGGGTGGACACAGAGACTTGGAGATGGATACCGTCCTTAAATTCTTCATGAGAGCATCGTCATCTCTCAATGCATCAGTAGAGCCATCCTCTCATTAAGTCTCTCAGCCTGAAAACAGGTGACCTACACTCCTCTTCAATCCATTTGAACCTGGCCCTGGCAGCCAGTAACTTTTTAATTATTTATATGAAATATCTGATAGGACATGGAATAGCTGAACTCAGGGTAACATGTGCTTCGGGCGACTCTGTGAAGCTCAAATCAGCCACTTGGATGCATGAGATTTTCCAACTGAAGTTTGCTTTTTACCGCTCCTTTAGTCTGCCTTTTTTTTTTCAAGTCTTTGTGTCTTAGTGCTAAGGATCCCTTTCATCTAATCTCAGGAACGTGAAGCTCTGCTACTGAATTACATTTCTTCACTTACTATTTATGTTTGAGGCAAAAATAAGAAACCGGGGAGAAGCAGAAGATGTTGTCACTTATATTGGAAAGGCGTATGCCGATCATTGTTGAGCCCCATCCAGCTTTTCCACACTTTTTTCAACACGAGGCTTCTGTGCAGTTTCTCGAGTTCGGCTCTGTGGAATTATATTAAAATTCAGACACATCCCTCTCTGTTGAGCTTGTGCAGCTCATGGTCAACAGGGATTTTAAAGTCGTCTGCCTTTTGACTTAAGACAATTGGTGAGGGGCGGAGGAGCCAAGCTGCTTTGAAATTGTTCCCTCCACTGGGAATATGTGATGGCGACCCGAGTGCTTTCCGACACAAACATCTTTCTAAGGTCACTCTGATTCTGCAGTAGCAGCCGCAACAAATACATTTAACGATTTTATGGTGAAATGTCACTGGATTAAAAACTCCTTAATGTCAAAGAAAATATGGAGGGAGAACAGCTTTCTAATTCAAGCTAGGTAAATTTCCAAGATACTCAGTTGATTTATCGCACCATATGTATGCCTCTCCTTTACATTGTTGTTACACTGTCTTGAGAGAGATCAGACATCTATTTATCACTGTTATATTCTTTATGCTATTAAAAATAATCTGGTTTATGTGTTACCTTCTTTCCCAACTGCCAAGAATGCTCTCCAGAACTTCGCATTAGTTCTTCTGATGAGCTGGAGAGGGAAATATCATTATCCTTGTTTTACAGATGGAGAAATCTGAAGCACAGGGAGACTGTTTTGCCTAAGGTGAAAGTGTTTTTAAGCCTAGACTTTTATTTTTATCTCTTCAAATTTCTTCCTGAGGGTGGTAATGAGCTCGGAGGATTCATCAGGACTAAACCTTGTCTGAAGACTTGTTTATAAAATTATTTTAATAAAATCCGCAATCAGATTGGCTGGGCTGGGTCTTCAAACCAAGTGGCTTCCCTAATGAGCACACTCATCAGGGCAGCAAAACCTCGTTACCAGCTGGCTTCTCCCACACTCTGTCGAGGCGGGTGGTGGGGGCTGGTGTAAGTTTATTAGTAATAAAGACCAAAGCCCTAGGAGCTTTTATACAAGAATCTGGTTGCTTTTTCATTTGTTTAATTATTTAAAAAGTTAGGTTGGAAAGTATTTGTGGAGCAGCTAATAACGTGACTTCAGAGAGGAATGGCTTGGCACATCCCACTCATTAGCTCCGAGGCTGCTTCACGTTGGACTTTGCTCAGTTAGTTGCTGTCTCCTAATTTCCCTTCCTGTGGTTGTGATATTTGCCCCTCTGATTCCTATCTGCCTCCTCGACTCGACTCACACACTTAAGTTACTTACACAAAAGACCGAATTTTCAAAGTAAAAAGAAATCCAGAAGGAGAGTTTTTATGTTTCAGAGCCTAGAGCTTCCAGTGTCATGGGCCTTGAAGCCATCATGGACGGCTATTGGTGATGAAGTTTGTCTTCCACATATGTGACGTTTTGAAACATAGGTTTTTGGTTATATACAATAGGACAGCACCACTGAAGACAGGAGGCCAAACTGCAGACCATTGTGAGGCTAAGTTGTCAAAGGCCCTTCATTCAAATGTGGAAAAGTGCTTCTCAGTCCTAAGGATCCACCATTACCAGAAATAACCCCTCCCCTAACACCAAATTGACTCAATTGCCCCTAAGCCTCCTTTGAAATGGGAAGAAGGCAAAGTAGGGTAGAGTTTACCATTAACTGCCTTGCCTAATGGAAGCTCAACTAGTTAGTATTGTTATATAAACCTCCTACTTCCTATTTGAAAGCTGCATTTGGTACAGATGGGGAGAGATGCAATTCATTTACATTCTATTTATTTTTATTTTTACAATATTTACAGTTTTCCAATAGAATTTCTGATTGCAAATGGTAAAGCAATACTACATGCTCATGTCGAGAATTCAGATAAAACAAAATAAAAAGTATTGGGAAAAAATTATGTTACCTGTAATTATATTATCCAGAAAAATAAATGTTAACATTTGGCCTAGGTCTTATCAATCATTGACATTTTCCTTTTCATTTAAGATTAGTACGTGTATAGAATTTAGACACTATTTTTCCATTTGACATTATTTCTTGAGCTTTCTTTTATGGCCTTAAGTAGTCTTTGAAAATATAATTTATTATTATTATTATTATTATTATTATTATTATTATTATTATCATGTCTACAGCATCTGGTCTTCCTAGGTGGTATCCCATTCAAGTACTAACCAGCACCTGAAAATATAATTTTTATCGACCGCATGAATTGCAAGGTTTGGTGTACTGTGATTTACGTACCCATCTCACTAATGTTGGATATTTAGGTTGTTCTAATTGGTAGTTAAATCGTAAATAATTCTGTACATCTCTTTATAGCTTGCATCTTTATTTTTGAAGAGATAGAATCCTTAAATGGAACTGATGAGTCAAAGCCTATTAACATTTTGAAAATTCTTAGTATCTGTTTTCATTTTCTTTTCTAAAAGCATTGTACCAATTTATATTCTGATTGCTATGTATGATGGTATCCTTCAAACTGAATCTTTGCTACATAATTTTTTAAAAACCTTACCAATTAGATAGATGTTTACCTCTGTTAATGGCATCTTTTTAGTATTATTTTGTATTTGTTTAAGTTATTTTTAACAGCTTTACTGAGGTATAATTTACATACCATAAAATCTAATAAGTATACAATGCAGAGATTTTTAGTTTATTTATAGAGTTGTGTAACTATTATCAATTTAAAAAAATTTAAGACATTCCAATTTTAGAATTCCCTTAACCACCACCACCCCCGCACCCCGCCCCCCGCCCAAATTCCCTAGATCCTATTTCTAGTCAATCCCTGCTCCCACTCCTATCCCCAGGCAACTATTGATAAGAAAATTTTCCTTTTTGTCACCATAAATTTGTCTTTTCTAGATATTTCATAGAAATGAAATTATATGTAGTATTCTGTGTCTGGCTTTTTTCACTTAGCTTAATGTTTTGAGGTTTATCCATGTTTTGCCATGTTATAATAGCATACATTTAATTCGTTTTTATTTAATATTATTTAATTTTTTTCGTATCGCTGAATTCTTTAGCATGCATGTATTGAATTTTGTTTATCTCTTCAACGGTTGATGGGCATTTGGGTTGTTTTCAGTTTGGGGTTATTATGAATAATGATACTATGAATATTTGCATACAAGTTCTTGTGTAGATATATGTTTCATTTCTTTTCGTAGATTCTAGGAATGAAATTGCTGTTCCTCTGGTTTTTTAAATGTTTGTTAGGAGGTAAGTGGATAAACAAAATTTGGTAGATTTCAAAATCTACTTATGTTCCTGAGTGGTTTCCATGACAGAAATCATGTTTTCTGAAACTTCAAAAAGAATTCTTTGGTAAACCATCTGGATTTGGAGAGTTTTTGAAATGGGTTGCTTAATTACTTTGTCAACTTCTCAAGATTATTGGTTTTTTCATATGTATAATTTATTTAATCAATTTTAGTAATTTCCAGAAAATCATCCATTTATCAATATTTTTACATGTGTCAACATACAAAATTATCTTATTTCATTTAAATCTCCTCTGTAGTATGTTCATATCCCTTTTCCATTTCTAACATTAGTTGTTTGTATTTCCTCTTTTCTTGTTTTTAACGGTGAAAAGTATTTCCATTTTGTTAGCCTTTAAAAATATTGAAAACACTGGGATTAACCAATCATACTTTATTTTCTATTTCATAAATTGTTGCATTTATCTTTCTTACATATTTCTGTTTGTTTGGGTTATTTTATTCTTCTATTTCTATTTTTTTTTTTTTTAGTTATATGCTTAGTTTTCATTATTCCTGTTTAATAATGAGCGTGAGGCCCTGAACATACTCTATTATACTGATCTGGCCATATTCCATGAATGCTTATACATAATATTCTGATTTTCATTACTTTCTAAATAGCTTACAATTATAGTTTTGATTTTTCTCTTTTTATGAAATCCTTATATAGAATTTTAAAAATTTCTAAGTGGTTGAGGGTTTAGACTTTTTTATTCTTATTTAAACTTGTCTAATTTTTTTCTAGCTTTGTTGTATTTTAGATAAAAGTTTTCTTTGTGGCCTTATGTATTTTTTGTTTTGCTCAGGGTTTCAAATAATAGTGTTAAAACAGCTTATTCTTTGTCATTAGGGAACAAAATTCAATATTTTCCTATAAATCAACTTTGATAATTACGGTATTTCAAATTTTGGTGTCCTTTTTTTTTTTTTTTCCTTTTTGATTGTCAAAGTCTGGTGTTTAGGTCTCCTAATGACAATTATTTTTCTGTCCATTTATTCTTCTGTCAATTTTTGTTTTTTATATTTAATGCTGTGCTTTCACCACTGTAATGTTTTTATTCTGCAGTGTACCTTTTATCAACATAAAATGCCAAAATGGATCCTTTATCCTAAGGGTTGCTTTATGATGAATTCTCTTTTGTCTAATTATTATTGACATTCATCTTTTCTTTTTATTTGCACCTGCTTGATAAAGATTTGACCATTGTTTTATTCTCTTAACTACTTAGAATCAATTTTAACATTTATTGGTAATTTTCCTGATTTCCAAGTGAATTCATGTTCATTGCAGAAATTCTGGCAACTACAGAAAACACACACACACACATACACACCCACACACAAAATCATCCATTACCCAGTATCCAGAGTTTTCTCTTTTTTCTTGCTCTTCTTTTAAAATTTTCTTTGATATGTTCAAAGAAAGCCAGAAGAGCCTACATCAGGGCCTATAGGTCACAGACTAATTAAACCAGAAACCGAATCATTCCAAAGTCCAGAGCATAGACAGACAAAGTTATCAAGAAAACAGATCTCGTTTCTGTTTCATTTCTTGAAATTCAAAAACAGCAAATCACATTCCTCCCTTGTCTACTGTGGGAGCAAAGAAATAAAGTGATTAGATTGCCAGGGTTTCAAAGCAAGAATGACGTGAATCTGCTGTAGACAGCAGGAGGAAGTCCAGGCAGCTCCCTGTGTCAGGAGTTCAGCGAAGGTGATTTCAGTGGCTGCCACTGAGAAGCAAAACTTTGGCTTCAGCATGGGTTTGGGTCATGTATCATTGTGTTTGTTGATTGTGGTGTGTGTGTGTTGTTGTGGTATGTGTATCTGTGTGTTGTTAGTTGAGTACATGTCATATATGGTGTTGATTGTTTATGTTGTGTGTGTGTTGTGTTCTATGTGTGTGTTAGTGTGGCTGTGTTTTTGTTTGTGTTGTTGGGAGTATATGTCATGTGTATGTTGTTGGGTACATATTGTTGTTTGTGTTTTGTTGGTATGGGTGCATTTTGTTTTTATGTGTGTGTTGTTGGGGTAGGCATGCGTTTTTGTGTGTTTGTTCTTGTTTGTATGTGTTGTTGGGATTATGTGTTGTCGTGTATTTGTATGTGTGTATTGTTGTCTGTGTGTGTTGTTGTAGTGGTAGTGGTGGGGAGGGGTGTGTGTGTATGGGGGCTCAGAACAGTAGAATTTGGCGGCAGCCTGGAGGTCTCGCAGAGAGAAAGCGGATGTCGGTACAGCTGAGTCTGTTTTCTTCTCGAAGCTGGGGGCACTAGGTCTGAGAGCTGCTTCAAGTCATGTTCTGGCTGAAAAGTAAGGTCCAGAGCTTAAGCAAAAATGTGTCCTATGTCAAAGGATCTAAAATTAAGTTCTCCAAAGAGAGGTTAAAGACATGGAACATTTTTCCATAAAAGAAGAAATACTTAATTACTACCATTACGTCCACAAAGCTTTTCTTAAAGATAGTGCTCAGTGGTTTTTCACTTTCTGTAGAAGGCAGAAATGGTGAAAAGCAATCTACTTAAAACAATGAAAAAATCAAGGAGCTCCTTAACCCTCAGATTTGTACAACATGGAACAGTCTATAGGGAAAG
>NW_006494614.1:8949245-8957520 GCF_000325575.1 Pteropus alecto
TTATAGAATTTCCAGCCCTAGTGATCTTTAAAGAGAGACGAATAGCAGTCCAGAGGCCATGAACCACTTGGAAAAGAGCACAGGACGCTGAGTCGGGTGGACCTGGGCTGCAATTCCAGCTCTGCACAATCCCGAAAGATCATTCAACCTCATTACTCTTAGTTTCATCATCCATAAAATGAGCATACGGACAACAACTGTATCACAGATTTTTGTTCAATTAAAGAAAATGACAACCTATATAAGTAAATCTCCTACCTCAGTACCTGGGCAAATACGAGCTCAGCAAATGTTAGCTTCCTCTCCCTTTTCAACTATCATTTAATGAGCAGTTAATCTAATCTTGCACATCCTTTGACCACTAAAGGGAAGACTAAATTCAATTCCATTTGCTAAAGAGTCACTGAGCACCTCCTTTATGGAAGGCACTAGGGTGGATGTTTGGTGTTTCTTGGCTCCCAGCATCTATTCATCCTACTTTTGGTTTGTGTCCAATTTTTGTGGGTGGGCCTGCCCCACCTACCACCCTCTCAGTTGGTGTGGTTTTGCTGGAGTTTAGTTGGTGACACGGGAGCCAGATATTGCCAATCAAAGCATCTGAGTGCTTTGTCAAGAGTGATTGATTCAGAAATGGGAGTATTACCCAGTCAGAGCCAGTGAAACTCAAGGGATTTGGCTTGAGCTTCCTGGAGAGCAAACCCTCTCTCCATTTAAGACCCTGGGAGGCTGGAGCTAGCGCAGCCTGAGAATTAAAACACATAGAGGAAAGCAAAGTTGAGTTTAGAAAGTAGGAAAAGCCAGCTCAATCCCTGGGGTTTTCAGTTATGTGACCCAATAAATTCCACTTTTTTTTTAAGCCAGGTGAATTGGGTTTTATGTTGCTAAATGATCCCAAAATGACACAAGCTGTGTAAGACACCCAAAAATGAATAAGACCAAAAAACTTACAAATTATAAATAAGGTGTTTCCAAAAATAATAATAGTACAAGGCAAATTATTTATTATCTACTATTGATCTAAGGCTGACTACATGCTGGACACTGCTAAATTCTTTGTACACATTATTTTATTTAATCCTCACAACAGCTATGGAACTAGCAACATTGATTTTCAACTTGAGAGATGGGTGGAAATTGGACAGGTGTGAGGGAAGGATAAAGAGGGTTAGTGGAAGAAGGAACAAATGAAGACAAAAAAATGCAGGGACAGTTTGGGAAATGGTTGTTTGTCTATTCATTAGGACCTGGAGGGCATAAAAGACAATAATGGGGAATATGATTAGAAAGGCAGATTGAGATAGACTTATTGGGAATTCAGAATTCCAAGGCAAGGAATTTGTGTTATTAACAATGAGGTTTTTTGAGCAAAGAAGTAAGAGACACAAAATCTGATCATGCATAGCTTATATTTTATCTAGCAAAAATATCCTTATAATACAGGAAAGTTAAGATTATTTCTAAAGTGAGCATAGAAGGGGAAATAATTAATGTATAAGTATTCATGGTTTTTGCCCCCATCTCGAACTTTTATAGTGACTCTTCCTTTTGGGACAGTAGTCGGGTGCTCTTAATTGTGCAGAGTCTAGGTAATGGAGAAAATACCGCAAAACCTTTAAAAACCTGAGAGGGTAAGTTGATCTATATAAAGAAGGGTTTAGGTGATGGGCAAGGCAGAGAGACAGCAAGCCTGAGTGTTGGAGCTCGAAGAATTAGAATATGAGAAAAGAGAGGAAGATTCTTAGGGAGCCGTGGGCATCCCTGTAAAGGAAAGTGAGAGTGACAGGTAAAGAGGGATTTTAGAATGAGGTGGTGTGTGTTTTCTTGAGAGAAAAAGCAAAGACTTAAGGCACATTCTTGTAATTACTTTTTCACTTCCAGCCTGCAGATGCTGGTATTTACTATCACTGGAGAAAGAGCTTGTTTTGATACTTATCAAAGGGCATGACTGGGTGAGGGTGAGGAAGAGGAGAAGTGTTTTGTGTTCAGCTTGAGTGAAGACACAGGATTGATCGTCCCAAGGAATGTGCTGGGAACCAGCCTACCTTGAGAAGAGGCACCAAAAAAGAAAAGTGAGAACAAAAGTCGCTGGTATGTCAAAACCATGTGATGGGTTCTTCCAAAAGTTAAGCAAGGAATTGTCATATGATCCAGCAATTCTACTTTCAAAAGAATTGAAAGCAGGGACTCAATCAAACACATACTTGCACACCATGGCCACAGCAGCATTATTTACTAAAGGCAGGAAGCGGAGGCAAATGTCCACCAACGAATGAATGGATAAACAAAATGTGGTATATACATACAATGGAATATTATTTAACCTTAACAAGGAGGGAAATTCTGATGCATGTTACAACATGATGAACCTTAAAAACATTATGCTGAGTGAAGTAAGCCAAACTCAAAAGGACAAATACTGTATGATTCCACTTATATGAAGGACCTAATGTACACAAGTTCATAGAGACAGAAAGTAGAATAGAGGTTACCACAACTTGAAGGAGAGGGGATGAGGAGTTATTTTTCAATGGGTACGGAGTTTCTGTTTGGGATGACAGAAATGTTCTGGAAATTGATAATGGTGATGGTCGCAAAATATTGTGAATATACTTAATGCCACTGAATCATGCACTTAAAATGTTTAAATGGTAAATTTTGCATTATATATGTTTTATCACAATTTTTAAAAAGCCACATGTGACATAGGATTATTGATGCTAGAGTAAGGAGTGGGGTTTGTCTACTATCTCCACACACAAGTCTTGATCAAAAGGGAGGACTATCAAAATGTTGTTCTAAAAAGACTGGTCAGTAGCCATGAGATAGAGAAGCTTGGACAAGGGCCAAGCACTGGCCAAGGGTGTGAACTTTCAAATCAGTAAGGATGAGGTATTCTATGAGCCATATCGAGGAAGAATGAGGATTTGTGATTATTGGCTAGGAAGAGAGGCACTGAGAGAGCCCGGCAATTTCATGATTTCAGCTTTTATTTTTTTCTTATAAAATATTTGCTACAGTGGCTGACTTCTATTTTTAACAAGCCAAGTATTTCCTTTCTAATATTACCTAACTTTACCTTTCTCAATTGCTGCCATAAATAGAACTCATCAACCACAAAGTCTTTAGAAAATTGCCAACCTCAGCCAATAAATAGTACTCAACCTTATGGAAGAAAGTGGGCAGTCATGACTCAGACAAAGTGACTCCACTTTTCTGAATGGAAAAAAACATTCCATGTTTTGATCTTGACCAAGAATGTTACTGAATGCAACTCTGAGCTCTGTAAACAAACTTTTTTTTTTTTTTTGGCACTGCAATGTTTCCTATTGCATAACTATATGCTTTGACAAAGAGACAAATGTCAAACTCTCAGTGGATCAATATAAAAGCTATTTTACAACCTGATTTTCAGGATCTCCTAAGTTTCACTTTTTATATTTTCGTAACCCTGCTATTCCAAAAATATTTAATTTCGATTTATTTTAAAATTTTACACAAAACAAAGTATATACTTATGTAAAAATCTACGTTCCTACAGGTTCAAAAACGGTTTGTTGCTCTCTTATATACAGCTTAGATATGTTTTATTATCAAAAGAGACCTGCTACCTCTTAACCACAAATGAAATTAAAGCAGTTAAACTGTTTGCCTCACCTTCCCACCCGTTGCCACATAGTAGCTGAACAGAGTCTTCAGAGACTAGGAAAAGAGGAAGATATGTTTTGATAATAAGGAGGAAGTTCTGACATTGGACCAGGTCAGTCAGTGCTGAAGAGATCAGCTTGAATGAATGCGTGCTGTAGCAAGAAGCTCTGAGCAGCTCACAGAAGCAGAAAGATAGTGAGAAGAGAGGATGAAGGTGGTTGGAGCTGATATGAGGAATGAGGCTTAGTAAAAATCACCTTTGTCTTCATCACCTCATGTGTTATGTGTATAGGGAAATCCTAGCTGGGCTGAATCAAACTGGATCAATCTGACAGCTTGAGATGGGTGATATTTCTCTCCAAAGCATCTACTTGCATCCTGTGATCTATGTGGAACTTTGGGGGCCATATAGGAAAAAAACTTGAACCATGTCCATTTCAGGTGAATATATGTAGAATACAGATATATATTCATTCTACAAATATTTATTCAATGCTTCTTACTGTGCCAGACACTGTGCAAAGTCCTAGGGATAGAGCTGTGAAGACAAAAGCCCTGCCCTCCAGGAACTTACAATCTTCAGAGAGATCACAATAAATAGAAAAATAAATAAACAAGATGCTTAATGATCGTGATGACTACAATGAAGGGAAAGAACAAAAGTGAGGAAGTAAATAGAAACAGCAAAAAGCCACTTCAGGTAGGGGGTTCAAGGATGTCCTTAGAAGGGGTAGCATCTGCACTTAATCATCTAGGATAAGAAAGAACAAGGAGAGCATCCTAGAGGAAATCAAGTGCAAGGCCTGGGAGTACGCACGTGTTCAAGACAGAGACCAGGAGCTGGAGTGGCAAAGGCAGTGACTGTGATGTAAGATAGATTTGTACAGCTTGCAGAAGCTAGATCTTGGAGGGCCTTGTCAACCATGTAGGGGTGGTCAGAAGCCAATAAAGAGTTTCAAGCAGGAGAATGACACGGTTTTACTTATATTTTAAAAAAGATCATTATGGCTGCTGCAAGGCAGATGGAGGTAAAGTGGTAGTAGAGTCAATAGGAAACAACAGTGATAATCCAGATAAGTGATGACGGCAGCTAACACCAGGAAAGTGGTTCTCAAAGTGGGTTCCTGGATCAGCAGCAGCAGCAGCACTTGGCAACTTGTTAGAAATGCAAATTCTCAGGCCCTACACCAGCCTCTGAATCAGAAAGTCTGGGGATGAGACCCAGCAACACTGTATTAATTCCTCCAGGTGATTCTAATACACACTAAAATTTGAGAACCTCTACATTAGGGGCATGGAAATAGAGAATGTGTTATGGACTCTCTGAAAGGTGTTTGTGTCTCTCTGAAATTCATATGTAGAAGCCCTAACTCCCAGTGTGGCTGTATTTGAAGATGGGGTCTCTAAAAAAGTAATTAAGGTTAAACAAGGTTATAAGGGTGGGGGCATTGATCCAATAGGATTAGTGACATTATCCCACACACACAAAGAAGAGGTCATATAAGCACAGAGAGAGATAGTGGCTGTGTACTAGCCCATAGAAGAGGCCTCAAAATGAAACCTCTTGCCTTGATCTTGAACTTTGCAGCCTCTAGAACTGTGAGAAATAAATTTCTATTAAGTCACTTAGTCTGTGGTATTTAATTATGGCAGCCCAAGAAGACTCATATAGAAGGGTGGAGTAAACTGCAGTGGGAATAAATTTTGAAGACAGAACTTGGTAATACACTGAATATGTATAAAGGGTGAGCTCACAAGGTCACTATAAAAGCTATAGCTGCGGACTCCTTCTTAACCAGCTGTGAGAGGAAGAAGATAACTCAGAGTAACAATGAGTATACTCCCATCTTGGAACTTTTCAAAATATGCGAGAGAAGCATGATGTGGCAGCACCGCATCTGGACCCTCTTCCTAATTCAAAGCATCATCTTTCTAATTAAAAGTGAGTCCTAGCGGGAAACTTACTCCCGTATGGTTCTACAGAAGTTAAAGGAGAACTGGTTTCTCTCTTATAACTCATTGTAACCCAGGGCTTGAAAACACCACCTAGGCTCAGAAAATCAGATGCTCTCAGGGGCTTGCCTCTGACATTATTCACGGCTGTGGCAGTGGAGTCAAGGGAAGATGGTGAGGATCCAATGACAGCCCTAAACCCATGGTATGACCTTGGCTGAATTATTTTCCCAGCTGGTTTTCCCACCCTTCCCCTCCATTTAAGAGAAACATGATATGCTTGGAACAAACACATTTTCTGCCTAAATTAAATAGAGTTTTCAGCCAAGATCCCTAACCAGTCAAGAGAGAAACGGTTATAAAGACTGAACTTCTCATGTGCTCATGGGGGCTCAGAGCCCTTAATATCTGGGTATGCATTTTATGTGGTGTGTTTGTGCTCATGGGCTGCAGCCAGAGACACTGGGGTTGTAGGAAGCTAAATGCAACAGCTTCAGTCTGCTTTCCTAAACTCATGTCTCTTCATAGAATTGCACTATCAACAGGCAACTGAGAATAAATAATGGAGCTTCCATTTTCTTTCTAATCCCTTTGACTCTGTCTCCTCATGTTTGAACCTACTGTCCCATCTTACTGGCCTCTGGCCTCCTTCAGCGTCACTCTTCCTGCAGTAGGTCATCCTAGAGCACTATCCTGACCATGCCATGACCTGTTCAACCACCATTAATAACATGTTCAGAATAAAATATGAATTATTTAGTTGGGTAATCAAGGTCCTAGACAATTTTCTTTCTCCTTGTTTTTCTTAGCTTACCTTCTGGTACCTTCCAACACACACTTTATGCTCAAAATAGGTTAGCCTGTTCATTGCGCCCCGGACATGCATCATGTATTCCAATCTAGAATGCCTTTCTCTCCTTCTCTCCAAATCCTTCCCATCCTTCAGGACCCACTTCTGTCCCCAACTCTCTTGGAAAATCCTTCTTGAACTTCCTTACCCACAATCATCTCTCCCTTCTCTAAATCTTTAAAACCTTGAACATCTGTGGCAGTCATCTGAAGCTCATCAGGCACTGTGTGGTATGACTCGTTTCCTTTTCCTGGGCTTGTGCCTTATCACATCAACAAGATTATAAACCCATTTAGAGAAGACTTCACAGTCTACACAGTGATTCACTGCTATGATTGCCCGACCTCTTGTGTATCATTGAGGAGATCATGGACCATGATGCAGAACATAATGGAAACATAGATAAGTGAGGATATAATTAACAGGTCTCATTGTCTGCCCCATCCAAGGCCCCTTCTAGAGAATCTATTCTGCATCTCTCTATCCCCCATGACCTTCCTCTGAACCAAAGCAGCCACTCTAGTGTGAGAAAAGCATGCCTGATAAGTCTAAGAAAATTCTCTCTATGAGAATTTTCCCAAAGAAACTGTTGTCAGTTGGTGGTGATTACTGGAGCTTGGAGATCATGATGTAGAGGTTGGACTGGCAATTGCGTTGGAGGAGTAAGCAAGATGAGTATGCAGAGGAAGTTGGCTTAGTTAAGACATCAAGAGAGATTTTCCGAGACAGAGATCGTGCCACTCCTGGAAATGGAGAGAAAGGTTTAGCTTCCAATGGTCTTCTGCTTCTCAGGTCCAGTCTTTTACCTAGCAGGGCTGGTTGTACTTCCTGTCCATGAGATTTCCCTTTGCAGTAAACTAGAGCTAGCTTGAGTGGCTTTTTATTTTTTGCCTTCAAAGGAATTTGACTAGAAAAAAGGCAGCACAGGCTGATAATAATTCTCACCCTCCATTCTTTACACCACTCCCAGCCAGGGCTCCTACAGGGTCCTGCCCCTTCTCTTCTCCTCAGGCTGTCACAGCAAAGTGTGACTACTGAATTCCTACCCTGAAAAACCAAGAATCAATTGCTCAAATGCTGTCAAAAAGTGACATTCAAGTTTGAGTGACAATGATGTCTTTGGTCCTGTCCCTATACACTTTTCTATTTTTAGTTCTGTTCCTGTTCTCTGCAATTACAATGCTTAGAGCTTAAGCAGTTGCCGGGAGTTATTTAACAAGTACCTCACCCTTCTTTGAAGAAGATACTTTGATTCTGAGCTTACATCCTTCTCTCAGTGACAGACTTCAGAATGTACCATTTCACAAGACATCAAGTCTCTCTGGTTTTTTCTTTGAATGATGAGCTTGAGCCCATTGATTGATCATAGAAATTGGAGCTGATCAGAAAGAAATGTCCCCAAACCCCAATGTCTTCAGCAAGTCACTCTCCATCTATAAAATGGGGCTAACATGGACAAGATTTCTTGAGAATGCTGGCAAATATATCAATATAATGGATGGAAAGTACACATAAATTCCAAAAGCATTATTATTCTAATTGCCAGTGCCCATTTATCTTTAAATATATTACTCAAAGTGTAGATATCATGTGCAAAGGAGAACTATCCAACACTCAGAGCTGTATAAGAATGCAAGGGGCATTTGGGGGTCTTCTATTAAATGATGGCTAACTACCTGGTGAGCATGCTGTAGTGACAACTCCCACTTGTATACATATTTCTTTAATTTTTTTTTTGCATTAAACATAAATTATATATCCCATCAGAAAACCCTATGTGTGAATTAGGAATCAATCAAGGGTAGGAAAATTAGGGAAGGAAGGGAT
>NW_006494614.1:8957531-8990767 GCF_000325575.1 Pteropus alecto
ACATCACCGTTACCCAAAGAATTTACAAAAGTTCATATGAATCTTGCTCCAGTTGATTTCCATCCTTTAGCACCCAGAATATATTGCCAGGAGTTATAGATCAGACACCCCATAAATAGACTGGAGTACACGAAGTGGACTGGGGAGACTTTTGGAAGTGAAGGAGCCAGACTGGGCAAGAGGAGAGGTTGGACTGCATTCAGTCACAATGAAAGCCTCAACTGATCCCACAAAGACATTCATAAACTGGGGTGACCCTGCAGAGTTGTACCAAGTGAAGCCAAGAGGCAGACTCTTTATTTCCCTATCTATCAGTCATGGGGTGCGGGCTGTCCCCAGAAAAAGATGAAATGGCTCTCTTCCCCCTCACTCCCAGGGCAGTTTCTGTTGGGAGGGTATCACTCAGCCACAAACTGTCAATCATCACTCCTAATAGCTGGGGGAATGAGCACCTCAGTCCTGAAACAGAAACTGCAAGGATCGAGACACAATACAGCATCCACTACACCAGGTGAGAGATGCCATTATGTTTTTTCATGCATCAATGAAATAAGTGACTAATAGGGAACTCCTTGAAGAAAAGGTGCTCTTCATGAACAGTATGCTTGTCATTTCAATGGCACATTGTAAAGGCAGGACCACATCCCAAACTAACTGGTATTTGACTAACAGGAGGATCCGCGGCCAGGAAAGCTTTGAACACTACCCTGTGCCACCACCCCAAGCCCAACAACATACTACACCATTTGGCTCCTTAAACCATGGACTTGTCTCCTTTGTTACAGTTATTTAATTCCAAGAGTGAGGTCTTGGCCTTAATCCAGGTGAAAGGAGTATTTTTGTTTTTCAAGCTTGCCATCTCCTTTAGCACATACACCTAAGAGTTAACAGTATTATTATTTCAAAAAAAGCTTATGGCTATTAAACTGAAATTAAAAGGTATTATCACAAACAACCTAGAGAATTAAAAGATCAAAAATACATCTAGAATACTTGCAATTCCCCCATTAAATGATAGGACATGCTAAAATTTATTTACACACACTCTGCAGGATGAAATCCTTCCAGGTTTTCTTTAACTGTTAACAATATTCATTCTTTATAACACTTTTATAAAACCTACTGAAAAACATTACCAAAAAAAACCCTTGATTTTTATAAAAACTATATTTTTCTTGTAAATTCTAAGGAAGGGTACTCTCTCTCACCTAATAAAATTTTAAAGTGGCAGTTCTAATGTCCGCTTTGTCCCGTCTTGCTGATTATCTTAGCTCAGAATTTATCAGTTCAAAAGACGTATTAACTTCCTGGTTAATTCAAAGATCGTATTCTGCGATTTCACTCACCTGTAATAGACAATGTGTCTAGCTTATTATCTCCTAAGAGGATCACCATTTAAGCCTTTCCTGGACGCTCAATTCTTCTTTGTCCATTTGCTAGGATTTTTATCTTCAGCCCAGAAAAAAAAAAATTTACATTGTCCTACATTAATGGTTTGGCACATTATAAACAACCATTGTTCCTTTCTCTTTTTGATGTTCTTCATATTTTTTAAAAATGACTTTAACAAGTACTTTGGGTGTCCCTGGTCCTTTTCAGATTATCACTGTCATATTGTTGATGTGCTTAATTGATAGACCAATAACCATTTATTTTATGCCCGAGTATGAAACCAGTCCCTATCTGCACCTGTTGATATGGATAGAGTCTCACCAGCGTGTGAGGCTACACAAATTACTGGCCAGTAGCATATATTGATCTAGATTGTCAGCTTCAATTCCCACCCCTGCCACTTAGCTCTGTAAAAATCACAACTTCTCTGTGCCTCAGCTTCCCTATTTATAAAATGAGAATATCTACTCACAGGGTTACTTTCAGAATTAATTCAGTTAAAGGCCTAACAAATAAGTTTACATATGTATACACACACATATATACACACATATATACATACACACATATATATACATATACATACACTAGTATTATTATTGCTATACTATTTATATATATACCAGTATTATTATTGCTATGCTATTTTTACGGAAAAATCCAACAATGTGAATTTAAAATTGTTACCATTTATACAGCTAAATTATAGCATTTTAAAAATAGGAACACAAGATTCATTACAGCTTAATCATTCTCTTCTGTTATAAACGAGATCATGAGTGTGATATAGTACACATACACATAGGCACCAAAAAGATGACACCCAAGCAAATTAAATATCCATTCATTTATTCCATAAACATCTGAGTGCCCTCTCTGAGCAAGGCCTTGGGCTAGGTGCTGAGCTCCAGGTATGATCAAGACATGGGTCCTGCCCTCAGAGCACCATTCCTCCCGAAAGGTCCATGAAAACTAGCCTTTCATGGAGGCAAATATTGGACTTTCCAGTACATTTTCTTATCTCATATTTATTCTCAAGGAATCATTGTTAGCAAATGCCTTCATACCCTGGGCATGAAGCTTCTTTTCAGGTAACTGAAAGCTTAAAAAAGATACATATTACATATGAGAGAGAGAGCGAGAGAGCGAGAGAGCGAGAGAGCGAGAGAGAGAGAAGGAGAGAGAGAGAGAAGGAGTTTCCAGGGAAAGGACTTAGCCGATGTGGTGGTATTCTTCTACAAAATCATTATGATATCTCTACCAATATCAATTTCTAGACAAGCTGTATTAACATACCACTTTCTACATATCTACAACAAAAGAAGTAGTCTTTCACTTTCCCTGTTATTCCATGGATAACCTGGTTTGCTTCACAAAATTATTTATTTAGTTTGAAGGTTCAGTAGCGTCATCAATAGTATTTATTTGGTATATCACCAGTTAAGTTACCTGCACTAACAGCAATTTTATTGTGTGATAAACATAATATTATTCAATACATAGGAAATAAAAAATGCCAAAAAGGTATTAACCAAATTTTTTAAATTAAAAAAAAGTCACCAGAGCATGTTGAAATTAATCAGAAAAAGCTTTAGAGAGGTGAACTGTAAGCCAGGAAAGTTACATTCACGGATTGGTGATAGCAAAGAAGGGGGTTCTGGTATCCAACAAGGCACAGAGGAAGGAATCAGAAAATCTGTACAATGGATCCCCCCGCGGTAACTTCCTCCTCCAGTACACATGTACACAGACACCTCTTGCCCCTTCCAAAACTCATGTCTGCATGTAGACAAAAACAAACCAGTGGATGGACTTGACAGATGTTTGCGGAGTCTCTGCCACATGGCTGCACCAGAACCCCAATTGTGCTGTCCCAGATGAGGCATGAACTTTCCAAGTTTCCCTAGATGGCTGGAATTGGACATTTGGGATCCCTGTGAACCCCAGGGGAGCTCTCATCACCCATCAGAGGAGAGAGTTTCAGGTGCTGGGAAGTCATCTGTTATTGGCCATTGAGTAGTAATGGTAATTTCCTGAACACTTGTTGCCTGGGGAATGTCTTCTAACACAATACAGAAAGTATGTTGGGGCTGCCCAGGCCAGAAATCTGACTCCAAGTATTTTCCAAGGGGCTTTAAAATGCCCTCCTATGGCCACAGTATGGGAAAGAATACGGACACAAGATCAGCCACACACTAAGTGGGCTCAGTTAGGAATTCAGAGAGCCAAAGCATCCTGCTCCAGTGCTCGTCATTAGCAAGCAAAGACCAAGAACTCTCTGGCAGAGATGTGGCAGGGGTAGGGAGAGTGTGCCAAGAAGCAAATGTCCTCATAAACAGTCAGACAAACCTGGGACACGAACAACATGGTACATTCGAGTATCTAATAGGACCAGCAAGTTTTCCAGCAATTCCTGCATGAGGACACACCATGGTCTGACATTAAAATCTACGCCTTTGTACAATTTTATAATAGACAGCAAGTTCAAGATTTTTCAACAAATTTTTTAGTCTTCATAAAATTTCTACTTTAAAGTGTCCTTTTGAGGTGTCAGTCTCTATGCATACCTAGACCTAGTAGTCATTACCTTTAGAGTGAAATTTCCGAGACCTGGAGCAAAACAAACAAACACCCTCCCTTCATAAGGAATTCTCCTGAGAATGATCTGTGTTTCAATGTGCCACACCGCACAGGGGCACATATCTGGAGATGAATCATGTCCCTCCATCAGGCCAGCCTTTCAGGGACATTCTGAGCACGTGAACCTTCTCTGATCCTTAACTATAATTCTGGGTCTGCCCCAGTCAATCTGGTATGGAAATAAAGAGAAATCTACTCACCTAGGTATTTCCCCAGCTTTCCTAACTTGAACTTGATTTTATATTTATTCATTCAATTCAATTCATTTATTTCGCAGGCTCAAATATAATGTTCACTATGGTCTGGGCACACCGCTTTAAGCACTTTATGAATTAACACATTTAATCCTTACAATACCGTATCAATTATGTGGCTTTTGCAGCACAAACATGCCACACACACACACACACACACACACACACACACACACACACACACACGAGTCCCTTGCCCCTTGTCATCTATGCCTTTTGTATGACCATGTGTTATACCCTTATTTATGTGTTTGTGGCATTCCAAGATGGATTATTGGTTCCTAACAGGCAAGAACTCTGTTCTGACACTTATCTAAATGCTATGACTTCAAGGAACTTTGACATTTGTTCCCTCCCTGGCAAACTGTTGAAGAAAACAACACTTACTGATGTTGTTTCCTCTCAGGAGCATATCCTTCAGGCTCCCTGAGAATAAAACAGCTTGATCCTCCTTCTACCTGCTGGGGGTGCCTGTCTGTACCATCACTACTGCTGCATGTTCTGCTGCTTCCATGCTCCCCGCCCCGCCCCCGCCGCCCGACCTCCCACCTCCAGGTGTCTCAGCATCACCAGGGATACCTGGAAAGACATCATTTTTCCCGTCAAATTGCAAGACTCTAGACAAAGGCTAGGTCCATAGCAATTTTCCCCTGGAACAAAGGGGCACATTGTGAGCGAATTCACCTTTTAAAATAGGCTTTCTAGCCACCAGACCCCTCTGTGCCCAGCACGTAGGGAAACAACGAACATGAACTGGGCACACAGAGCCTGGGGCCAGGGCATCGAGCTCTCTATCGCCAAAATGTCTTCACTGCACAAACAGAGGGACAATAAGATACCATGTTTAATAATCAAGCTAAGGAAATATTAACAGACATAAAGGATTGGGAATTCGCAAACTGGCCTGAGCACAACCCCCACAGATTCCTAGCTCAATGCAAGTGTTTATTTAAAAACACTAATTAGCAGGCAAAATGTAGGTTCATGAAACAGAGCTCTTAAGAAAGTGAAGAAGGATGGAGAGGGCAGAGGGGAAAAAAGTGAGACAATTTCCCTAGTGAGAATGATGAGAGAATTGCTTGCTCAAGGGCAAATTTTATGGAAAATCATGATCCAGTGCTAACAGAGGGAGAATCTTTCCAAAGAGTTAATGGAGCAGTTAGAGAAATTCAGGTTCAGTGAATCATGAGGATGGGGAATATTGATCTGAACATTCTGGTAGATGAAAATATGGCGCTGAGCTGCTGAGCAAACTATATAACAGAACAGCTCTTCAAAAATGGCTGGGGATTTGAGTTGCTGAGTTGATGCTGGAGTCTTGCCCACCGAGCCCTTCCTCTCAAGCTGGCTCTCTTAAGAAATTCTGCCCACTTTATCCTGGAGGTTAGTAGACTCTCCCACTCACATAACAGTATCTCTTGTCTGTGACGATTCCCAAATCCAAAGCCTGCAGCCCAGCCTCTCATCCGAGTTGCAGGGAGGGCATTTCCAAGTCTCTCCAGGACATTCCTACTTTTGCGACTCATTATCATAGCTAATTAGACATTTGTCTTCCCCAGTGCCCTCACCACCATACCATAACCAAGCAGAAGACAAAATTTTGCAAGCACACAAATCACAAAACCATCCAAATCGTGCTCCCTGTCCTCCAGCCTTGAGAACGTGGAGATAACCTGCAATTCCTCCCACATCTCCAGCTCCCTTACCCAATTTGCCAATATTATTAGCATTTAACCTTATTATTATTAGCATTTAGCTAATAATAATATTATTATTATATTATTATTAGCATTTAGCTAATATTATTAGCATTTAGCCTGTTATTCCACCTTTCTCTGATTCCATTTTCTCACCTGGAGAACACGAATAAGAAAGGGCTTATATGAGGATTGAACAAGGCCATGTGTGTAAAGCGCTCAGAATGATACCTGGCACAGTGACACACACAAGGCATCATTTTCACCAGCAGTGGTATTGTGTTAAAATATTTTTTCATTTCTTTCTTCTAGAGACTCCACACCAAACCCTTCATCACCTCAGCTCTATATTAAAGTCTCAAACCTTTAGAGACAGCTGACTTCTAAGAGAAATGAGGACCAGTCCTAGCTGTATGTCAAAATCTGCTGGGAGCTTTTCAAAAATTCAGGTCCCCAAATCCCACTCCCAGATTTAATTGAATCTGAAAATTGGGAGAAGGTGCGCCTGACAGTTTTCCCAGCAGTTTTTCTGTGTCTTCTGTTACAAAGTCAGCTTTGGGAACCACTGTCTAAAACAATATTATTAAACATTCTCATTGTATAGATGAGGAAACTGAGGCAGAGAGAGGTTCAGAGACTGGATCAGGGACACAGATGTGGGAAGTGGCAGAACCAGCACAAGAACCCAGGTCCCATTATTCTCAAAACTAGCTCTTCTCTACCTCCTTTGTCTCCACCTCTAACCACCTGGTCTAAGTCGGCCTCTATTCAAGACCCGCAGTGGTTCCCCAGGGCAGGGGACCCTGGGGAGTGCAAGCCCTAGGCAAATATATGCCTGTATAAATTATTTTATTAGAAAATGGGTTCATGTGAGATATAGTGATTTACTGATGAAGATTTAGAATAATGGGTATTTATTTATTGCCTAATGTGAAAATTCTTGTCCTCTTCATCTCTCATAAATGAGAGTTACCTTGAATCAGCACATCAGCACCATTTTAGAGGTTCGATGTCAAGCACTCATTAAAAAAAGAAAAAAAGAACTTGCTGGTCAGTGTCAGTGGGAACATGTGCTGACCAGGCTGCCTCCTGAACCAGGCCCCACCTTAGCTCTAGGATGATCCTGTAGGTATGAGTGCTGGAGCCCCTCTGGCTATCCGGTCAATACCTTAAAGGCTGGATAGAGAGTAGGACAGTGCCCTGGAGGGAAGAAATGAGATCTGGCTTGGACAACCCACTCAAACAACGTTGTGGACTGGGGACTTCCATTAAAATAGTGGGGACCTCTGAGATGTGGGGACCCAAGGCAGGAATCTCATCCATAGTTAAGGGCAGTTCTGTCTTACCAGCTGGTTGACAGATTGGGATGCTATGGAAGAGTACTTCAGAGCCACTTTTCATAGCTTTATGAAGACATCTGGCCAATTTCAATATATGTTAAATAAGTAGGAACTTGAATGTATTAAAAATTAATAGAAAATTGTATAAATAATAAATATGTGGTAGTATATGAAATAATCAGTTATTACCTCCAGGTTAGACAATGCATCCCTGAAATGGTATGAGCTATGTGACCTTATAGTCTTTTCACTGGTAGCCTGAGGAGAACAGGAATGAAGGAGAAAATAAATAAAATCTGGGCTGGGTGAAGGCCATTAAACTGCACAAGTTACTTACAAAGCAATGTGCCTCGGGGTCTACCCCGATCTGTTCTTTCCTGGAGACACACCACACAGCCCTGAGCCCCTTAGCCTAAATTGCAGACGACACAATCCTGTGAACCCATCCAGCCTTTTAGGATTGAGAGACTCCTCAGGATGCAAGCCAGACAGGTTAGGTCAGCCATTTTGGAGTCATGTCAGACAGGGATGTGGTTGCAGCAATTGCATTGATCTGGTCTGGCCCAGAGGTTCAGGCAGGGGGAGAACCAAAAATAAGGCCACGTTTACCAAGCTCTACCTCCACCCCTTTCTCCGCCCCCTCCCCCAAGCCTACTTTGGAACTTCCAAAGAAAAATGTCGTAATCCATGTCCATCTCCAGTCTCATGAGGTCATTTTCCAAAGGTCTGGTAATTCCCCGTGTTTTTTCTTCATCCTGCCAGTATCCAATTACTTGGTTATCATACACATACAAGTGCTGGCACATTTTAGCATGCAGAGTTTTAGGTAATATGTTGGCTCAACAAGAGAAACAAAAACCAAAACAACAACAACAACAAAAGAGCATTTCCTTGCAAATTAAAGACAGACAGAGCCTGGTAACACAGGCAATGGGTGAACGTTTACAATGTCTGCCTTCTCACACTGCTTCTTTGATGCAATTCTTTTTTGCCCTAAAGGAATTTCACAGTAATAAAATCTGTACTCAAAAATCAAGCCTTCCTAACTAGTGATACCTTGGGACTGTTTGTTCTCTGCAATGTAGCTGTGTGTGGCTTGACCCTGTTTCTGAATGTGTGTGTGTTAGGGGGAGGAGGATGTTGCTATCAGTGTATGATCTGAGTCTGCTTTGAAAGCTGATCCCAAGGGGTAAAATAAGATATGAATCTAATTTGATGTGACATTAAAATCTTCTGACTGGTCTTATCTAACAGAATTCTGATGCTTGTTTTTCATTATAAAGATGTGGGGTAATAACTTTATTTAGTGCTTGCATCCACCCTCCCCCTCCCTTGCCCAGATTTCTAGTGGAAAGTCAAAGATGCTGATTTACAAATAGAGGTTTCTTAAGTACTATTTTTAGAACAATGCTGTACCAGATTTATATGGGAGTTGGGGGGAGAAACTACAGTCACTTTTGAGCAAAGTAGCATTTCGCTGCATAATAATGAAGTACTAATTGCTCTTTGTCATCACTTTTTATGCAAATCGCCCTGGAGCATTTGCCCAATATGCATTTTACATTTTAACAAAGAAAGTAGAGTCTTGACAAACAAGAATTGTATACCGAAGCAAAAATAAAAATATCAGCTATAAAGTAAAACTGCTTAAGGTGCATTCTCTAAGGATATAAATTTTTCTACTATATCATCCCCATTATTAGATCTATTTGACCAATAAGATTCCTTTGAATCTAAAATAATGGTTTATGTGTCAGGCCAAAAAAAAAAGTTTGTCTGCAAAACCTGCATATTTTACTCATCCTACAATTTACGATGGAAGTTTGATGTGAAAATTATGTTTCCAGAAGAATTTAAATTGAATAGGTCAAAATCTAGATTGTCAAAGAAATCAAATTGTGTCAAAGCATTTATCACGAGCACAAATCTCACTATTTTAGAGGTTTCAGTTATTCTAATGGATTCCCATTTTCATAGAGACAGTCATCAGCAATATCAAAAAAGAAACATGATTTTCACTTTATAAATAGGTACGGAGTTTGAAGCATACCTCAAAGATGTAAGTGTTCAAATTCTGGTCTGGAGACTGTAACTGGTCATCATACGAACACCAGGCAATAGGAGGAAAAAAGAGAAATGTAATTTATAAGTTTTCTGGGACCTTCAGAGGCATATAACATTCAAACCTAGCCTTCCAGATCATTATAAAGATATATCTGCGAAGGTAAGGGAATAGAACGTATTTTATTTAACAGTCTGTTAGTTTGATCTATACCATTTAAATATTTAAATACATGATACATGTACTCGATACGTACTCTTGCCCAAAGCCCCACAAATGTTAGGGGCAGGCCTACTTTTTAGAGCTGCCCCCCCATTTCCAATTCACAAGCTTTAATTAAATCTGTACATTCTAAAACTGGAATATAATTGGCTTTAAGGGCAGCTGACTTCGAGGGCCATCACTCATGCTATTCAGTAAATCCACAGTTTGCAAATAAAAAGTATAATGTGTGACAAGGTGCTGTTTATGAAGCAGTAGAGGATTTCTTCCCAAATGCACAGAAATTAACTGTTGCCTTACTATATGACCATTGCAGAGTGTTATTTCCAAAGTAAGATAATTCGCAGAATAATAATAATTATACTGTAAGCCTATTTAATTCCAGACTTCAAAGACATTTGCAGTCCTAAAGTCATTCGTCCACAGTCCCTCCTTCTGAGCTGGATCCATAAGGTGTTATTCACTCATTTTAACAAGCAACTCAATCCAGACCCAGAAGAGTATTGCCTAAGGTCATCGAATGAGTCAGGGGGCAAGTGGAGTGCAGAATCCTTACTCATGGTCCCAGACTCTCTTCATTAGACAGCCTGATTATGAGATGAAATACTGGTAAACATGAGCTTCAGTACCCAGGAAATGCACTGTGAAGGGCATAATGAATTACTTATGCTGTGTAGTATATGTATAAATCATATTAAAGCATACTGAATAGTACATTATCATGCTTCTATTTTGCATTACAAAAGTAACTAATGTAAGCTGCAAAGTGTACTTTTAATCCATTATTCATTTCTGAAAGTAGTCAGACCACAATTCAAGTACCATAAAAGGCTACCAGTATAAGCAAACCTGCTTTCCAATTTATGAAGATGAAACAGCAAGATTTTAAAATCAATTTTAAATTAGCCACATTGTATTTATCAAAACGTATATCAAAATAAGCATTCCTTGTTCAGATGGAGGAATTATGATAAATCAGAATTCCCCCAGAGATATTTCTCAAGGAAAATCAATACAATGACTTTCAATATGTGATTCTCTGATATTGTTTGTTTTACGTCACTTTTAATGTTTACACTGGGTCAAAATCTATTTTTAGTTTCCCTTTTCATTTGGGTTCAGCTGTATACATTCTGGTTTTCCATGGGGACCACCTCAAGTAGTTCGCACTTTTTATACCAATGTCTACCCAAAACACAAGTAAGGAGTTGGGGTGTGCCTCCTGGCCCTGAAATACCCCTCAAAGGCCTTTCTAGTCGTGGTTCAAAATCCAGAAGCCATGAAAAAAAAGATTGATAGAAATTGATTTTTTTTTAAAAAAGCAACATTAAGTACAAAATATAAATGACAAACTAAGAAAATGTTTGCAACTTAAATCATTAAGGGCCAAGTTCCTTAATGTTTAATGAGTCTTAAAATTTGAGAAAAGTTCAACAGCCCAATAGAAATTGAACAAAGGACATTAACAGAAAATTCAGAGAAAGAAATACGAATGGTCTTTAAATATATGAAAAGATGTGCAACCTCACCCATATACAGAGCCATTCAGATGAAAGCTATGTGATGACACCATTTCAAAAAATTCACAATGTTTGACAGTATAATTGTGGAAGGATTGTAGTGAAACTATCAATTACATACAAGGTAGGACCATGAATGAGAATAAACCTCATGTTTGACAATATGGAACCCTGTCAAAGTTACTGGCTTTGACCCAGTAATCCCACTTCTGGAGATTTATCCTACAGACAGAAACATCTGCACACTTATGAAATAATATAAATATAAGGTTATTCATTGCAATATTATTTGTAATAGCAAAAATGTGGAAACAATCCAAGTGACCATTAATACATGTAATGGTTAATTATGTGTGTCAGCTTGACTGGGCCACAGGATGCCCAGATATTCCATCAAACGTTATTCTGACTGATACAATAGGGAACTGATTAAATAAACTATCATATCAATATTAGAAACAGTACACAGCTATAGAAAAATAACTGGGGATAATCTCTATGAGATCTCCAGGATATATTAAGTTCTGAAAAGATTTCCATGACATATTAAGTGAATAACAACAGTGAGGTGCAGAACAAGAGATACCGTATACTAATCTCTGCCTAAAAGAGAGGCGGATAAGGATATATATTTTTAATTGCTTGTATTTGCATTAAGAAACATTGAAAGGAAACACAGAAATAGCAAATAAAATTACTCTATTGGGGATCAAAGAGGACCACAACATACATTTGTAAATGAATATATTTTCAGTCTCTTTGGTTGTTGAATCATGCGAATACATTACTTATTTAAAAAAACAAAAACAAATTTCAACTTAAAAATAAGTAATGCAGTTTCTTTATCATATCACTCTATTTCTCTTATTGTAGTTAGCACCATCTGAAATTTTCTTGTTCAGTTACTGGTTTCCTTGTTTTCTCCCTTCTAGAACAGGGGACAGCAAATTATAACTTGTGGGCCACATCTAAACTGCTTCTTATTTTGTAAATAAGGTTTTATTGAAATGCAGCCATGCCCATTCGATTCTATACTTGGAAGGCTACTTTTATGCTACAGTGGCAGATTTCAGTAGTTGTGACTGAGACCATATGGCCCACAAAGCCTAAAATATTTATTGTCTAGCCCTTTACAGAAAAAA
This sequence comes from Pteropus alecto, assembly GCF_000325575.1. NCBI lineage: Eukaryota > Metazoa > Chordata > Mammalia > Chiroptera > Pteropodidae > Pteropus > Pteropus alecto. The sequence goes on from NW_006494614.1 coordinate 8,969,801, forward strand.
AAGTTTGCTGACCCCAGTCTGGAATGTGAATTCCTTCCTAATAAAACATAAGGACAAAATTCTTATTTGGTCTCCACTCTACCCTTCACCACCTGGAATAGTGTCTAGCTCACAGTAGGTGCTCATCAATACTGTCCTAGGTTGGGTTCCCAAAGAAGCAAACCAAGACAGAGATTAATGTGCAGGAGGTTTTTTTAGAGAGTGTTCCTGCGATTGCCCAAGGAAAGGAAAAAAGCAGAGCCAGGCAGGGGAGAAGTCAAGCCTCAGTGCGGTCTCAGCGGAATGCCTCGCCTGAGCTGTTGGGGAGTTTTGAAGATGGGATGACCTTTCAAAGGGCCATTGAGAGGGACAGGCCTTTGGAATCTCACTTGGATCTGTCATTGGATGGGGACAACCCTGGGAAGGAGGTGCGAACTTAAGGGAAGCAGCTTTCTTTAGTCAAAGCTACTCCTGATGTGATGCCACCGGTGCGGACTGCCTACCGGCAGCATTCCCAAAAGTTGGGGTGATGAATCTTTAATCGTTGGGGTAGGGCAAGAAGGTACACATCACAGCATCCATCATAGGTACCAACTGAATAAATGAACAACTATATGACTGCATTTGTATGCATCTGCTCCAATGATAATTTCATCTCTTTCGGAAGGACTATTCAGTAGATTTTATTCTAATAATCTTTCTTGGGGCTTTTCAGTATGTGTCTTCAATTTGTGTCCTTTCAAAAATGAACCCTGAGACAGTGATTAGAGTTCAATTAGTTTGTTGGGAGACCCAGGCAATACTGGTAGAAGAATGAAGTCAGATAGGGAAGGAAGGGCAGTCAATCCACTTCCCGTGGCAATATAGAAGAGCACTGCTTCAAGTGGAGTTCAGGGAATAGTGCCCATCCAGGCACCGTTTGTTACTGAGTTCACAGGCTACAGTTATCAATTCTACCTCATCATGAATCTCGGTTTCTGAGGAGAAATAATAGAATTTTTTTCGCTTATTCGAAATCATTACCTTTAACTTAAAGTTAAGAGCCAACTCCTGGATGAAAAAGTTATGTTGGTACCTAAATTCTACAGAGCAGTTCGGTATAAAAATCCTTGATCTAATAAAGGAACCTAAGTACCAGCTTAGATATTCTCGAATGGAAGGTACAAGTTTGCCTTTCCTGACTTCTCTGCTCTGGAAGTAGCTGACCAGCAGTTAGCTTTATTCCCCTTAATCTCCTATCATGATCACCATGCATCACCATCAACACAAGGGAAGCTGAAAAACAAATCAAATAGACACCTAGGATATTTTCACCCATTTGGGAGATTGCAACACCATGACCATGCTTTTCAATCAGAGGACAGTAATTGTCACATTTTTCTAGGAAGGGTGAAATACTTTTCATGCTGAACTTAAGGTTTTATCCTTTGAACCTAGAGATACTGTATTTCTCCTTTTAAAACAACGGTTCCTATGGGAACAAAGTATCAGTTTCTCTTAGCAACCACTGCAGCTTTTATAACATAGATAAACTTGGTTTCCACATGAAATACTTTCGCTAAGAGCTTATTGTTACTGTAAGACCAAACTTATCATAACATAACTAAAAAATTCTAAGCAGGATACAAAATTACATATATAGTATGGTATGTACAAAATAATATTTGCACAAAACACAAAAAAGTCTTCAACAAAATAACTAAACTATTAACTCTTTATTTCTGTGTCCATATTTTCTAAATTTTTGTTTTGTGTAACTGGGTTTTAAATGAGAAAAGGAGGACAGAAATACTTTAAACTCTAAGCTGGGCATCAGAGCACTCTTCTTGCTCTGGCTTCATGACTTTATCACTGTATGGCAGGGTACATCACTTAACCACTGGCCTGCAGGCTCTTCCCATGAAAAGTATTGTCTTATTTTCTTTTGAACTCTAAAATTCAATGATTCAATAATTTTACTTTCCCACAATAATTATATGTGTTGGGTGGACCCAATATTGGAACAGTTTACAGATTTTGGAGAGTATGAAAATTAGCAGAAGAACAAGAGGTAAGTGCTGGCAAGGATGTGGAGAAAGGGAAGCCCTTGTGCACCGACATAGTGGGAATGTAAACTGTTGCAGCCACTATGGAAAACAGTACCAAGTTTCCTCAAAAAATTAAAAATAGAACTACCATATGATCAAGCAATTCCACTTCTGGGTATTTATCCAAAGAAAATGAAAACACTACCTGGAAGAGATATCTGCACTCTCATATTCATTGCAGCATTACCTACAATAGCCAAGACATGGAAATAACCTAAGTGTCCATCAACAGATGAATGGATAAAGAAAATGTGATCTATCTATCTAACCTATCCACCTACCATTATTCAGCCATTAAAAGGAAGAAAATCCTGCCATTTGCAACATGAATGGACCTTTAACATAAGGGCATTATGTTAAGTGAAATAAGTCATAGAGAGACAGATAAATACTGTATGATATTACTTATATGTGGAATCTAAGAAAACTGAACTTATGGAAACTGAAATTAGATTGGTGGTTGCCAGAGGCAGGGGGTGGGGGTTGGGGGAAATAGGTGAACGTGGTCAAAACGTACAAACTTCCAGTTATAAGATAAGTAAGTCCTGGGGATAGAATGTACAGCATGGTGCCTGTAGTTAATAACACTGCATTATATATTTGAAAGTTGCTGAGAGTAGTCTGATCACAAGAAAAAGAAATGTAACTATGTGAGATGATAGATGTTAACAAAACTTATTGTGGTGAATCATTTTGTGATATATACCTATATCAAATCATTATGTTGTACACCTGAAACTTATACAATGTTATATGTCAATTTTATCTCAATAAAACTGAAAAAATAAAATTAAAATTAAATAAATAAAAGTCACCAGGGGAGCTTCTTAAAATCAGATGTCTGGGCTACAATCTCATAGATTCTCCATTTGTAAGTTAGACTGGAACCCAGACATCTGCATTTTTATCATGGCTTCTGGGAGATTCTAATGTAGACCACATTTGGGAGCTACTTGTGCCATATTCTTTGCACAAGTCTTGAAGATATAAAAATTACCTAATGAAAGGAATTATTTGGTACAAGACAACGAGTCTTTCTTGAGACCATCCCATACTAAGTGATACAATTAGAACTTAGGGCAGTTTTTGTCCCAAAATATGTAACTCAGACTCATCTATTCACCCCAACCGCTTGTTATATTAACCTTCAATCTTGGCTCAATCGGTATTTTTTCACATTCTGAAGCATCACTGCACCATCTGCAACATCCTATGTGACTCGTCACTGAAACTTAACAGACTCTCTTCATGTGGGGCCTGGCACTTGGAAAGCAAGTATGCTCTTCCATCGGCAAGGAGGCCTGCCTCACATTCTCTAATAGACATGATGCTTGCTTTGTCAAATGTGATAGCGGAGGTCTGCTACTGATGATATAAAAGCTAACGATAAAGGATGGAGATAAAAGTAAAATGGTCTGTGTATTATGTTTTATATTCTATATTCAGCAGATGTTGTCAAATCAGAGCATAGAATCAGCAAGCTTTTACTGGGAACTTCCTTCTTCCCTGAATGTGCAACTAGGACTCACTGATGAGCAAAAAGGAAAGATCCTCATAAAAGATGTGCTTCTTGAAAACAAGCAAATTTTAAAAATTCATAACAGAAATGTCTTTATTAGATGTTTATTGTTAAAAGATGGTTTTTAATTTAATAACCAGGAGAAAACAGTCCAAAGATTGTATGGTGCAGAGTTTTGATGTGGGGTTGAGGTGGGAGAAGCATTCAAATCCTGGCACTTATATTGTTCTGCATTGGTTCTCCTTAAATGCATCATGGATTTAAAAAAAGACAACACATGAATGTCAGAATGCATAAAACAAAGTAGGACAAAACATATTTCAAATATATTATTACCTTTGCAAAAATATTATTTACATGAATTTTGAAATAGGAATATCCCCTTCAGTATTTAAAATATCATTAATTTGGTAATATTCTATTTCTTGATCTGGGTGCTGGTTATATGGATGTGTTCACTTTGCGAAAATTTATTGAGTTATAAACTTATTATTTGTGCTCTTTACAATAAGTATAATTTAGTAAAAATGTTTACCTAAAAATTCATTAGATTTATAATCCAATGTACATACAATTTTTCATAGATATAAGTCTGCTCTACCTTTTATTAGCATGTTAGAAAACTCAACATGGGAAAGAAAAAGGAACAAGATAAAGTGAATTTCTGAGTTCAAATGAGGCCACAGGAGGTTAGAAGGAAGACCCAAGTCAAGGTAAAGTGTAAACCAATTTCAACAAGACAGCATGGCCATCTAATAAGGCCATTTTTAGGGTGAAGTCAAATATCAGAGCTGACCATTTTTATTAGTCTCCCCTTTGAAGGAAGACTAATAGATAAAGATATGGATTTGGGCCATGAAGATAAAATCAATGTGATTTCTCTTGCCACGTGACTGAAACTCCACTTCTAAGAGAAGCAGTGTGAAATCATAGAAGCCAGATTTGAATACTGAACTGGCCACTTACTAGCTGTATGATGTTGGACATATTTAACCTCTCTGAGCCCTGGTTTATTCATCTGTAAAAGCGAGATAATGAAATCTACTTTGTGGGATTGTCGTGAAGATTAGGTGACTTAATACACAAGAAGTACTGATCCAGTGCCTACTTCAAATAACAGTAATTATTATTTGTTCCTGCCCCAAGATGTGAGAATTTTGAAAAACCTGCGTTTCCATTTGGAGTGACTTGAATTCGTTTAAAGACAAAATTAAATGTTTTGGTCAAAAACCATTTTATTTTCCATTGTAGCACTAACAACATTTTTAGGACCAATATATAATTTCTATGTGCTGAAAGAGTACAATTGGGCATTTTTCCCTTCCAGTTTTTGAGAATGATGTGGAACATGTAGGCTTCATAGTAGGTATTGACTGTTGGCATTTAAGTTCTTAGTGGTTAATGTAAACCCTGGATGTACATGGCCTTCAATTTCCTTTACAACAATTGCCTGAGTAGGATTTATCACCCTTGTCCTGGTGCACTCAGGAGGATAGACAAGGGGAAAAGAACAATTGAGCTGGTTAGACTGTCGTAATGTGAAAATGTTTTTGAGCAAACGGTAGCTTTAATTTTTCTGCCCAAGTCAAAATATAAAGTTGTGTTTAGACAAGGCTTGGTACTAGATCTCAGTTCCACTTGTGTACACTTAGCTAAATACCCAAAGATTCAGGATTTTGTGGGGGTTTTACTATAAATTACCTCTATGGTACGCATATGCTGTTTGGTTAGCATCAGATAGATCTATATCTACAAAAAGCTTTGTTAACAAAAGCAGAAATCTGTGAGCATAAAAACCCTTTAAAATAATACTGGAATCCAGATTAAACCCACAAATGCAAGGAGGTTTAGGGGTTGAGTGACACTCTCTCCTTCATTTGCCCTGTTGCTGTGATAGTTGAGACTTGTTGAACTGGAACGAAATTGACAAGGGGCAATCTTGCCATTTCAAGTCTCCCAGATTAAATTGAAGTCTTGTTTTTAATTTCATTTCCTTTTTTATTTAAAAAAAGAACTTGTTATTCACATTTTGAAATTATGCTAAAATGTAAGTTAACTGTCCCAGCACTGCCTCTCTGCCTGGTTGCTCACTGGATAAAACACAGTGTATTACCAAAAAACAGCCTCGACACAGGCAGCCCAACACAACCATTAGTGTTAGTTGTCCAGAGCTCTAAGGAATGAAGTAACCAGTATCTGGGAATCCCCTACCCAATACTGTATAAAAAAATCACTAAGATTTTTATACTTAAGTCTATTACTTAAGTATAAACAAAGGCAGGAGTTTAGTATATGTTTTAAGTGGAACGTATTGGAGAAATGGAATTAATTTTTGATTTGAGCAAAGATTCGAAGCTACCTGCTCTGGTGCTAACCTTCACTCTATTATTGAGCCTTTGTCATTCTCGGCAAGCCTTTGTGACTCATTTTCACCATCTACCATACAGGACTAATACAACCATGTTTTATCTTCTGCAATTGCTGTACCCTTAAAAACTCGTGTGAATTGAATTGTGGAAAATAAAATTATAAGCTTTGAGCATAGCAGAAAAAAATATTTTAAGAAACCTCAAGATGAATTCTTTTGTAAAGAATCCTTTATATCTTATTTTTAAAAATAAATTCAATTTTTAGTATTATATTCTTTAAAACTGGAACACATTTAAAAAGGAAAGTATGGTGATTTCTATGGGCATTATGTAATGGGCCAGGCCCAAGAGTTCCCTACCCTTTCCTCCTCTAAGAAAGTTTCTGAATATCTACCTTGTTCCTGTTCAGCTCCTGCTACAGTGATGGGGTGGGACAGTGAAGGTGGCCACAGAAGGGTCTATAATTGCAAGATGATTCTTTAGGCAATAAAAAAACAAGAACAACAACAAAAAACCTGTGTTTTTGGAAGGATTCAGGGAGGGGAAGTAGGAGCGAGAAAGAGAGAAATGGGAAGGATGGAGAAGTTCTTGGGCTAGGGCTGGTGAAGGAATTTGGAGCAGAATTGGTATAGAGCTTGACATGTTTGAGAAACCAAAAGATGAGTGTGATTTAAAGGTGGGGAATAAGGGGGAGAATGACACAAAGTTGGAGAGGGAAGGGCCAGTTACGCAGACTTTAAATTTTATCTAACTTCAATAGGAAGCCATTAAGGGTGATGTGACATCCATCTTCTGCTGCCCTGAGATATCAGAGCTCCTGGTTCTTGGACCTGTGGTCTTGAACAAAATTATATCACCAACTATCCTGGTTTTCCAGCTTGCAGATGGTAGATTATGGGACTGCTCTGCTTCAAAAGCTATGTGAATCATTTCCTATAATAAATTTCCTCACAAAGATAGATAGATAGATAGATAGATAGATAGATAGATAGATAGATAGATAGATCTAGATCCTGTTGGTTCTGTTTCTCTGAAAAACCCTGACTAATACAGAAGCTAAATGAGTCACTTCCCCACACACATCATGAGAAGGGGCAGGGTTGAGGTTTTGGCACTTGGCAAGTGGTGACTACTAATATGATGGATCGAGCCAGGGACAAATTACTCAGAGATTCAGCACGGTACTCAGCTGGTGGTGCCGAGGCGCCATCAGGATTCCCTGAGTTAGCAGAGAAAGCTGGTCAGTAGTGAGGTGAATGGAGCAGGGACACTCAGAGAAAAGCTGAGACCACACAGCCCTTGAGAGACTGATTCTGAGTATCGACAGCTTTGAAATTCATTTCAAAGTGAGTCCATATGGTTCTTACAATAACTTACCCTACCCATTACTTGCAGTGCCTTGAATAGGCTTCCACTTCTTGCAATTGAAAACAAAATCTAATTAAACAACAAATTAAAATATCGAATGTAGAAATAGCTCCGTCATTTGACTTCTAGCAAATGACCAAGTTGTTGGTGTTTGCACCTGTGACTGGCATTCTTGTCCTTTTCCTGTTCTGTGATCCCTCCCTCTGTGTCCTTGGGCCTGTCCTGATAACTGGTTTATATTCTTCTCCAGCTGCCATGTGCCAAGCTGCTCACTTCTGGTCTGAATCAAGTTTCAGATGGGTTCCACAGCTGAGAAAAGTACATTTAATCAAGCACCTAAGATGCTTGAGACACTTTGCTGGTTGTGTCACACTTGTCTCCTTGACTCTTTTATGTGGAGTTATAATAGTAGTTTTTTCAATGAGGAATTTGAGTTCATCCAAGTTAAACAATATACATAAGAAGTTGTAGAGCAGAGATTAGGACATAGGTCTTTCAGATGCCACAGCTTGTAACACCTGTACCAGGCCACCCCCAGCTTTGTGAGTACAGGGATGTAGGCTGATTATCGAGTACTTATACCTACTTGCCGTGGATTAAGTTGTGCTCCCAAGGTAGTATTCCTGGGAGTGGGAGAGAGGATGAGAAAAAGAGGCAAAAATGCAGCGGAGAGCTCAACAGGAAGTGAAAGAAAAGAAAGAAGCAAAGAAACAAAGGAAGACTAGCAGATAAGGTGGCATCTAAGTGGGTGACGTTCCACAGGGACGGCAGTTAGTGGAGAAGATGGAAGCCCTTCAAAGAGAGCCAAAATTGCACCTTGCGCCTCCCCTTTTAAAGCCACCCACCAACAAGGCCAGTCTGGTCCCTGTTTTCCACTCTCACCAAAATAAAAGGCACAACCAAAATTAGACTAAGCAAGGCAACGAATCTGAGAGCAGTTGAGTCTAGAAAGCAGTCCTTGGCATTTCGTCAGCAGTAGAGTATGACTTTCCATTTTTAAGTTTGGGAAATTTCATATTGCACGATTTATTTCCCCTACAGTCACCAGAACTATTTGCTATCCATTTGTTATCTGGACCAAACCCAAGCACTTACTGGCAGAAGCTGCTTTTACTGGTTTGAGCAGCATTGCTTATTGAAGAGGAGAAAAGGCCCTGGAGCTGGACTTCGTGAGTTTGAATCCTAGTTCTGATGCTTTACAGGGGTGTGTCTTTAGAAAAGCATTCCTCTCTGTGCCAAATTCCTACTCCCTGAAAGTCCTAGGCAAAGTGGGTGAGTTGGTTATCCAAGGATAAAATAAGATATTGCAAGCAAGGCATGAAAACGGCAAGTGCTCAACAAATGTTAGCTATTGATATTATTTGAACCCGCTGCAAATGTGACTATTGTAGTTGTTGTTTCTCCCGAGTTTGGAGATCTAGAACTAGGGTCCCGGCCTTTTCTGAAGTCCTGGAATAGGGGGAAATAGGGCAAAGATGAAGGTGATGTGCCTGTACTGACAGAAGACAGAGAAGTCTGTTCCCAGAGGGAGGGTGAGCCAGACTCCAGCCTCCTCTTCTTGCCTGGAGTAGAGTCCCCCTCAGCCTTCTCTAATGCCCTCCCTAGTTCTCTGATGGGTCTGCCTGGACTATGCTGGCTGTCTGGCTGGACTGCCCTGCACATCTAGACAGCTCAATCTACTGAGTGGAGACTTTTAATCTTTGGAGTCAGATTTCCCCTGAGGACACCCTGTGTCTCCCCAGGAATTCCAAGTGAATTTCTGTATAATGAAAGGCCCATCCCTGCACATTCTAAATCTAGTATCCTGCGAGGTTCGATCTCTTCCAAACTCTTCAAACATTTTTTTTCCCCTAAGGGGCTTGTGAGTTTCCTCACTGCCTGGTCTCAAATATAGGAGAGACTTTACATAGGAGGCACTTTAGTGCAGGGCTGAAGTACTTAGGGATCCTAGACTGCCTAGGTGCGGTCACGGGCAGCTTACCCTCTTTAAATCCTGGCGCCCACAGTTGCAAAGTTGAGATAGGAATTGCTATGCACTTGCTGTGTGCTAAGCAATTGACTACAATATCTATTTTTTTCTTTTTAATTGTACAATTAAATGTTTGGTTAAGGTAATTCAATTAGTCGTGACAATGTATAAAGAAATTCTATCTGCTATTGACAAAAAGTATCAAGATTTTCAGTTACAAATGTTCAGTTCACTTGTCAGAAAACATCTAGTGTGATATTTTTGAATTTATAAATTTTAACATTTTAATCAAACTAATACAAATTGTACTTAAACCATATTTTAATTTTTATTTATTTGTTTTTAATTTTTTTCTATTTTTCTTTGTTTATTTAAAGTTTTGCTTTATGTCTTTTGAGAGTATTTTAGTAGGTACATAATAATTTAGAATTGTTATAAATTCCTGATGAACTGACATAAAATATTTTAATGAATCCTTAAGATAAACCAAAAAAGGTTATTTATTTTAGGAATCCTATATTATATAGGAATCTGAGGCACAGAGAGATGAAGTAATTTGTCCAAATCAAACAGCTTGCAAGTGGCAGAACCACATTCTCGGGAAGTCTGGCTCCAGAACTCAAACTTTCAACAAGGTATTTTCTGACTCCATGCCCACCTCACTGACTTGTTGTGAGACATAAAGTAACATATACAAAAACATTTAGCATATGGGAAGCTCTAAATAAATGTTAGGTGGGGTTTTATTTTTTGAGAGAAAAGGGCTGAAAACATAGTCAAGGTCAATGGTTCAGTATTATTATAATCTTTGTCCACATACAGGAATAGATAGTGAGTCTACTCAACCAGCCTGACACTATTAGAAAAATTTACGAAGTATTTATTGAGCATGTATTCAGTGACTACTGCTATAAAAGGAACTTGGGGTACACCTGTGAACAAAACCAGACACTATTTCTACACTTCTGAAGCTTACAGCTCAGAGAACAAGATAAAAATTGAAGAAATCATTCTACTCAACAAAAAAGAAATAAGTGAACAATCCAAAAGACAAATTAAGAAAATAATTTCATTTAAAATGGCAACAAAAGGATAAAATACTTAAGAATAAACTTAACTAAGGAGGCAAGGACTTGTACACTTGAATACTACAAAACATAGCTGAACGAAATTAAAGAAGACAAATAAGTGGAAAGGTGTCCCGTGTTCATAGATTGGAAGACTTAATATTGTTAAGAGGTTAACAGTACCCCAAATGACCTACCAACTTAATGTAATCCTATCAAAGTCCCAATGGTGTTTTTTTGATAAATAGCAAAATCCATCCTAAAATTAATATTTCCTCTCAAGGGACCCCGAAGAGCCAAAACAATCTTGAAAAAGAACAAAGTTGCCAGTTTCACACTTCCTGATTTCAAAACTTATTACAAAGCTACAGCAATCAAAACGATATTGTACTGTCATAAAAACAGACACATAAAATGAATGGAATAAAGTAGAGCTGAGTAATAAATCCTTGAATATGCGGTCAAATGATTTTTGACAGCAGTACAAACCCCTTTCAGTGGTGGAAAGGACAGTCTTTTCAACAAACAGTGTTGGGAAAAATGGACATCCACTTACAAAAGAATGCAGTTGAATCCTTAACTTATACCATATACAAAAATTAATTCAAAATGGTCAAAGACCTAAACATGAGAGCTAAAACTCTCAGAAGAAACATAGGGGGAAGCTCCTTGACATTGGATCTGGCAATGATTTCTTGGATGCGACATCAGAAACACAAGCAACAAAATAGATAAATTGGACTACAACAAAATTAAAAACTTCTGTGCATCGTGGGACATAATCAACAGGGTGAAAAAGCAACCTACAGAATGAGAGAAAATATCTTTAACTCATAAATCTGGTAAGAGATTAATATTCAGAATATGTAAAGAACTACAACTCAACAACAATGATAAATAACTTGATAAAAAAAAAGTAAAATGTGTTATGGACTTGAACAGATATTTCTGCAGACAAAACATACAAATGGCCAAAAGCTCATGAAAAAGCGAGGTCACTTGAGGTCACTAATCATAAGGGAAATGCAAATCAAAACCACAAAAAGATATCACCTCACACTCATCAGTATGGCTACTATCAAAAAACAAAAACCAAAATAACAAGTGTTAGAGAGGATGTGGAAAAACTGGTACTTGGTGCAGTCAAATTCATAGAGAAAAAAAGAGTCACTGCCGGGGGGCTGAGAGGAGGGGAGAAAGGCGAGTTGCTGTTTAATGGGTATAGAGTTTCCATTTCCCCAGATGACAAGAGTTCTGGAGACGGATGGTGATGATGGTGATGATGATGGTGATGAATGTGCATAACACTACTGAACTGTACACTGAAAAATGGCTAAGTTGGTAACTTTTTTGTTATGTCTATTTCACCACAATTAAAATAATAAATTTAAAAAGGAGAGTGGAATATAATTGTAATGAATGCTATAATGAATTCAGGTCCAAGGTACACGTAAAGCAGATCTGCCCTGGGGAGTGGTGAGGGAAGCTGCACTAAGCTGAGAGCAGGATGAGTAGGGTTTGCTGGGGAAGAAAAGAGGCAAGGGGAACAGTATATGCAAAGTCCTGTGTGGTGAAGGAATCTTCATTCACTTGCGTGCTTTATTGATCATTGACTAAGTACAAACACTTGTTTCTACATGGTTGTACAGGTCTTTTTTTAAATTAAGACATAACTTAGATTGTACAAATCTTAAATGAACGGCTTAATAAATTTAGCATCAATACTTTGAATTAAGTAATAATCAAAAAAGGTATCATCGTGCTTCCTTTCCCCCTTTCTTCTCCTTCCCCTGGAGGCAGTGGCGAGGCTGAGGAGACATGAGCAGGGAGCTGGTCCAGATGGAAGATGACTAAAGAGATACGACAACTAAATATAACTTGTGATCCTGAATTGAATCTTGGACCAGAAAGGAAAAAGAGATATTGTTGGAACAGTTGGTGAAATTTGAAGAGTCTCTGGATTGGATGGCGGTGTTACATCAATGCTAACTTCCTGATTCGGATGTTGCAGTGTGGTCATATAGGACAATGTCATCGCTTTTTGACAATATGTTCTGATGCACTTAGAGGGTTGATGGGCATCAAGTTGAAAACTTGTTTTCAAATATTCAGAAAAAGAATAAAAATAATGAGTGTGTGTGTGTGTGTGTGTGTGTGTGAGAGAGAGAGAGAGAGAGAGAGAGAGCGCGAGGGAGGGAGGGAGAAAAGAGGAAACAAATGTGTCGAAGTATTAATAATTGGGAAATCTGGGTGAAGGTGATATGGGAGTTCTGTGTATTACTCTTGCAACTTCCAAAAGTTTGAAATTATTTCAAGATGTTATTTTTCAAAGGTATTGTCTATGATTGAAATGAACCCTTACGTAACACAACAGGAAACAGAGGTGAGACCAGAAGTAAAGATAAACATTTTGTCTATCACTGAATTTGAAAAAGTTTGAGAGAAAATAATTTCTAGTGTTCCTTTAGTTCTCTCCAGAGTGGAATAGGTTATCCTACAAATAACCCGCTTGTGGTTATCATAAATTAATAAGTAAGCATTCTGATTCAGCATCTGCTCTGGTTAGCATGAATTGGTCATCAGATCTGGCAATACAGGTCTCTTCTCTGGATCATGGCCCAGCACCAATCCTGAGACACATCATGTACTGACTCACCTCCCTGACACTACCCTTTCCACCTTCAGAAAATTAAGGATGAATAAAACCTACCAACAGGATCTTGCCTGCAATGACGACAGACCTGGGCAAAGTTGTAAATCCAGAAGGTGCTGAAATGAAACTGGAACAAACCCCGTGTGCCTCAATGTCTTCATCCCTCTGCAAAATCAGCAAAGGTCTGATTCAAGTCTGGACACGATTCTCTAGGTTTCCACATGCACCTACCACCTGAAATGCAGCAAAGTGAGCTCCTCAGTAAGTGGCACTGTGAGAGATTTATGTAGGAAGCATCTTGCGAAAAAGGAGAAACAGATGAGGCCCAAAGGTCTGTCATTCACACAGGTGCTGTGCCGGATGAACACACGTGGGGACAGGACAGCTGTGTGACCAACACATAGCTGTTACCAGTGTTCAGGTTGGATGCCCTTGTGTAATTATATTACATAAACAGTCTTGTTTGTTTTTTAATAGATTAGAAACTGTAAGCATAGTCATATATTCTTTGGGGTAATGGCTATAGGATGATTGAACTCAACTGTGTCCCTCCCTCAAAAAATCATAAGCTAGGTTGAGGAAAATAATTCAATTTGAAATATTTTTTATTAGAATAAAATCATTGAGGCTTTCTTTTCACAGTAATTTGAAAATTGTCAATTACTTCTGTGCACAGTCAAATTTTTCCAAGTTTCTTAAGCAAAGATGTTTTTAAGGTGGCAGAGTGAAATAACAGATTTTAATTTTATTTATTTATTTAAGAAAAAGCTAGGTATCACAGTAAGCTCTGAGGGGGGAAAAGTAACGCTGTTAGAGTTATTCTTTTTTAAAGGAAAAAGGAAAGCAATATTGTCGTTGTTATTATATTATTACCACTACCACTACTACTACTAGTGCTCCTATTTTGCTTACCTCAGCTTTGGATTCATCATCTCCTTCCGTTTCCCAGGTGAAAAAAATCCATCTCTCAACCCCAAATTCCTTATCTCTCATTCCTTCCTCTCATTCCAAAGCTTCAAAATCTGAGTATCATTTTATCTTTGATATTCCTATAATCCGGTCAGTTTTCAAGTTTCACTTTTCAGAAGAGAGAGCTCGGTAATCCTTCCCCCATTCTTCAAATTATTTTTAATTCTCAAAATGAGCACCAAATGTCTGGCCTTTCTCCTACCCACCCATGGCTACCCCGTCTGGAGTTCTGGATTCTCACCCTGTTTCCTCCTCCACGTCCAGTGCTCCTGCTATTACCTGCTCCATTCCCTCCTTTCCAGCCTCTTCCTCTACTCATGTTACTACCTCCTTGCCTTTCTCCATTTCTCCAGAGACCCACTTTTCCCATTCATCCTCTCCTACCCCTACAGGGGGTCTGGAATTCCCTAATGTCCCACCATACCTTTCCTTGTCGTGGGATGCTATTCCTAGGCCCCTTTTCCTTGCTCTTCTTGACGTGTCAGTCTCCAGACCTTCTCCCGCTCTGACTGCTTCATTCCCATCTTCTTCATGAATTCCTCTTCCTTTGCCCACACCCATCCCCAACAAAGCTGTTCCTCAAAGCTTCAGCCTTGGCCCTCCTTTTTCACTCTACCCCTTACCAGAGTGATTTTACTCTCCTCTGAGTCCCGGGATTGGTTTTTCCTTCTAGTTGTTCCTACCTTCCTCTGACCTCCCACATGCCAAAGACCCTTAAATGCTGAACATGTCTCAATCTAAATTCCTCCTCTAAGTCCCAGACCTACTCATTTCCTTGGTTTGGGCTCCCATAATCTTGTCCCAGAATTTTTGCTATTGTCTCTGGCCTCTTTAAGCCCCTTCCCATAGAAAATGCAGCATTCTTCTAAAACCAGATCTGTTTATGATTCTTTGACAACTGGAAATTGGTCAATAAAAGCCATCCAAAACCTTTTGAGTTTGAGGTAGTCCCATTTAGTTTTTTCTTTTGTTTCCCTTGCTCAAGGAGACACACCCAAAAAGCTATTGCTAAGAGCGATGTCAAAGAGCTTACTAGTGATCATATAAGCAAGGATCTATTTCTGACGTCTCTTTTTCATTCCATTGAACTATATATGTTTATATGCCAGTAGCATACTGTTTTGATTATTATAGCTTTGTAGTATAGTATAATACCGGGGAGCATACCTCCCATTTTGTTCTTTGTCAAAATCTCTTTGGCTATTTGGGGTCTTTTCTGGTTCCATATAAATTTTAAGATTAGTTGTTCTAATTTTGAGAACAATGCTGTTGGTATTGTAGTAAGGATTGCATTGACTCTGTACATTACTTTACGTAGTAAGGAGATTTCAACAATATTAATCTTTCCAATCAAAAGCAAGGTGCATCGTTCCCTTTATTTGTAGCTCAATTTCTTTCTTCAACGTCTTATAGTTCTGAGAGTATAGACCTTTCACCTCTTTGGTTAAATTTATTTCTAGGTATTTCATAATTTTTGATGCACTTGTAAATGAGATATTTTTTAAATTTCTGGTCATCAGTTATTGGTGTATAGAAACAACATATTTCTGTATATCGATTTCGTCTCCTGCAAGTTTCCTAAAGTTATTTATTAGTTCTAATAGATGTTTGGTGGCATCTTTAAGGGCTTTCTATATATAGTATCATGTCATCTGCAAATAATGTTTTACTTCTTCCTTCCCAATTCGGATGCCTTTATTTCTTTGTCTTGTCTGATTGCTGTGGCTAGGACTTCTAAAACTATGTTGAATAGAAGTGGTGATAGTGGGCACCCTCGTCTTGTTCCTATTTTAGATAAAAGACTTTCAGCTTTTCACCATTAAGCATGATATTAGATGTGAGTTTGTTATGTGTGTCCTTTATTATGTTGAGATATGTTCCTTCTATACCTACTTTGTTGAGTTTTTATCATAAAAGGATGTCGAATTTGGTCAAATGGGTTTTCTGTATCTATTGCGATGATCATATGATTTTTATCCTTTAGTTTGTTAATGGATGTTGAACCATCCTTGCATCTCTGGGGTGAATCCCACTTGGTCATGGTTTATAATCCTTTTAATGTATTGTTGAATACAGTTAGCTAATATTTTGTTGATAATTCTTGCATCTATGTTCTCGGTTTTGCACAGTGAAGAAAACCATCAACAAAACTGAAAAGACAACCTACTAAATGGGAGAAGATATTTGCAAATGATACATCTGATAAGGGTTAATATCCAAAATATATAAAGAATTCATTCATTTTAACACCCCCTCCCCTCCAAAACCCAAACAATCCAATTAAAAAATGAGCAGAGGACCTGAATAGATATTCTCCCAAGAGGACATACAGATGGCCAACAGACATATGAAAAGATGCTCAACATCACTAATCATCAGAGAAATGCAAATTAAAACCACAATGAGATAACACCTCACATCTGTCAGAATGGCTATCTTCAGTAAATCAACAAATAACAAGTGCTGACGAAGATGTGGAAAAAAGAGAACCCTAGTACACTGTTGGTGGATTATAAATTAGTGAAGCCACTATGAAAAACGGTATGGAGATTCTTCAAAAAATTAAAAATAAAGCTTCCATATGATCTAGCAATTCCATTTATGGGTATTTATCTGAAGAAAACAAAACACTAATTCAAAAAAAAAATTGCACCCTATGTTAATTGCAGTTCCACTAGTAGTTGCCAAGATATGAATGGATAAAGAAAGTGCGATACACACACATACAATGGAATATTATATTATTCAGAAATAAAAAAGGATAAAATCTTGCCATTTCCAACAACATGCATAGATCTAGAGGCTCCTATGCTAAGTGAAATAAGTTAGACAGAGAAAGACAAATACCATATGATGTCACTTATATGTGAAATCTAAAAACAAAATAAATGAATAAAAAAACAAAACAGAAACAGGCCTATAGACATAGAGAACAAGCTGAGGGTTGCTAAAGAGGAGGGGGTGAAGAGATGAGAATAAAGAAATAATAAAACAAACAAACAAACAAACAAAATTTTGCCAATTTGCTAGACAAAACTGATAACTTGCAGTCACTACAATTTACAAAAAAGAAAGAAAAGAAAGAAATCCATCCAGCTAGACTTCCCAGGGTCTCTGGGGAACTGCGAAGATACAAGATAAACAGAGCATTTTCCTGCAGTGCGTCAATTTTAACCAAAGATTTTGAATGTGGGAGAGAAATTTATAGTCCTGATGGTCAAAGATTGTTAAAAAACAGATTTTACAATTAAAAAACCCCATATACATCATAGAAGACAACAGAAGTTCAGTTGAATTTTCACCACATAACAGGAGAGTTCAAAGACATTTTGTGCTTAGAGGCCATCTGGGGCCATGTTCTAGAACCCTAGCCGGTTAGCATTCTATCTCCTCTGCCATTTTGAGCACTTCCCTGGAAAAGTTCAAGGGGCATTACGTCCTACAGATAAAATGAAATCTTCATGCTTCTGGTTATGCCTACCTTTCTGGTCCTATATTCTGCTACAGGCTGTTACTTCTAATCACGTACAACTTCTGCACTGTCACCACTGCAATTTTCCTGCTTGGAATTACCTCCCAATCTTTACTTCTGACAAAATCTCCTCACCCTTCAGAATCTAGCTCAGCTGCCACCTTTTCTAGGAAGTCATCCCAAATTCTCCTAGATTGACTAGTTGCTACATGCCTTTTGTCCTTCTGTTTGGGCCATTAGCGTGCTGTGATGGTTGATTTACCTGTCCATCTTTCTTACTAGGCTCCTAGATTGTGAAGTTCCTGACGTGCATTTTGTGTTTCCAGAGGTAAGAAGAGTGCTTGTAAATAGTCTGTGTATGCTCAAGGGATGTCCGACAAAGTAAAGACAGGCAGGTAAATGGTTGCTTTCTAACAGGTACAAGGTCCTGGCCAATGGGAGGGAAAAGGAAGGAAAACCTATATTCTGAAAAAAACGAGTCACCATAACAATGGCCCTTCCTCATTGCAATACTTCAGTGTTCCTTGCTAGTCAGCATGCTGGGGCACCTTTACCTTCCACTTCTGACCTACCCTTTTTGATATCATGTCTTAACTCTTGCCCAGCTCTCCAATTCTTGGTCGCTTTGGTCAGACCAAAGTCCAGCCACTTTTATGTTGAATATCCAGCCACTTTTCCTCCTCTCTGAATGCTTCCCAGCTTTGATACTAAACTCAAATTCTACCTCCTCAGTGAAACCTTTCCTGGCTGTTCCAACCCTCATAAAAATTTTTCCCCCTCTTAACACCTACAACACTTAAGTTCTTATTAGAGTTTAATTACACACGTCTTGAATTTTATGACTTTTATTGGCTTTCTTTATTACAGAAGTAATACATTTATATTAGAGGGGAAAAAAATTTAAAAACCAGTTAAGCAAAAAGAAAAAACACTCATAAGCTCTTCATCTTGAGAGAACCACTTTAACACTGTGTATATATCCTTCCAGACTTTTTTCTATGCATGCTTAGACAATTTTTCCACAAATGGGATCATGCTGTTTCGCAAATTGTTTTTAAAATATACTAAGAAAACATTAACATGCTAATATACATACTTCTTTAACATCATTTTTGGCATTCAATTTTATATAGGAACCATCACTGATTTAGGCAATCCTCTATTGTGAGGCATTTAGACTTTTTCCATTTTCTTTTTGCCATTATATAAAAAAATTTTTTCCCTGTACAGTCTTAATTTTTTCATTAGCACCAATTCCAAAAAATATAATTTCTATGTAAATAATTTTAACTGTTATTAGTAATGAGAATTCATTAGATTATTAACAAAAGTAATTTAATATGAAATTATTGCATTTGTCAATTGCTTTATATTATTTTTGACTATCCACTCAGAATTTTTTAAGTTCCTTAAGGATAGGATCCAATGTTTTCTAATTCTTCATCACTCATTAGTACAACAGATATCAATCATGCATGTTGAAGAATTAGTTTATTCTATATCACTTAAATTTTTAAATCATAGCGGCACCTATTCTTTATTGTAGAAGCAGGTCTTGGGCTATGTCACTATACACAGGGATGTGAGAACATCCTTTCCTCCTAAGGACTATTTCTAAACAACTTCTTAGGAACTGGGGTGATTTTTGAGGGAGATAAGGATGGGACAAATAAGAGAGACGGGTGGTTAAAAGAAAAAAGATGGCCAGCCAAATCGAACGATAGCTAGAAATAAAATTTTTGCGTCATCCTAGTTACTCTGGAAAATTACAGCACTCTCTAGTTTGGAATACACGGATTATTTTTCAAAACTTGTGTAAGTTTTTGTGCAATGAAAAATAACTTTTCTTGGCAGTGGCATGCCCATAAAGACTATAATAATCAGTAACCCTCAAATCTCCTCTGTGCTCTCCAACAGTCCTGTTCATTGCCTTTCACTAGTCCACATGTTTTCTCCCTCCTCCAACTCCCATACTCTTCCCCCTGCCACCATCAGCTGATGATCTTGCTTCTTAGTCCACTGAGAAAATAGAATCGCTCAGACAAGGACTCCCTGCACTTCCCAACACTACGATCCAGCCTCCCTGCACATCCCCACCATAACTTTCCTCCTGTTGCTAGGGATGAATTGGCCCTACCCCTTAAATAAGGCCCACTCTCTGACTCAAGAACTTCATTCTATAAGTTATTCCCTCTCTCTTTATATCAACAGCTTCCCCTCTGACAGGATTATTCTCACCAATGAACTCTAATTTCCCCCATAACCCTCTACCCATTCCTCCATTTTCTGTTTCACAGCAAAGCTCCTCTAAAGAGTACCTCCCCTTCTTCTCCTCCCTCTCTTTCTCTTTCATCCATGCCAGCCAGGGTTCATCAATACCACTCTTCTCTGTTAAAGATACCAAATTTAAAAGTCAATAATGTGTTCTCATCTCATGTATGAGATGACCCATCAGCAGAGTTGACACAACCAATTACTCCGGCTTCTCAAAACATTTTCTTTGCCTTGGCCCCAGGATGCTACACTCCCCTATCCCCTCCTCTCTCACTGGCTGCTGTTTCTCAGCCACCTTGGCCGGATCTTCATTTTCTTTATCTTTTGACCTCTAGATGTTAGAGTGCTCCAAGTCTCAATCCTCAGACCTGTTCTTTTCTCCACCCATGTTCCCAGATTCTTTATGTTGCTGACACACAGATTTCTATCTCAAGTCTGGATCACTCTCCTGAAGTTTAGATTCCCATGTTTCATCGCCTACTCAACTTTTCCACTTAGATGTCTGACAGGCATAAGAAATTTATGATATCCACACACAAACACCTGAGCTCCTCCTGATATCTGCTCCTCCTACAGCATTCCCTGTATCAATAAGTGGAATCTCCTTCATTCAGCTGTTCAGACAACAATGCAGAATTTCCTTTGATGCCTCTTTCTCTCACATCCCACAATTGAATCAATAATTTCTGTCTGGTTTATTTTGAATATGTACCTAGATTCCATTTATAGCCATTATGTAGTCCAAGTTACCATCACTCCTCTTTTAGCCTATCTACCGGGTCTCTATGCTTCCACCCTTGTACTCCCTTCCTCTTAGCAAACAGAATGATCTTTTAGGTCAAGGCCAGGTCATGTCCTCTCTCTACAGAAAACCCTATAAATGTCTTCCAATTTCTTCTAAACTATAAACCTGCTGGCTATCCCTCTGGCATCATCTCCAGCTAGTCTTCTTCTGGCTCTTCTGCATCATACACAGTGGCCTCTTTGCTGTCCCTGGAGCATGCCAAGTCCACTCTACCTCAGGGCCTTTGCACTTACTCTTATCTAAAAAGCTTTTCCCCAGGATAGATGCAGAGCTTGCCCCCTCACTTCATTCATATTTCTGCTCAAATGTTTTCTCATCAGGGATGTCTTCCCTGACCCAATCACCCTATCTAAGAATGGCCCCACCCCTATCACTCCTGAGCTCTTTACCTACTTTATTTGCTGTCATAGCACTTTTCATCTCCAGATAATATACT
>NW_006494614.1:8990866-8993735 GCF_000325575.1 Pteropus alecto
AGAGAGAGAGAGAGGTTCATTATCTCCTCATCCCAATCTCATCATTAGAATGAGAATTCTGCATCCCAGTTTGTAGAAAAGCACCTGCCACATAATAGGTGGCTCAACAATGTTGAATAAATCACCACTCAAAGTTATTCAAATTTCATCTGTTCTCCCAAGTGTCACCTGTGCAGTACTGAGCTGAGGTTTTATGGTTTAGGTACACTTCAAGACATCTGGTTTTCAAATAATAAACCTTAGTTGTCATTCTGAGAAATCTGCCCCATGAGTAGAATTTAGTTTCTCCTTAACAGGACTTCCTTCAGTGTGTTGGCTCCTCTTGGTTTTGGCATTCCCCCTCTAAACATCCCACTCCATTCTCTCTCATTGGATGTTAACTTTGCCCTGCTATATCTTAGTCAAGGTACCATATTTAAAATTCTGCCTAAGAAAAACCATTATATCTTCTTGACATTAGATACCGTAACGTGGTTCTGGAGAGCAAGAAAATCAAAGACCCAAGAACTGCTTGCTCCTTTTGTCTGTCTTTATTTCCTCAACTTTCTGTTTTTGAGGTATTTAAATTTTTCCTATATCATAAGATCAATGTGATTTATAAAGTTTACTGACTTCGATGCTATGGGACAAAGTGATTGTCCCTGGAAATCATATCCTGCTTAGCAACATATCAAAGATGAAGTCCATATTCTGGACATGTAATTATGCAGGAAAAGAAAAAGTGTATCAGAGAAGGTTGAAGGTTGCAGGCATGGGAAATAAGTTGATCTCTACTCAAGTTACTGCCATGAATACAGAGGGAAGGACCTGCATCTGTTTCACATTGTAAATGCCTCAAGTGCCCAGAGCAGCACCACAAACCCAGGGAATGGCCAACAAATATTCTCGAAAAGGGTGCTAAGGCCATCTATAACCTCACCTTTGTGATGGTACTGCTAAAAGAGTGTCCATACTTGACTAACCATGCTAATTTCACATAATTCTAAATTAACTATTGAAAATAAATGAAATAACTCTCTACTATACTTCAAGCTCCTCTAAGCCAAAGATTTTGTCATATTCCCAGCTGTAAAAGCACATGATTGCAGTACTGGATGTGACCTTAGGGGTCAACTAGTTCTAATTTAACCTCCTTTAATGAGTAGATAATAATACACGCTATCTCAGTTGCTTTAGGTGTTTTGTTTGTCTCTAATTGCTGTCTCATTTCATATTTGAGAATTTCGAACTAAAAAACTCCAGTTTGAGTCTTTGGCAAGTAGTGAAATGACTCCACAGCCTTTGTTATATCCATTTGAAACCAGAAGCAAGGTGGCAAGATCAGCCTGCAGCAGCTTCTCCCTCACCCTGCCCCCCCGCTCCACCCCATATACACACACGCTGATGTGTCCAACTTCACTCACAGCTGGGCAGCCATGCCTGCTTGAAAAAGAAATTCATTTACATGCTCCTCATAGGTCTGGCTCTAGTGAGAAAAACATTTAGTAGTGTTTAATAAAATGCATAAAGTGATCACATTGACACTCACGTACTAACGAAAATGAGGAATACAGAAATATCACCATTCATCAGATTTCGAGAAATGAGCCCGCCAGGGCCCACCAGGGATCAATATTCTCTATCCTTGCCAAGGGGCCAGACAGGGACCTCAGAAGCAGGGGGTTTCATCAAAAAGGGCATCAGATCCAAAGTCAGGAGACCAAGGACTGCTCCTAGCTCTGAGACTTTTCCTCATCTGAAAACTGGAGAGTCTAGCAGAGGAAATCTCTCAGTGTGGTTCTACACCTACAGGTGCAGGCTCTGTAATACTCAGAAAAATTAACTTGGTCCTTCAGCTTCCCTTCCACCACTTCTTAGCTTTCCACATAGACATTCAAACTGGGACCTTTAAAAACTCTGCCCTCAAACTAAGGTGGTTCAGAGCAACACTTTGGCTGATATCACAAGACTCCCAGGGCAACGCTTCAGTGCTTCCTCAGCATATGCCAGTGCCCATTTTACAGGGGGGATTTATGGTCCTTCTCTCAGTACAGTGAGCCAAAGTTTTATAATATTCATTAAAAATCAGCACCACACGTAATAATATGGAATACTGCCTGTACACAAGGGGGCCAAGTTATAGGTGTTCAGGGAAACGTGGCAGAATTTCCTGGCCTTGGCAAGGGTAAATTTGCAGGCACCAGCATTACACTAACACAACCTTCTTTTATTGCAAACGTTAGTTGGGTCTAAGTCCTAATTACTTTCTGTAAAATCCTAACCACCATCAAGCTTTCTTCTGACAGGACAGCCACATGATGGCCTTAAAGTACAGCAGCAACACCCTGGCAGCCTCTAGACTGAGAAGTAGGGGAGAGGCTGAAAGCCAGTAGAAACTGGGGCTGAAGCTGGGGAGACTGGCTTTTCATTTACGCTTCGCAATTGCTCGCGCCCCTTCTAAAACTCTGGCGTGGGGGCTCAGAGGCTCACTCAGTGGGACAGGCCGAAGCCCTCCCGAAGGATTCAAATGTCAACATCGCTATTGGGTCGGGAACTACTCTTCTTCACCTCATTCCCATCCAAAAGGGGCCGGGTCACCTTTGTGGGGCCAGTGGAGCATCTTTTCTTGCCCCTGGGACCTGCTAGATAACGCAGGAATCCCAGGTCTGGAGGTCTGACTCCCCTTCCTGGGTGTAGTAGTGCCCTGGGCTCTGCCCTCCTCCCCACGTGCCACACCAGACCTCGCCACACACCCCCAACCCCTCTGCACCCCAGCCCTTGCCTTTCAAGGCCCCTGCGGGTCCCGGGCCAGGCCAGACGTTGTCAGGCGGTCAGCTGGGCGGGGAGAAGGGGGCTCTCCAGGCCGCGCGGCCGCACAAAGCCGGGAGAG
>NW_006494614.1:8993846-9056346 GCF_000325575.1 Pteropus alecto
CTGCCCGGCTCCCGTAAAGTTATTGTGAATGGGGAGCGGGTGACGTCAGCGCCGAATGTCAACAATGTAGCGATTGAGAGTGTGGGCGTTCCGGGGAGAGCGCGAGCCGCGCCGCGCGGAGCAAACAGCGCCGAGCCGCCACCGCCTCGCAGGCAGCAGCAGCAGCAGCAGCAGCAGCGATCGTGCACGCCTCGGCTGCGATCGCAGCGGCGCTAACGTGAGCGCCCGCTGCCGCCCTCGCCACCCGTCTGCCCACTCCCGCTGCCGCCGGGCTCTCGCTTTCTCTCCGGCCTCTCCTTGGCCCTTCCCCTCCCCCTTCCCGGCACACTCGGAGGGCTGAGAACGAGCTGCCATGTGATGCGCGTCCTCTCCTCGAGCTTTCGGTGACCCCCGAACCGCCCACCGCGCCGGCCGCCGGGAGGGGACTGCAGTTTGGAAGACGCGGGGAAGAGGAGGCGGAAAAGGACGCAAAGTTCTCTGACCAGGTGAGTCTCCGGCCGCGGGCCCCGGCGCCGGGCGGGGTGGCGGGGCAAGTTTGAGGGAGCAGTGGGTGCGCGGGGCAGGCGGGGAGGCGTGGGGAAGCGGCGCGGGAAGGGAGCCGCGGTCGCCCGGCGCGCACCCTCCGGCTGAGCGCCCTGCCCGCTTTTATGGCATTTTCTAGGAACGCGAAGGGGGTCGCAGCCGAGCCGGCGAACGCGCCTCGGCGAATGTGCACTCTTCTCGCCTGGCTGTTTACCGCGGGCGAGGCGGCATTGTATTTTGCTCGCGTCGACGGGTGTTTTGGAACAGTAGGGGGAGGAGGAGCAGAGGGTAATAAGTCAGGCGTGGGGAGGGCGGGCTGGAGGGAGGCGCGCGTCCTCGCGAGCCGGAGCAGCTGTCAGACCCACGGCCCGGTCCCCGGCCCGCGATCTCCGAACGGCCTGCAACCCGGCCGCGGCGTCAGCGCTCGGGGCTGCTCCGCCAGGACGCGGCCGCCGCGCTTTTGCGCTCAGCTGTCAGTTGCTGCCGGGTAGCCGGAACCACTGCGCCTGCTGGGCATCAAAGCCCAAGTTTACAGTCCCGGTGTTGGGGCCTCGCAGCGCAGACCTTGGGCTGCGCGCAGGGCATAATCCCTAGTAACTAATGACCGGTTATCGGAATGCGTCTCTGGGAAGGTATACCGAGGGGCTCGTGCCATCAGAGAGGAAAACCTTACATATTCCTTCTTCCAAGATTCTGCATGAAATCGAAGTGCAACATGTATATACACATACCGTCTTCTCCCTCCCCACACTTCAGTCTCCAAGCCCCAAAAGCTCCACCTAAGTGGAGGCGTTTATCATGGGACACCTCTTCACCTCCCCATGCGGAGGCTCCCTGTGGGTCTCACAGTTGTCCTCTCACCGGGTGGGTGCCCCGGAGCGGAGCGCGGATGGAGAGGGCAGCGGGCGGCGCTCATGTACTACCCCAGCTGCCCGCGAGAGGGGACTCGGCGTCGTCGGTCTGGCAGAGGATTTGCGGGTACTCGGGTCGTGGGAAGAAGCGGGCAGGGCTGGATGTATGTGTGTGAAAGGAGCCGCGCACCCCTGCTTCGGGAGTCGCGGGAACGCGGGGTATCCGCAGCACCCTCTCGCGTGTAGGCAAGTTTGACAACTTGGGGGAAGTTCCAGCCGCTGTCGGCATGGTTTGTCTGTGGCCGGAGAAGGCGTTCCTTGCAGCTTGCGGTCGCCGAGATCCGTGGCTCCTGCGAAACGACGAGGGCGCCCCACACCCGACTGAGCCACAGACTCCCCGCAGGCCCGCGGATAGCGAGACACGGCGTTTCTCGGTTTTCACTTACGCTGTCTAGTGCTGCAGTCTCGCACTCTCTGTGTAAATTTCATCTGTTAAGTGTATTTCACTAAAAAGGGTAATTACTTTAGATAAAAATCCTTTCCTGCCTAGTGGGAACCTTGGCGGAGATGATGCCTAATGAGATATTTTGCTTTTGTCTGTTTAGAGTAAAATTAGAGATGTTAACTCTGATAACGGTTTTCTCAGATCATTAAAATGTAACGTGTAGAAAAGGCATGTCGAGCTGCGAAGGTTCTGGCTGACATGAAGGAAGCTGAGCGTGAAAGGTTGACTGCCATTCCTTCGGTGGAGAGGGCTATTTTGGTAAGGCAGAAAGTCTTGCCTAAAATGTGAGATTGCCCCACCCTGGTTCTCAGGCAGCTCAGGAGTAAACGGCATTTTTCATTCTTGCGGGTAATAATAAACGTGAGTCAAAATGACACCTTGTTAGAATTAGTCTTTAGTCTGTAAGAGAGATTACTAAATTACAGTGTTGCATTCAAACTGCTCCAGTGAAAAAAGTCTGTCAGCATTTCCATTATAAAGTCAGTTTTTCAGGAGTTTATAATTTCACCATAAAACTTTGGCTGAAATGTCTTCTCTTCTGGTGTTCTGGTTTAAAAAATGCATTGATTGCCCACTTCCATCCTATTTGCCATTCCGGAAATTTGAATATCATTCAAACGGGGTCCTAGAAATGGAATACACAGCATAGAATAAAGTATTCTTGTTAGAACATACTTTATTTGTGCAGAGCAGTATTTTCATTTTGGAAGGCTTTAGGTTTGCCATTTGGTAATCATAAATGTGTTGAATTAATTTTTCTGGTATCTGTCGATTCTGCAGGTGGATTGAAATGTCAGTTCTTGTATATGCCAGGATTATATCTAGAAACATTCCCTCATATATGTATTATGACTGAACTCATCGTTAAATTATGAACACCCCCATTAGTTACTTTTCAGTTCTTTTTTATGTTGCATGTGAGGGTTTGCCATAGAGAAGGAGTAAGGCAAAGAGGGAGGGAGGGAATCCGCACCCCCCACCCCAATTCACTTTACAGTATTACTAGTGTCTAGGAGGAAGCCATTTATTCTTTCTATTGAATTATATCTTTGACTCAGTGTCTTCAATCCAAGTCCCTTCCAGTCTCTCACCTCTGGCTGCTGTGTGAGGGGTTTAATTATTTGCAAACTGCCTTGAAATCCCTGGATGAAAGGCACTGAGTAAGTGCAGAGTATTGTTATTCAGATATGGAATTTAATGATCCATTACAGTTCATCAGGAAAATGCACTTTGCAGTGATGGTAGGAAACGTTCCACCTGATAGAGGGTAATAATAACTGCTTAAAAGTAGGTTCAGATTACAGATGAGACAATTAACTCTAGCCATGTGCTCTTCAATTTGTTGCAATTCATTTTGTGATCAAAGTGAGTCGCAGAAAGCCAGATGGTCAGGTTCATGATCAAATCTCTCCTAGGCCAGCCCTTTTACTTCTGGGCCCACTGTCTGTACTGCCGACAGGACTTATTCATTAGCGCTTGTGAGCTGTTCCTCAGAATTCGTGATCGAGGCTCCTGTGATGCAAACAAAAGGGCTCAGACCAATCTGTATTGTTGGGAGCAATTTAATTTTACTTGGATTAACTAGTGCTTAGTGTCCCTGGTATGGATCCAGCCTTAACAAGGGACGAGAGAGATCCCAGTGGCTCTCTAGCTCAGCTGTGCAGGGCTCTACTGCCCTACTTTTTGTACTTCAAATTTCAGGGGCTATGGTTTCTGTTTTGTTGTAAATGCTGCCTTGATGCTGAATGAATGACAGAATACTTAGGTAAATAAACACCCTTCCTGTTTGGCTGAGGGGGTGGGGAGCAAGACCAGCTTCGTGGGCATATGACCCGTACCATTGCACGGGTCCCTCTCCCCGTCATCTGCTCAGAAGGACCTCACACTTGGTTTACTCTTCCTCTGTTGTCTTCTTGAAATCTTTTAATAATTCTTGAATACGGGGCCCTTCATTTTCATTTTTCATTGGTCCTGGAGTGGGGCGGGAGCATAGCCCACAGGGGCAGGTAACCACTACTTTGTGTCAGCTCTTTTTTGTCGACTGTTGCTAGGCAGGAATGGGTGGGAATACTGGCTTTGTGTTGCCACATCATCTGATTTTTCCAAGGGAAGCTGGATATATGGATTTTTTATGTGGAATCCCTAATTTTTAAATATTAGCTCAAAAATTTTTAAATGTTGGATGAGAACATATGTAAGAGCTAGAGCTGGCCTGCACGCTTTCACCACTGAATAGGCTAATACATCTTATTGTTTAATATTTCTGTATTTGGCTATTTTCTAAAGGCCTGGCTCATAGTAGATGATTTCTGAATCTCCACCAAATGAATGGTTGCAGCTACCGGGAAATTGAAAGATGGAAGGAAAACAAAACTCAAAATCAACATTGAGTCCCACTCAGGAATTGATAGCTTTCTTTTAAACAGAATACAACATGAAAGGCCAAATAAGTAATACCATGGGCACTGTGTAATCCTCTGCAGGTAAATCGTCCATCACTTTTGAACCACCTGCCCTCTCTTTAGTTGTTATTGACCAGATAGGGAAACTTGGCTATTTAATGCCTGAGGACCTCCATAAAAATTTGATATTTGAGAACACTCACTAAAATAATAGCTGCGATTTATTGAATGCTCACCATGTGCTAGAAACAGTGCTCACTACTTTACCTTTACTTATCTCATTGACTCCTCAAAGCAACCCTGTGAAGTAGGCATTGTGCCCATTCTACAGAAGAGGAAAGTTCTCATTTTATGTTGGAAAGAATTTCATCTGAATGCAGTGTGTGTTTTCTTGACCGTCGAAATGTTATTTTGCCATCCTACAGACACAATTCAGTTCTGAGGCAATGCCTGGGTATGGGGTAGAGAACATAGCATACAGAGAACATGGTCCCTACCCTCATATAGAGGAACGGAGAACAAAAGATGTGCAACGGATTTGTTAAAATCTTTGATTTAGACAGCAAACACAGCTTCTGCCTCTCTTTCCTCTCCTTTCCCTAACTGGATTTTGAAGAAGCTCCAGTGACATACGACCCTGTCAGAGGCAGTAGCTGCCGTTCAGAAGTCAGGGCTGGGTGTAAAACTTGACATTTCTTTGGAAAAGAAGATAAGCTTTTTGCATACCTGGGGAAATGTCAAGGAAAGTGGCACCAAGGGCTTGGGAATGTTAGAAAAATCACTCCTGTGTTATCAATGACAGTGTGTGACATATTCCTGTCCCACCTTTAAATTTTCCATAAATATTTACAAATTGTTCAAATCCAAACTGAAACCTGCTGTGAACTAAACATTTTGTAAACTCAGTAACATTGCCCAGCATATCACTCATATTACATAGCTTAATAGAAAAGTCTTTCTTTCTTTGTCAATTCAAGATTTTTTCTTTTTCTTTCTTTTCTTTTTTTTTTTTTTGTTAATTTCAAATGGCAGCCTACCTAAAACTGAAACTTAATCTTACCATCAGCATGCTACTCAGCTTCCTTAAAGCTGGAAGTATCCTCAGAATCACCACTATGTCCTTTTCAAGGACCATTTTTTTTTCTAAAGAATATTGAAATTGAACCTTGTCCTACTAATGGCACTACTTCAAAAATCAGGCAGGAATTTTGCCTTTGTTTTTCTTTGAGCTATTTTTTTTTTCCAAAATAATAAATCTCCCCAATCTGAAAGCATTTCACGTACTCGTTCATTCTAGTCATTGGAATTATAGCCAAAATGTCTCTCAGTCTTCCCCAGTGACTTCATAATCACCATTTCTCCAGCATATTCCCTGGTTAACTTCTCTTTTGTTCCTTAGCCTGATAATAAATTGTCCTTTGGTTCTGAGATGTGTCATTTTCCTCCTTGACCTTTTTGTTCTTCTCCCTAGGGCTGTAGGATGCTGCAGAGAGCGGTGCTTGGTTGCTAGCTCCCTCCCATTCTTGTGTCAGTTTTCATTTTCTTCTTCCCCAAGCATTTAAATCCTCCACTTTCCAGCCTTCCTGTGCTTCATTTGTTCACGAGCCCGCAGCTGGCGTCTTATCAAGACTCCAGGTTAGTTTCAGAAGAAAGCTTTTCTAGTTTCCGAATCTTCCATTGGTTCTTGTCTTGCACCATTCTTCTCTCTTCTCCCCCTATCACTTTTTGCAGATGCTTCAGGAATTTCCTTAGGACACTCTGAGAGTCTAAAACCATTGAAGGCTTAGACTTTCACTTTGGAGCTTTAAGTTGGGAGAGCCCAGCACAGTTTTTCCATTCTGTAAGAAGGAAAATAAAATGAAGGTGCACACTCGGCAGGTTTCCTTGGTATCTTGGTATCCACGAATTACTGAAAATTTTTATTTTCTTTCCTTCCTGTATTCTCCTAAGCAACAGAAGCTCACAGATGCCAAAAGATAAGCCAAATGTCTAGAAACGCCATTCTTTAGAGGCATATGCCTTATTCATTCACTAAACTAGTATATACCGAGTATCTTTTATGTGGCAGGCATGGTGTTAGGCTATCGTGGTGCTAGTGGGGAGCGAACCCAGGCCTGGTCCCTGCCCTCGTGAAGCATACCATCTAGTAGGAGGCTAACATTAATCAGATAGACACAGAGAACTCATTGCATGTTCTGTGAAGGAAAGTTCTCCATGCAGAAGAGTGTAATGGGGGGATGTGACCTGGTTCGGAGGTTGGGGCAGCCCTCCCTGAGGAATTGTGGAGTGAGTTGCCATCAGAGCCCGTCTGACACTTGGGGCTTCCTCTTTCACCCTAGCCTCCTAATCTTATTAATTCACTGCTATCTTCGGCCCTTTGGAGTATTGCATAAACCATGATATAACCCCTTGGGCCGTTTTGGCAAATAATGGTTCCTGTATACAGAGTCCAGAATTGATTTATTTACCCGTGTCTTTAGAACCTGATAAAAACAGAATGGTTACTTGCCAAGAGTACAGTTCATTTTCATACTTGGAAAAAAGTTAGTTTACTGATTTTGAACATATTTAGGGTCATTTTGACAACATTTGAACGATTACGCAGACATTTTGACAACATTTGAACGATTACACAGACATTCCGTCCCAGTTGGCTGGTGTGTGAGGGCGCCTAGGCAAGAATCTTCAGTGGAAATACGGGTTCAGCTTCTGTCTGAAGGTCTTGCCTACCTCAGAGCAGGAAGGTCTCCAGTGTCTCCAGACCAAGCAAGATGATTTAGGCTATTCTTAGCACAATTTAGGAGTGTTGACAATGTCTAAAACAAATGAACTGTGCTGTAACTAACACACCTTTATTCTCTTTTTCTTCAATAATAGCTAATCTGTGTTGGGAGCTTCCTATGTATGTTACTCATATTAATGTATTTAATCTTCATAATAATCCAGAGCTCGGTGTGACCGTTAGAAGCCGAGGCACAGGTGTCATCCAGCTATTGAGTGGTGGGGCAGGGATTAGAAACGGGGTGTCTGACACCAGAGCCTGTGGTTACCAGGCTATTCTGCCTCCCTTTTCCTTTTCTTCTTCATTTGAGGTTGGAATGCTTTCTGCCAGTTCTCAGAAGTGGAAATAAAGGCTAGTTTACTAAAATATTAGATAAATTGTTTATGTTTATATGAAAGTTAAAATTGAAAAATAATTTCTCAATCCACTTAAGTGAAAATATCTCTTGTCTTTCACATGGCTCGCTTGCTAATAATTGCATTGCCCAGGTCTAAGTGTCCAGTTGGGGATCAGAAAGTGGAAGTGATAACATGTAAAGACAAAAGAAGAGCTAGACGTAGAACATGAGTCCCGTGGCTCTGTCCCTAGGGTTTTCCTGTAGGTCAGGCTCCTCTTGTTACATGAAGAATTTGTTTTCAGCTTTTTGGATTTTTTTTTTCTGATGAGGTAAGAAAAGGTGAAAGAAACCATTCCTATAATAGGTTGATTATTCTACTGAGGAGGGAGAATTTAATTCAGAACCAATTCCATTAGAGCTCCTAATTAGAAATATTAGCTGCTAGCAACAGATACAAGTAGGTAACCTTTGCTCTCATTCTAGTCAATTTCAGGAAGAGATTATCTTGCCAGATTAGCATGTTGCAATTCTCAACTGGAGACTTGAATAGTTTTAGAGGACTCAACTAGGCAGTTGATTTGGCAGTGACCCCGATTACCTTAGGTTTGCAGGGTCACTGTTTAGAATGCTGACTCAACTTTGCCCTGGGTCAGACATCCAAGTTGTCTTCTTTAGTCGAGAGGCATTATTCTTGGGAGCTGCTGGAACATTAAGCGTCTGTGTAGCTCAGTTTGTGACGAGATTAAAGTGTATGAATGTACTATGCTTATTTTTCAGTTTTTAGTTCAAATTTTGAAGATGGCTAAATGGAGAGATGCTTAGTGTGTCACTGTTGGAGGTTTTAAGTGATTAAAAAAATCAAGCAGATGAGTGCATAAAGATTTCTGTGCAAACAATGATGAGCTTAAATTAAAGCTGCTGATTTAGTATGAGAATTACTTGCATTGATTTGTAGGATATCTACATGGGTTCAAGATTCCATATTATGCAAATGAATGAGCCCTGAAGAGTCAAACTGTGAAAAAAAGGAAATTAACTATAAAAGATATTATTACCTATTCAGCAAGAGGAAAATGTAGACATATTTGAGAGTTAACTCTTGTTCTTCATATATCTTCTTGGGAAGATGAGGATCGGGGATGATGATCTTCGCTGCAGTTGTAAAGAAGGTAGGCAAGGTTTGCTATCAGTTCTCCCAGTGTCCTCTTTCTGTCCTTACTTCTTCACGCTGTGCTTTGCTGCCTTTTGTCCATCCAGTACCCTTAACTAATCTCCTCCTTCCCTTTCAAAACCAATCTCAGGAAAAGATTTTATGGAAAAAGTTTTACTAGGGTATAAATAACTGAGCATATATACCTAGTGCATTACTTCTTTCCGAAGAATCAGCATATTACTAGGATACAAAGCCAAAGAAATAAAACCTGAAACTGTGAATAGTAGAATTTCACACACTGGTAACCTGATGTTGGGAGGAAATTTCTGAGTGAAGAGAGGGCTGTTTATAACTCCAACCCTGGACGGAGGATATAGACAAGGAGCTTAGAGAATATAAGCGAGTGTAATATTAAAAATATAAAGGGCAGACGATTTTTAATGTTGTAATATATTTGTCAGTGGGCATCACCTTCCTCTTGCCAGAAACTGGATCTGGTCACAGATCTAAATAGCAAGATTGTGTGTTTTTTGACATTTAAACAGAGCTTCGGGGAAAGTCACTTGGTCTTTAATTAGGAATTTTTGTCAGTCAGTAACAGTGAACCTGAAATACTCTATTATCCTTAAATATTGAATTTTAAGAGAAAAATAATAATAATTTAAAAAAGCAGTGCCTCCCACTCACCTGACTCCCCACCCTACAGTTTTATTGATAAAAACCGAGTTGATAAATTCAAAATTGGCAGGCCTTATTCTATGGAAGGTGGTAAAATCTAGATGTTTGGTTAATGAAACCATACTGATTTTGCATACAGATATTGCCTGTGTAACACCCAGTTGAGAAGAGTCTGAGCTGCCTTCCATACTACCCCTCCCCCACCGCAAACTCCTCCAGTAACCATGCTATGTTGAGTTGATGGCGCCATCTAGTGCTGATCTCTGGAACTGTCTTGCTGGACTCACCATCTCTTATTTTCCCTTTGCTGTGGGTTAGATTACTGAGCAGACCAGAAGAGTGCCTCTCTGGGAGTCCATTGTCTAACTCTCCAGTAATTCCTACTTTTCCTCTGTCTTTGTAATTTACTTATGTCTCCATGCCTTCCTTTCTGCCTGACTCCATTTCTTTCTATTTCTCTCTCTCTACTGTCTCCTCTTTGTAGCCCTCCTTCTTTCATTCTCTTCCAACTTTTGACCAGTTTAGGGGAGGAAAAAAAATCAGTACTCTCAACTGATATTTTTTTCTAATGATATATTATGCCACAGTCAGAGAATGTCATGCATTTTAAAGCAAAATTAACAAACCGTATTAAAGAACCAGAGTGAAACTAAAGACGAAATTCTCAAGTCTCAGTTAGAAGACTGTCCCCTCGTCTCCTCTAATTACATGTTTCCTTGCACACAATCAATAGTATTTTCTTTAGTTTTTAATTGGTTTTAGAACTACTGTTATAGAATTATTTTTTTCTTTTTAAATTGCAAATTTAACTTCATTAAAATTTATTTTTAAAAATTTTCAATGACAGTTGACATTCAATACCATATTGGTTTCAGGTATACAGCACAGTGGTTGGACATTTATATAACTCATAAATATCACTCATGTTTTAAATTCAGGATACTTTCATAAGATATCTTAGAACATCATATCATCGGTATAGTGTTGTTTCTATGGGGAAATGTGTCCTGACTTCCAGACAACCAGTTTTCCTGTAGATTTTTGTATCTTCTATTAGATGAGATAAAAGAATGAAAGACGTGTAGGACAAAGCCTGAGATGTGACTATTCCATAACGTTTGTGGGATCTGAATTAGTATACAGCTTTAAGACTCCCACATCAAACAATAAATTTTAAATTTCCACTTATGTTAAGCATCTTGATATTGTGGGTTTGAAAATAAGTCCCCTCTGAAAAACAGGAACTGCGCTTGTCTGTTACCAGTTTTTGTGGTCGATACGGCAACTATTCTGATTTTTCAGAAGAGGAAAAGCAGTTAAATCCAGTTAAAATTAAAACGAGTTAAAATTAACTAGTTCGTGAGATTTGAATGCAGCTGTTCCACACATCACAACACTGTGAGTTGTTTGTTTATTATCACTATTAATTACTATTAGTTGCTACTACCACTTTTTAAGCCATGGTATAGATTATTTATATTTTTGGTTTAACCTTGGGAAATAGGAACTGCAACGGTAGAGAGGTTCCTGTTTGCTAATATGCATGTACCTTGTTTTTGTTTTTGCTGGGTAGGTGTGTGCACCTTCTGTATGCAAGAGTAATTTAGCCTGTCAGCAGTTTCCTACCAGCAGTGCTTGCTGACTCATGCAACTGTTGCAGTGCTCAGCTGGCCTCACTGTCAACTGCCCACAGTATCAGCTCTGCCCTGGGAGAGCACGGAGCATTTTAGCTGCTGAGAGGCTATTTTCAGAACTGTGGTCACTGCTGAGCTGGGTTCCCCTCTCCTTCTAGCAGCCAAACATGGACTTTTGGTTGCAGGGTAGAAAATTAGGCATATTTCTTCTATTCTACTTTTGTAGAGACTGCGTAAGAATCAGCGATTCTGGGACTCCCTCAGAAAAACCGATTTTTACTTCATTTTAAATTTAAGAGGAGAGGGGTGAGGAGAAGGTAATGAGGGAAAATACTATTTCCTCCGTAGCGCCAGAAGGAACTTGCATGAACCTTTAACTTAGGCTTCTTGGTGTAACCGAAACCTGACCCACTTCTCCCTCTGTGAGTACTATGCCTTGAGTAGGAAAGCAGGAGAGTGGGTGTGGAGTGGCCAGCCTCACATTGTTTTGTGTGGCTCAAGTCCTTAAGTAATGACAGATTTTGTTGGTATCCGTTGCACATTATTAAAGTTAAAAAAAACCCACCTGACCTCAGGTCATTTTAAAGCTGACGTGTTTTCAGAGATGGTTTCACTGTTTGCTTTTGGAGTTCACATGTACTTATTTTCATCGGAAAGTGTGAAATGTTACTTTTTTGAGGTTTCTAAATAAACTTCCTTTTGTACTTACAAGTTGATCAAATCATCCTAAATTATCTTGAGAAATGAGATCAACTGGGGAAAAGAAAGCTTGGTACACCCTAAGGAGTTCTCCTTTTTTTTTTTTTTTTTTGCCTCAATAAGCATTCTAAAGCAGCTTTGACCAGTAATAAAGAAAAAGCCAAGCCACAGTGACTGTGTGTAACATGATGTTGATGGAAGTTCTTGGTTTCCGCCGATACAAATGACTCATCAGTATCAATAGAATTGTGACTTCTAATAATAACACAGTGCAAGACCTTCAAAACATGTGGTTTTAGCCCTAGCTGTTAGTGAAAGGTTGGAAAATATTAGTTTAAGCCTTTTTTTTCTGATCTCTTGATTTCACCCAAGTATAAAGTTGTTTTTTGTAGGTGTGATGATCACACTATTGTTTTTTCATCTTACTGTTTTTAGTTTCGTTATGACCAAGTAGCCAAACTCAGATCATTTCATCGTTTAGAAATCTGTGCAGTAAGCATCTCCTGTCAGGGCTGTGTTTTGAGGGAAATGTGGCTGAAAAGCAAATCCTCCCTCAACAGAGAAAGGAAAAAACTGGTACAGACAACAGTCCACTGAGCTGCTTGCCTCCTACACAGCATCTATTGTGGAGGGCTGTGGGATTGCTGACTAGCCCTATCGCCATGTGAGTCATTGTCAAGGGATTCCAAGAGGAAGGTTAACAGAAAATTCGAGTCAGAGGAAAGGGCAGAGTGGAGAAGGAGCAGTTATCACAGGAAGAAGGGTGCTGCCCCATTTCCGCTGCTAAGGGGATGCCTAGAGACCCTGAGTATCACAGGGAGTTTAATTGTATGCTCATATTTTGCAGCCTGTTTACTTCCGTCTGTATATGGGAGCGTTCTTGTTTTTTTGTTTAGTGTTGGTTTGTTTTTTCCTGCAGTTTGGCCGGACAATTCAAGATCACTATCTTAGCTCTGTACCATAGCAGTCTTAGCCAGGAGCTTTTCCTTTTCACATTCTGTAGTGGAAGCAACTGAATTTCTAGAATATGAGACCCACATCTGCATTTACATTTATATAGTGTTTTCTTTCTAAATATTTCATCGTTAGCAATGTTCTGTCATTTGTTTCTTAGCTACTTCCTTGCTACGTCAGCCTTGATCTTGGGAATTAAACACTTTAAAGCGAAGCTGAAAATTAGAATTGTGGACCGTAGGAAGAAATATATCTTTGTGGTTAGGTGGGCCCAAATGCATAACCAGAGTTTAGCAGCCATTGCTGATGAAGGCCTCGCACGTGCACTGCATTTCAGGGAAGAGTCACAGACTGAGTTACCAAGCCTTCTGCACTGCACTGCTGCCATTAGAAAGGAGTTCTTGAAATCATCTTTCTACCTGTAGGCTGAGACCTGCCCTGTCCAGTTAGAACTTCGTAACTGTATCTTCATTTGTATCTATGTGGACTATTTGGAGCAGCTTCATAACCACCAATCAAAACACAATTCAAACCAATCAGAACAGACAATTCAGACCAGTCAGGACTGTGATATTTGGACCAATCAGAACTGTACAGTTTGGATTCTTCATTTGCATAAAAATGGAGCAATGGGGAACCAGGGCTGGATTCTATAAAAGGTGGCCTCTCCTTTATCTTAAGGAAGCACACTTTCCCTTTCCTCCAGAAGCTGCTTTCCCCTGGTTTGCAAGTTGTTCACGTGAATAGTTTCTCCTCTTTCTGCACCTCAGAGTAAGGACATTTGTTGACAGAATTTTATTAGCTCAAATTTTGTGTCAGTCCTGCCTCTTTCGCACTTCATTTTAGATGGATTTTTTTTTAAGTGTCCTGCCATCTTTTCAGCATTTGGGATTTTTAATATTCATACCTCCCATGTTATTCTTTTTACCCTTGTGTCTTACTACCCAGTAGAGTTTCCTTTCTGGGCCTCTTTTTCTTTCCCTCTCTTGGCAAGTGTTTTCATTTCTTTCTCCGTGTGAACACTTGATTCTTCTCATTTGTTCTCTTAGATTCTGTTGGCTCCTGTCTGCGTGCCCACACCCATTTCTCACCCCATTCTTGGACAGAATTGGGCATGTGCACACACGTGCATGCACTCTGTGTATATATGTGTACTCTGTGTACACATGTGCACCTTACATGACGCCCCTCACTGATCGTGATCTCTTGCTCATTGGGACACCCCCACAGCAGTCTCAGGTGCTACTCTTGCCATCCTTGCAAACAGCTGGTTCCTGGAAGGAGTCATTCAGGTAGGAAGGAAATCGGAAGGAGAGCAAGACTGGCTTCCCGCCTGTGACTGAGAATGCACCCTGGGAAGGAGGCTGGTTTCGGAGGACCAGGAAAAGGCCCAAGGGAGGCCCCAGCTTCAGAAGCCGGGGAGGGGATGAGGTTGGGCTCAGGGATGATAGCAAAGGAAGACAGATGTTGAGATGGTTGGAGTTGGAGATCCTGATTGGGTCAGAAATGCATCTGGATGGATAGGTGGCTGAGAAGAATTAAGGAGAAGAAAAGGCTCATAACCCAGGATATGAAAGAAAACAGAGATCTTCAAATTGCTTCTAGCTGATAAAATGCTCGAACAACCTGGTAAGGTCATAGGAACAGGTGGGAGAACCCCCCGGGACACCCAGTGAGGAATAGATCTTTCCTCAGAGAGCCCTTCCCTGACTGCCCTGTGGAGTGCAGGGACCACCTTCTTTCCCAGGTTCCCCACCCCCTTTCCTCTCCTTCCTTTTCTCTGTAGATTTTATCACCCTCTGACATGCTGTATGTGTTGCTTGTTTATCTGTCTCCCTCACTCTGACTTAAGCTCCAGGAGCTCAGGGGTCTTTGTTTCCTTTGGTCCTTGTGGTATTTCCTGTGCCTGGAAAAGTATCTGGCACTCACAGGGTGCTCAATAAATGTGTATTTCTTGAATGAATGAATGAATGAATGAGTGAATGAATGAATGAATGAATTCACTGACTCTTCTTCTTTAAAAATCACCTGTGGCTTCTTGCTGCCCACAGAAGTAAACTCCTCAGCAGAACATTTAAGGCAAAAGATTTATACACTATGAAGATAAACCAGAGCATTCGGAGAGCATTTAAAGCTCTTTATAATTTGTTCTCACTCTACCCTTTCAGATATATTTTTCATTAATGTTTTCTTTATATTGAACTTTAATGTCTCTTGAACTAATTTATGTTTTTATTTTGTACAGTTTCCTAGTGTATGAATTATCTACATTGATTCTGAAGTTCTTTTAATTTATCCTAAAATTACTTCTTGGACAAATCAGTAATTACTTATTGAAGACTTGCTCTTTGCAGAGAACTCTGTTAGGCACAGATTACGATGTGCAGAATAGCATACCAGTAAAAAGTATGGTCCCTTTTTGTAGTGAAGTTGTTTTGCATTGGAGATGACATGTATAAACATGAAGCATTTGAAGAACAGTGCATGGCAATATGTGCTCAATGGCCAGGATGAATAGTAGAGGTAAGTGTTGTAGGAGTTGGGAAAAAGAGGGTCAGCAAGGTTTGGAGGACGGAGAAGATTTAAAAGGAGGAGTTGAATCTGTATATGTTCTGAAAATATTGTGGGTATTGCTGAAATGGTCTTTAATTCTCTAGTCGATGCCCTTCGTGATTTTATAGATGTCCGGTTCATCAGCTTTTTTGTTCCATATCGATCATTGTCAGCATGTCTCTTGACCATTCTTTTTTT
The DNA here is from genome assembly GCF_000325575.1 of Pteropus alecto. Classification (NCBI taxonomy): domain Eukaryota; kingdom Metazoa; phylum Chordata; class Mammalia; order Chiroptera; family Pteropodidae; genus Pteropus; species Pteropus alecto. Next base: position 9,009,115 of record NW_006494614.1, read on the forward strand.
AAATTAAATTTATTGAGGGTGACGTTGGGTAATAATATCATATAAATTTTATGTGTACAATTCTACAAGACATCATCTGTATATTGCATTATGTGCTCACCACCCAATGTCTAGTCTCCCTCCATCACCATATATTGACCGCCATTACCCTTTTCTACTCCCCTACCCCATTTCCCTCTGGAAACCACTAAACTCTTGTCTGTGTCTATGAGTTTTTGTTTGTATTGTTTGCTCGTTGCTTTCAGTTCTGTATCTCACGTATGGGTGAGATCATATGGTTCTCAACTTTTTCCGTCGACTTATTTCGCTTAGCATAATTTCAAGATCCATCCATATTGTTGCAAATAGCAGTATTTCATCTTTTCTTGTGGCTGAGTAATATTGTATTGTGTGTGTGTGTGTGTGTGTGTGTGTGTGTGTGTGTGGTACATATATATACCACATCTTCTTTATCCAGTCATTTATCAAACAACACTTTGGTTTCCCTTGACCATTCTTAAGATGCAGTAAATGGAGGGATATGAAGATTCTAAATGCAGACCCATGAAATTCTATTATAATAGGATGAAAGGTTTAAAATGTATCAGGAGTTCTTCACATTCATTGGAAGAATATGTGAATAGAACTTCTGTTCACTAAAGTATGAAGAATGAGAAAACAAGCCTGAAGTAACTGCTGATATTTGTGACACATATATAGGACTGGTCTAGCACATGTAAATAACATATACAAATCAATAAGAAAAAGCCAGATAACTCAATAGAAAAATTGTACTGTACTTTCATATACTTAGGTACTTCATAAAAGAAACTCAGATGGATATTTTAATCAAACACATGCAAATTAAAATTGTAATAACATTGTAATAACATAACAAATTAACAATTGTAATAACAGGCTTTGAATTGACAGAAATTTAAAAATCTGACAATATCATATAGTGACAAGGATGTGGATGAATGGGAATTCTTGTATATAGTTGGTAAGAGTATGATTTGATACAATTGCATTGGAAAAATTTGCTATACCTAACTCAAGTTCAACCTGCTTATAACTTACAACCCAGCAGTCTTACTCATAGGCATATATGTAGAAAAAGCTCTTACTCGTGTGCTTCAAGAAACATGGGCAAAGATGTTCAAAGAAGCATTGTTTATAAGAGCAAAAATTAGAAACAATCCAAATACACATCAGTGTTTAATCAAATCAACACATTTTGCTGTATGTATGCACTGGGATACTATTTGGTAGTGAAAAATGAGCTATTAACACCACATAAAGGAGGGTGTGGAGAGGCAGGAAGCTTAGTGGTTTAGAGCAAGGATTCTGCCTGGGTTCGAAATTCGATTCTGACACTTATTTTGTGATCTTGGTCAAGTTTCTTAAGCTCAGTGTACTTCAGTCTTCTCATCTGTACATTGGGGAGAATAATGTCTACCTGATAGAGTTGTTAGGGTTAAATGAGTTAATATTTGTGACATGCTTAGGAGAGTGACCAGCATGTAATATGTTATGTGTTTGTTAATTAAAAATGCATTCCTCAGTATGGATGAATCTCACAAACATATTGTTGAAGGAAATAAGCCAGACATTGAAGAACATGTGATGTACGATCCCATTTATGTAAAGTTCAAAAACGTGTAAAACTAAATACATTGTTTGGGATGTAGATGTAGATGGTAAAACTATAAAAAAAAAAGTAAGAGAATTATTGTCACCAAAAAATCAGTATAGCGGTTACTCCCAGAGGAGATGGAGTGGAATATGATGGGGCAGGGACTCCTTAGGTGCTTTCCAGGGTCCTGGCTCTGTTTTATTTCCAAGCTGAAGAGTAGTCCTAAGGATTTTTTAAAAAATTATTTTTTATAGCTGTATGTGTTTTATGCATATGTGTATATGTGTGACATATTAGGTAATGCATTTTTAAAAGGATTTTGAGAGTTGTTATTTTCTGAAAATATTTCTGATTTGATCTGCTATTTTAAAATTACCTCAGAGAATGCTAAGCCCAAAGCAGCAAGATGACATTTAACAGTAATAAATGTAAATTTCTACATTTGAGTTAAAAAAAAAAAGTTGTTCAAGTACAGAATTTGCACACCTGCTTGGTACCAGTTTCTCCACAAGATTGTGAGTTGCCAGCACGGTATGGTTCTTGGTTCTTAGGGAAGGTGGCACCTTCTTGGAGCCATGTTAAGAGAGCTGCCCTGTTTATACAGGGTAGCGAAATGGTCCTACTCAACTATTCACAAGCCAGGCTGTCCTATGTATGGAATACTATGCCCCATCCCAAGGGACAAGTTTGAGGAAGATGTTGACTACGGAGGGAGCGACCTCTGTGATCACGATGTTTAGGGATCTGGAAACTGGCCGGTTTTAAGAATGGCCAAGGAAGTGGGGATGTTTAATGTGGAAAAGAGGAGATATAGGGAGAGAAACAATATCTTCCAACATTAGAAGAAGCATACTTTTTTTATTGCTCCACGAACAGATCCCTAAATTGTCTATTGGTGGAGGCAGGTTTCAGCCCCTGGTCTAAGCAGAGGCTGGGGACTTCCCTTAGGCTTGACTAGAGCCTCACTACCTGACATATGGTCCCTGGATCAGTAGCTTGTTAGAATGCAGAGTCTCAGGCCCACCCCACACAATTTGCATTTTATCAGGATCCCCCTGGCACTCGTACATACATTGAAGTTTGAAAGGCACTGGGCTAAATGTCTCTTAGATCCCTCTTCATAATTCTTAGCTTTTATTTAGTAAACTACACTTAGTAAACTGAAAATCAATTCAGAATGCCTGACTGTAGTTAATAATACTGTATTATATATTTGAAAGTTGCTAAGAGAGTAAATCTTAAAAGTTCTCATCACAAGAAAAAATGAATTTGTAATTGTGTGTGGTGACAGATGTTAACTAGACTTATTGTGGTGATCATTTCACAATATATACAAACATCAAATTGCTATGTTGTACACTTGAAACTAATGTTATATGTCAATTATTTCTTAATTTAAAAAAAATTTTAAATAAAATGCCTGAGTGTATTATATGTACATAAACCCAAACAAGTATTTGTTGCTCAATTAATTTGAAGTGGATTTGTCAGTTTTCTCCCTAAAGTAAAAGTTAGGTTGCTTATATATTTGGGCAGCTTACAGCGATTAAAATATAACAGTGTTTTATTCTTTTTAATATATAGGACTAGATTCTTGCTTAAAAAGTCTATTAATTTTTTCAGATTTTTCTTTTATATTCATTAAAATTGCCAGAGTAGATTGAGGTTTTGAATACCTGTTAAGAAGGCCCACAAGAGACATTTAAATAATAAAAGCATTTCATTGATTTTATATTTAGCTTATTTTTTTTTTTTGCTTGTACATATTTCATATTTTGACATTATGGGAACCTTTGAAGTCAGAGTATTTTATAGTGATTCTCCACAGTAGCCTATATCTTTTAGATTCTAGATCTGAGATCAGGCAAATAAAATAGTTTTACCTTTTCCCCCTCAAAAGATCATGACTAACTTAAGCTCATTTCTTTTTTTCCTTAAATATTTTGGTACTTATCCTTTTTAACTGATGAAGTTCAGGTGGAATCCATGATTCATTTCATCTTTCCCCTTTTATGTAATTAGTCATTTATTCTTTTGATGGCAACCGATACTTAACATGATAGTCATAAAATTCCAAAATAAAGAAGTTCTTAAATGACTTACAATCAGATATAAAAAATGCCTCACAGTATGGCAAAATGAGTGGGAAAAAACTTCTCATGAATAAAAAATATTCTTTAAGGCCATATAACCATGAGTTATTTGGTTTAAGCATATATTTCCAGATCTATTTTCTTTTGGCATGTTGGTCAAGGAAACTATACTTTGACAGCTGGCTTAGATAATATTTGGTGTATGTATGTCATCTGGATGAGATAATGTATGACAAATGGCTTTATAAAATGGTAAAGTATTATAGACATTTTAATAACTTTTGTGCGTTATAATTAGATTTTAATTTGAGTTTAGCAAGGTTTTCCCCTCTTTTATAGGACTGACTTTTTAAAAAATCTTAATTCTGCCTTAGTGAGATTCTTCAAGTTTTGATTTTTTAATCCAAAAATGATTGCAAACTAATGTCACCATGCTCCATCATATTAGTAGCTGGCTGGGAGGTGGAAGGCTAGACTTTTTTCTACCAGCTTGCTTGCTTGCTTAATTTGTTCATTCATTCGTTCACTATGAATATATACTGAGCACTTTCTGTGTGCAAAGGTCTGGGTTGAGTGCTCTTGGAAGGACATAAAATAAATGAGAGTTCCGACGTCCAAAAAGTTTTGTAATTTGTAAATTTTTTTAACAATCATAGTACCTTACCGAATTTTAGATTACTAGATCGCCATTTTAAACATTGAATAGATATGAGATTGATGTTGAATTTAATAGCTGTTAAAAATACAATTGCTTCAAGTATATTCTTCAATTTTTAAGAGTATAGTTTAAAAACATTATTAAATATCCCTATGGGGTTTATGTGATCTTAGGTTTTTTTTTTCAAAATGGTTTGAAATCTCATATTTCAGGCTAGTCTGTCCAATATGGTAGCCACTGGCTACATGTGATATGACTTTTGAGACTTGAAATGTGGATAGTTCATATAGAGATGTGCTAAGTGTAAAATATACACTGATTTCAAAGATTTAGCATACCAAAAAAAGGACAAAATCGTTCTTTAATAATTTCTCTAGTTTAGTTTAGTTACGTGTTGAAGTGATAATAGTTGGCATATATAAGGTTAAATGAAAGTATTCATTTTACCTGTTTCTTTTTACATTAAAAAATGCAACTACTAGAAAATTTCAAGTTACATACGTGGTTCATGTTATATTTCTATTTGGAAGTGCTTGTCTAAACTCTAAAGTGTGGAGTGGTTGAGACCTCCCAGAGAAAAGAAGACCAGAGTTTAATAGAGAGTTAGAGATGAGATGCCACCGACAGAACACACTTACTTGAAGAAGAAATCCCAGGCTGCACCTTTGCCCCACTTTCAGAGATGCCTGCTTTCCTGAACCCACAAAGAGCCTATTTCAGGCCAGTGATAAGCATTAATATATCTTTTTTGCTGAAAATCACTGTTATGTCATTTGATCTTTGCTGTTCGCTTCGTTTTATAGAAGGTGGAAGCCAGAGAAGCCAAGATTGCATTTTCCTGTGCTGAGACACTCTAATTTTCACTCCTGTAAATCTGTTTCTTGAGAGAAGCAGCTAATTTTATTTCATTTAACTTTTACATTTAATTATACATTGAGAGTAGTACACATATCACATACATTCATTATACTGATGAATTTTCACCAGGCGAGCACTGATATAATCAGTTCCCAGGTTAAGACACAGAACTAACTAGAACTACCCCAGAAATCTCTTATGCTCCCTTTTAGTAACTACCCCTCCCATGGTAACCACTACTCTGACTTTTAAAAGCATAGATTAGCTTTGCCTGTTTTTGAACTTTATATAAATGGAATCATATAGCATATACTATTTTGTATCTAGCTTCTTTCACTAAGTAATATATTTGTGAAATCCATTCATATTGTCGTTGCCTATAATGGTCGACTTTGGATTCTCAGTGCTAAATTGTATTCCATTGGGTTAATATACTACTATTTATCCATTTGTGCAGTTTTCAGGGGTTTCTGTTGTTGTAGTTATTATGAATAGCACTGCTGTTGAACATTCTAGAACATATGTTTGGATGACCACATGCATTTCTGTTGGCATATATGTAGGATTAGAATTACAAAAACAGCTTAATTATTAAATCGTCTTGTAGATGAGGCTGAAATTGGGCTTTGTGATACTCTTGAAGAAAAGAAGTAAAAACTTCAAACTTTTGATGCCTCAAATACTGTGTCAAAATAAACATGAGGGCAGCCATTACAAACGGATACAAGGAGAAGGAATTTTACTGCCTTAACACATTTTGGAAGGGAGAATGAAGACAAAATAGTAAACTCCATCTAGATAAAGCTTGAAGGATTAAGATATTGAAATACAGGCATACTTTGGAGATATCATGTGTTTGGTTCTAGACCACTGCAAGAAAGCTAGTATTCCTAATCTTTTTTGCTGGTGGAGGGTTTTGCCTTCAATTTGTAAAAAACAAACAAACAAAAAACAATATCTATGAAGTGCAGTAAAGTGAAAATGCAATAAAATTAGGTATGTCTGTACTGAATTTGCACCACTCAGGTTTCTCTTATGGTTATACTTTTTTTTTTTCCCCCAAGAGAAATCTTGGCATATGATAGAGGAAAATTAAGATTAGATTATTAACAAGACGCCAGTATTCTAGAGTAGAATAAGGGGTGAATAGCTGGGGTTGTATTTATCGGAGGATAAGGAAATGAAGATGGGCGTGAATAGTTGGAAATTATATCCCAAACCCTATAATGAAAGCTCTAGTTCTCAAAGTTTTACTGAACAAAATTTCCTCCATCCTTTTCTCTTTTGTTTAGAGTAATATGTAGGTAATCAAATTTGCATTCTTGCAAAGAAGGCAATTATAGATTCCTTAACCTGTTTTTAGAAAAAAATGTTAAGGCAGATGTTTATCCAGCAGCATCCTGTGTGAAAGAAGTTTAGTTCTAGGATTTGCCAACACGGAAGACTTCAGTGTCTACCTTTGCAGCTTCTTAACATTAATCACAATCATTTAAAAATGTGTATTTTATATTTAGAGTTGCACACTGGGCAGGGGAAGAAATCCTCCAGTTTTCTTGCTCAGACTCAGGATGACTCTCGGCAAGATACGTGAGATGTGGAAACAAGTGGATAAATACTCTGATAGTTTCTTCAGCCTCGATGGACAGAGAACGTCGTTGCTATTAGTAGTGGTAAATTGGTATTATTTGAGAGCAGAGAATATGATATTAACTCAGGACATAGCTCTTACAGACTGAATGCTTTGTACATGTCGCCTACATTTATAGAAAGCCCCTCCTGTGATTGCTCCATCTTCCAAATTTTGGGTGTGTTTTGGATTATGCGTATATGTTTAAAAGTCACATTTTCTTTAATGTCTATTGATGATATCTTTAGGTTTATAAGTTTTGGGTCAGAATTCGAGCTTATTCAATTTCTTGCTTTCCAAATTAAATATAAAATGAGAGCATGGTGGGGGGAATCAAATTATTTTTAGGTTATATTTGAAGAGCAGGTGTGTTCTCATGATTTACAGTGCAGGTGCATTTTAATTTAATTTGCTTAAAATGACGATTAAAATATTATTCAAGTGGAATAAAGCTAAGTTTTAAAAATTACTTGAAAACAGTTGCTCTTTATTTTTTCCTTCTTTTTTCCTCCACTTGACTTAAGTAATGTGAATTTCTGAAGCAGCGCCTTCAAATAACACTGCTCCAAATGTGTGAATTACATTTATTAAATAAGATCCAGCCTTTTCGTTTGTAGGACAATGTGGGATCATGGGACCATGGGTCTCCTCTCTGTCTAGCCTGATTCTAAGGCAGGAACAGTCCTCCCTGCTTTTGGACCCAGTGACATATTTTCATTTGTCATTGAACACCAACCGGAGGAGAATTACAGCCCCCAAAATGCCCCCACTGGGTCCCCACCCTTTACCAGAGGATTTGCTGCTTCAGCTTTTTAAGTGCCCCAAATATTTCATGTTACGATCGTGCACTTGTGTAGCTAGTTATCAGAGTTGTGTGGGTGTGTTTAGAGGGGTCTCCCCTTAGCTTAGCTTCTGGTCTTGGTGACAGAATCTAAATAACACAGGTTACTCATCACGAGTTGGAGATTTTCCCCTTTTCACATTGATGCTTCTGATATAGTTTTATACGTTGGCTGATTATGTGTGCGTACTTTGCGGCTCTAAGATGCAGCTGGAAAGTGTGGGGGTTGTCTGCTTCCTCTGAGGCTGCTACAGGTGGTCAGGTGGGGGCGGCTGTGATAAAGGTACAGCACCCACTTCCGGCAGCTTGTCTTGTGAGTGCTGTAACCCACAGCCTGAACCCAGTTCGCACTTCAACCTGATTCTCTCCTGCATACTTTATCTTTCGCTTCTTCTGATTTGCCTGTTGAAGGTTTATGACTAAGGTTGTGGTTAAAAATTCCCTTTTTAGGTATGAATAATCTTTCAAATTACTTTGTGTTACAATTTCTTTTTCTTCTTTTGCTGTGGACTTTTTGGATTTTGTAAAAATGAGTCCTAAGAAAAAAATCTTAATATCATAGAAGAGTTAGATAAAGGTTAGGTGGATAATATATCCCCTCATTAAAGAAAAAATAAAAGCAGCTTATGTTCTTGGCAGATTGAGTATGTTAAAATGCATTTTAGGATGGCAGCTCTGCCAGTTATTTAGAACAGATATAGAAAAGCCCATTTCAGAATATTGTTATAAAATCATTAGATTTGGAAAGAGTTCATTTATTTAGTGTGCAATTCACTGCCATGTCTTTTTAATTTCTACGCAGTACTGTCCTTGGAGCTGAGAGAAATGCAAACTGCCCTGGCAGGTTTGCAGTCTCACTAAAAGGGAACCAGCATTTATTAATATGCCTGATGATGTCATAGGAGTTTTGCACGATCTTCAGTCTTTGAGAAAACCTTATAAATGAGGTAATATTATAACTTTTTCAGAGAAAACAGCTGAGGTTCAGAGACATTAAGCACGCACTTAGAGGAACCGTAGTAAAGAGTCAGGCCCCTGGCTCCAGCAGCAATGACCTCTCCAGTGTGTGGGCTGCCTCTCACACTTGGTAATTTAAAGAACACCTTGATTTAGGGACATCCAGTAAGTATTATAGAAGTTCAAAGTCAGGAGTGATGGGGCGCAGCTGGAGTAATCAGAGAAGACCCACGGGGTGGGTGGGAAAAGATGAAAAAGGCAGGGGTGGTAATTAAAAAGATCAAAATGGCAGCAGCAAGTTGGCCAATTTGAAAAGAGACCCGAGCCTCGATACAGGTAGAATTTGTATAGAGCAGCCCGGAGGAGAAAGGGTCTCCTGCACAGTGTAAGTTGAATGAGGGCAGGAATGATAACAAAGGGAGAATGAACACACATACCTAGGAGACGTAAAGGCTAGTCTAGCTGGGAGCCCTCAAGATTTAACACTAAACCAGAACTTATGGTGCTAGGCACTATTCCAAGTTCATTATGTCCTTTATCTTATCTTCACAGCAATCCTCTGAGGGTGATACTATATTATCATCAACTCTCTTTTAGGGATGAGGAGACTGAGGCACACAGCCATTAAGTGATGGCACTGGGATTCAAAGCCTGGCCATCAAGCTCCAGAGCCTGAGCTTTTAGTGACCCCTCTCTACTTACCCTTCACTACTAGGTGATGCAGGTGGTACTGAAGGTTCTTGAATTGCTGGGACCAGTGACAGAAAGATCAAAATAGCAGGGGTGGTGATTGAAAGATCAAAATGGCAGCAACACGTTGGCCAGTTTAGAAAGAGGGAAAAAGAGAAGCAGTTACTCTGAGCTAAATGGTCTAGTCAGGGCAGGTGGGTAGCAAGAGATAGAGGTGAGATTTAAGGATCAGCAGGCCTTGAATGATTGGGATGAAGAAGAAGGCTCTAAGATTTGGAGACTAGGTGGCTGGGAGGACAATTCTACTATTGAAGAAATGAATGAGGTCAAGAGAGAAGCCGTTTTGTACAGGGTAATAGCACAAAGGCAAGAGAAGAAGGCTTTTGAGTGGGTTAAATATTACAGTAAAGGCACCACATGCTAGAAAAACGGTTTACGGGCGAGCTGAAAATAAGAGTCCAAGGGAGAGGAGAGAGACGTTTCAGGGTTATCTGCAAGGAGAGAGTTGATGGCCTGTGAATGGATGATTTCGGAGAGAGGGAGAGAGCAGGGAGAGAGAGAGAGAAAGAGAAAGAGAGGAACTCGTGGCCTTAAGAAGTGCCCTGGGTCAAGCAGAGGAAGGAGAGAGAGGAGCAGGGAACCATGAAGGAAATGGGAAAAGCAGCTAACCGGAGGAGAGAGGATAATTAAAAGAGAAAATAAAAAGCTGCTGAACAGTGTCAAATGCTGCAAAGAAGTCAAGAGAACAAAGAGTGGAAAGGACATACGATTTGGCAAAGGGAAAGGCCATTTTCACCCTGTACAGTAGGCTTGGTAGAATGGGGAGGTGAAATTCAATTGGACTGATGATTTTGGTGTTGCTGAATTTCTTCCTCAGGGAACCTTTTCTAAGCACTAAATTTTCCGGGTGATTCAGTGCCAAACAGAGTAGGAGCTTGGTAAATACCACTTGGTTGCCTGATACTGCATTTAGTTACATTGAGCTGTCTGATCTAACACACTTTGTCTTGAAGTGCATTCATTCACATAGCTCCTAGTTTCTGACTGTGGAAGTTTTAATTGATCTATACCTACTGAGCTATCATTTTGGGGCCAAGTTGATGAGCCCTTGAAGCAGAGGTGAGGCAGAAAACCATCAGCTTTGAAACATGCTTTAGAAGTCCATACAGCTCTCCAGTCCCCAGGGCCCTGGGCTCATTTGTTTCTAAACCTGGTTTAAATATACGAGTTGTTACAACGAATCCAGACAGTATTACAGCCCTGTCATACACAGGACTCATTTTTCCTTTTAGGGCTCCTTTGTCCTATAAAGTCCAACTGATAGGAAAATAACAAAAAATGTTTCTCCTACCTTTTCAGAAATCTTCAAAATATCAAAATGTGTCACAGATCTTCCACTGCCCACTTACCCTTTGTTGAGAATCCAGATTTTCCTTATTTCAGCACCACGGCTGTGAATTGCGAAGCACTGCATACACCACAGTGGCACTCACAGTTATTTTTATTTAAGCTGCCAGATTTGGAAATGGACCTCACTTTAGCATTAGATTAAAAATTTAGGGAAGAAAGAAGAAATTTGCATTTACAAGTGATCACATTTTCTGTTTTAGCTTTTGGCTAGAAGCCTATTTGGTTCTTCATTGTTCCAGCCAGATTTTCTTTGTAACAATAACTTGATACATTCTGATTTTAGAAAATATGTCTCCATGTAGAAAACTCAGAAGTTTTAGGAGAAAGTAAGCTCTTTTTATCCCCCAGTCCTTTCCCCCAGCACAGAGTACTGGTAAGTGAAACTTAGAGTCAACTCAGGAAAGTCAGACCCCCACCTCCTACCATCAGGCCCCTCGCTTCTCTTTCTTAGGGCCTGTCTTCTGTCATTAGCATCTTGATTCAGAAGTACGAGAACCTAAAAAGTGAAAATCAAGTTAACTTTATTTTTTACCTACAGTTTTGACAAGTTCAAGTGTCTTTGGTTGAATTCTAGATAGTTGGTTTTTGGAGTTGTCTGGTGTTTTATTTATTCTCCAGTCTTTACTTACAAACAAAATGTAGAGTTCATTGTCCCAAATGTGAGAACCAGCTTAATGATTTATTTAGAGTAGTTAGAAATCTGTTTTGATCGCCAGAAAGTTCTCTTCTAACCTATGTGGTATCTTTTTAAGAGTTCAATTATATTAACATAGCCCAAGTATATTTAATAAAATTTAATCTTTCACTATGAAAGTTCCTAAATATCCTATATTGCTATGTTTTATTATTATGAACATTGACTCTCATTTTTTAAAACTGTGCTTCTTGGTTTTGTTAGAATCATGGACTGATAGTTTTGTAAAATACAATGAAAATTAATTCCTAGACAAGGGAAATTAAAAAGACATAAAAACATAAGCCTTATTAAAAATTTTAAATTGTTATTTTCAATGGAAAAAAATTACTCTGGCAACTGCTGTAAATATCTCTGTCTACTCCCAGTTTCTGGACTGGGTCTGGGCCTGGCTTGCAAGTCCTACTTTCAGTTGCTCAGTCTAGGCAGAATAGAGACAGTGGAGGAGGTCAAAGATGAATCTCAACTAACTTCAGCACATACCCTCAAAGTAGATTTTTGGGGAGGACTGTGACCTTCATATTTCTTGCATATATGTTTATCACTCACATAAGTCAAATGCAGAAAAAAATGCTGTTTAAACTTTTCCTACTTTTAGAAAAAAATCACAGCACACTACATAATTGTCACCATGTTTTAAACAATATAAAGATGAATATAGAAAAAGTTCATTATATTTCTCCCCACTTTTCAGATTATTTCTTTTCCTTGCACAATACCCAATATATACACAAATGTAGGTATACATATATACGGTAATTTTTTCTCCTGTAAAAAATGGATTTATAAACTACTCTGCAACTTATTTTTTACTTAATATTTTGTCTCAACATTTTTCCTTATCGACAAATATAAATCGAATGTCTCTTATGGTTACAGTTGTACCATAGTTTGTTTAGTTATTCCTCAGTCGATGGGCATTCAGGAGCATTCTAGGTTTTTACTATTCCCAACAACACTGCAGTTAAAATCCTGATGCATATATTCTTATGTACTTACTTTGATATTTGAAGGATAGAGTCTTAAAAGCCGAGTCAAAGATAATGCCAGATGACATTTTTAAAAAGTTGCGTTGATAAAGTCTCACCAGCAAAATATGAAGTACCTGTTGCCTCACTGTGGCTAAGTATTAGGAAACTTTTAAAATTTTCCCACTCTGATGGATGAGAAGTGATCCCTGTTTGTTTCAATTCTGATGTTCCTGGTTACCAAAGGGTTGTGCCTCTTTTCACATATTTATAGGCTGGTTAGATCTTTCTATTTAATTTTGAGGGAAAAAGCCACAGCACATTTAGTTTATTAGGTTTCTTAAATACTGATTATTCTCTATGTGGTGTACTCAGTGATTGGGGTTTATGTTTGTTTGTTTGTTTTAGTGGGATAGAGGAGGTAGGAAGCTGACAAAGATATATAATGTTGAGTTTTGTTTTGTTTTGTTTGAGATGGCTTAGTTCTCATTTTCTTTCTCTAATCTTTTTTTTTCTTCAAGATCAGCTTACTTACAGGAAATCCTTCTCTGTCTATTTGCGTGTAATGTAAAAAGAGCCAGGGTGGGGCATCTTTATGGCTTGGCACACTGTACATCGTTATTCAAGACTGCTCAAGGAGTGTGCATTCATACATGCACCTTTTTAAAACTGAAGTAAATTCACATGACAAAATTAACCTTTTTAAAGTATATAATTTAGTGTGTAGTCCTCACCTTTATCTAATTCCAAAATATTTTCAGTACCCCAAGGGAAACCCCATAGCCATTAAGCAGTCTCTTCATTCCTCTTGTTCCTCATTCCCTGGAAACCACTAATCTGCTTTCTGCTTCTATGGATTTACCTTATCTGGATATTTAATATAAATAGAATCATATAGTATGTGATGTTTTGTGTGTGTCTGGCATCTTTCATTTAGCATAATGTTTTTGAGGTTCATCCACATTGTAGCATGTATCAATACTTCAGTCCTTCTTATGACTGGACAATCTTCACTGTATGTCACAAATATATCACAATTTGTTTATCCATTCATCAGTTCATAGGCATTTGGGTAGTTTCCACCTTATGGTGATTGTGTCACAGTTACAAATAAATTTAAACGCCAAGTTAGTCATATAGAGGGAGGTACAGAGGACAAGAAGGAAGGCAGCTGAGAGGAATTTCTCAGTGGTTCTTCTAGAGCTTTCTTCTCTGGTGGTGATCGGTCATTTACAAGATCTTTAGAAGGCTGAGTCAGTCTTGGGATCAGATTGAGGATTTGTGCTCATTTGGCTTTAAGATCTAGGTTAACCCAGAACACAAAGCCTCCCAATTGATCACATCTCTGGATTTAAAAAGGAACTCACTTTTCACTCTAGGACATGGTTGCTGTTTTCCTGCTCCGGGCACCGGGTCTCTCTAACCTTAGTGAGTGCAGTGCTTAGGAGGCGATATTCACGGGCGGTCACCTCCACATCCAGCATCTGGCTTGGGCGTCTGGCGTTTGGTGACTACAGAGAGGAATTGTGCTCATGTTGCATTTGGCATAAGTGGGTTCAGTTACCAGCTCAGCAGTGTTGGTCGCAATATGCCATTCCTAGTTTTCTCCTCTATAAATAGAGTTACTGGTTCTTACATCTTAGGGTTGTAAAGAGTTAAGTAGGATAACATACAGAGAGCACAATTACAGTGCCACGTGATAGCACTTGATAAACATTCATTTCCCCTTCTCAGAGCTTCCTTGTTCTCTCCTCCCCAATGGCCACATCATTACCCACCTCACAAGGTGCTTTGGTAGTAAGAATAAAATGAGCTCATATGCACAGAATGATGCCTAGCACCATGCCTATCACATAAGTAAACACTCAGTGTAGACAGAAAGATACTTTGCAGCTAGTGTTTCTCATTGGGAAAATGCCATCTAAACTGCTTTAGATGGTAAAGATTTCATCTGGGTGTTTGAGTTCTGAATCTTGTATTTATTACCATAGATGTATCAAGCTAATTACAAGATAACCATGTTAGAGATAGATAGGCTCTAGCTGAGATCCTAATGTGTGAGTTAGGAATTTAGCATCATATTAGCATAAATACATTGAAGAAAGTTACGTTCATATCAAATTGTTGCATCCCAAAGAAAACGTCATGTGGACAGTGTAAAATCATCTCTCTTTTGGAAGCTGACAAGACTTCTCTGTCTGGCTTTCAAAATGGTCATTTAGTACCCTGTCTTGAGTCCTGTTTAGGTGCTGTTTTTTAGAAGCCCTATTTGGGAACAACTAGAAAGTAATTTTAGAAAAAATAGTTGAAGGAAGAAGAAACTGTCTTCTGCTACCCTACCTCTCAAACTGCAACAAGCATACTCCGTGAGGTCGAAGTGGACCACTCCGACGTGCCTGATGCGAGGAAATGTTTAAAATGCATTTTTGTCACAGGTGCCAGTATAACTGAAGAAAACTAGTTCACGTTTTGTTAAAAATGAAGCATGTCTTTAATTATACTCTTTTGTTTCTATGACCAAGTCTATACTGACTATAAGAGCAAATTGCTTGCATAGGATTTATACGTATATTTGAAAAAGCATTTTAGGCTCAGCTGAAATTTTGAAAGCACTTAAGAACATCTATAACACATATTTTAAAATTAATGGGCCTAAGATGTAGTTGTTTATTTGGTAAATTTGTCCTGTGTCCCCTCAAGCCCTCACTGATCTCTCAGACATTTCCCAGGAGCCACTGGTAGACGCTGGAGAGAGGGCGGGTGAACCAGGATCTCACTGGGAGGTAGCGCAGGAGACCCTGCAGCCCCAGCCTTCTGGGGCCTTCTGGAGGAAAATGCCTGGATTATGGATGTGTTCATTATGCTTTTCCACCTCCATCTCACACTCAAATCACAGCCACTTCCAGAATGTGCAAATTGAATCAAGGTGTTGTGCCTGTAGAAGACAATTGAATGAATCTTTTGTTGGTTCTGACATTTCTTTAGCACAAAGTCCACCAAGTTTTAGATTTGTGATGTTAAAGAAATGCATTTACAATTTGAAAAGCTGGTACTCAGTAACTATAGTAATTCTTTTAAATTTTTTTTTCTTTTGAAAAATTCAAACCTAGAAGGAAGATGAAAGAATAATATAAGGAACACTTCTACATCATAAGTTTACATTCACCAATTATTAACGTTTGTTATTTTATTTTTTTATGTGTAGTTTTATATATATGTATCGAGGAAAGGGATTCACTTTTTTTTAGAACCATTTGAAAGTAATTTGCAGACCTCAGGATATTTTACTCCTAAACTCTTCATCATCTGTGAAGAATAAGAACATTTTCCTACATAACCACAATACTATTATAAAGGAACTCTTAATTGAAAACTTCAGACAGAGGGCAAAGAACCAAAAGAGCAGATATTGAACAATGCTGAAACTGAACTTGAAAGTGTAAGAGAAATATAGGGAGATAGTTAGAATTCCTAATTGATTTGTTAAAAGATAAATTTTGTATATATCAACAAACCATCCAATTGATGCAGATTTTCCCCAAGTCTTTGTTTAGTTCAGGAAGTTTCTCCTGGTGCTCTGAAGCCATTTAGTGTTTTGGCCAGGGTTATAGGCTTTGCAGCTTGCGGATGAATTTCTTGAGCATCATCAGTCTAAAATCCTAGAAGCCACATCTACTTAGACTTGTGGTTATGAGCAAATTTTCAAGGGAATTTGCTGGTGCCACTGCATTGAGAACATGGGATCTTCAGTTATCACTGTCAAAAATGTTTACTAATGGATAGTAGGAGTAAACTTGGAAGTCCTTTTCTGACATTTTATTTAGGTTGGAGTAAAAGCTGATATATTAGCACACTATTTTGAGAAATAATTTTCCTGGCCTGGCAAAATGTTAAGCTTCCTGTCATCAGAGACTTTTTGCAGATTTAGGCGTCAGGAGTCAGTTCCAAGAAAACGCTGCTCTTATAAAGCTGAACATCAGGAACTAAGTCAAGTGGATGGTATATATAAGCATCACTGATCTGTGTATTTTAAAACAAAGGTATACATTTTCTCGATACCATTAGCTCATAGAACATTAAATAAATTAAAAGCTTTCTTTGGACTGAAAACATCCATCTTTGGCAGGATTTAATATTTTACAAGAACTGTGTTTGGGGATTTATTTTTCAAATTTTAAAAAAGCTATTTTCCTAAGCTTTGGGATGGAAACCATGTTAAGCTGTCTCTTTGAATAAGTGCATCATGCATCATCATGTCAAGAATGAGAAAAAAGCGTGTTTCCTTTAACAGCAGTATATGTCATAGAGATGTTTGGCCCATGATTTTTCATGAAAAGGTTTATTTTCAGTCAACTCTTGTTATTTACCCAGTGCATTGAATGTGATAACTGGCCTCCCACTGATCAGGCACACAGGAGATGCATCCCAGAGAGTTTGAAACTGCGTATTTTATCTTTCATTTCCTTTTTCTTTTTACTCTTTTAGTATTCAGTGGCCATGGAGATTTCTAATTTTAAATCCCTATTTACATATCAAATTTACAAGCTATAACTTCTAGAATAATTTTTGTACGGTGTTCTGTAAGTTGCAACAGCATTTAATGTAAAATGCATGTGTGGTTTCTCATGTATCAAAGCCATGCTTTTCCTTTGCCTAGCTTAACCGTCTCCTGTTTCCAATTTGTATTAGAAAGTTCTGTGTGAAATGTGAACTCTGGTTTATACAATTACTAAGAGTGAATGCATGTCCCAAGGAATAATAGCCCTTAAGCTATCTTTGTGGCAATCTTATGTAGAATATTTGAATCTTTCTCCTCTAATGCCAAGTGCTTACTTTTCACATGTAAATTGAAGATGTCACTGCTTGAACTTGGCCACCAGTGCGTGCTTGTAATGTTGATTGGCATCATAATGCTTTTTGGCTACTCCGTAAGAATTTTGTTTTTAAGAGGCACATTTTATCAGGCCAAACTCAAGAGGAAAGATTGGATTTGTTTATCATTCATTCTTTCAGTCAGTAAATATTCATTAATTGCCTACTTTGTGTCAGTGGTGTTCAAAAAGGAACAGGATAAAATTGCTGCCCTGGAATCATGTGACAGGTGCATTGAACAGGTACTAACAGTTCAAGAGCCACCTGAGGGGTCAGGGGTGGGAATGTGGGGATGAGAATGGGCTCCACAGAAAGGTGAGTCAGTCAGTAAAAGCATTGCTGAACAAATGAACCTGACACTGAATACTGAAATAATGAGTAGTAAATTCCTCCAGTAGGATGAGGGTAGTGGAAGCAACATTCAAGGCAAGAGGTACTTGCAAAGCCATAGAAGCACAAAACACCTATCGCAAAGTGTAAATTTCAGACAGTTCAGTATGACTAGAGCTTGTGGGGACATGCAGAGAGGAGTGAGGAAAGATCAGGCTAAAACAAAGGTGTGAGACTGATTATGAAGGATCTTACATACCATTCTAAGGAGACTGGCCTTTATCCTACAGGCAGTGGGGAACCACTTCTGGAATTTTAATGAAGACATTTCATGATCAAATTTGTGCTTTAGAAATATTGTCTTACAACTATATGGAAATATGAGTAAAAGAGAATGGAATCAGAGGTCAGAAGACCAGTTATTATGCTTATATAGCCATCCACAAGAAAAGTGATGGGGCAGTGGCAGTAGGGATAGAAATTAGGAGATGATGGCGAAAGCCAGTTAAGAACAAGTAGAATCCTCAGAACTTGAATATAGGTATTGAAAGAGAAGAGATAACTGAGTACTACAACTCCCAAGTTTCAGGTTCTGGTGACTGCATGGATGATGTCATCGGTGTATGAGTGCTCAGTTAAGTCATGAGATGGGGGGATGAGATTAATGTGAGAGATGGAAGTGGACATTTAAGGAGGAGGCCAGTAAAAAGATCCTTTAAAGGAATGATCTGCGTGGAGGAGGGAAATCTAAGGACAAGGTATCCCAAGACTCAAAGCAGAAGTTTCTAGAAGAAAGGAGTCAAGAGTGTTAACCACTTAAGAGAGTTCAAGCAAGAATTCTGGAGTATGTCAGCTTGTAGGCTCATGTAATCCTAGTGAGAGCAATTGATGCACAATTAAAAATAAGAAATGAGACAGTCCATTTATACTGCTCTTGTAAGAATCTTAGATATGAAGGGAAGGATAACAAGAGGATCAAGGAACATGTTTTTAATATTAGTTTTTAAGGGTGAAAATTTCAAGCATGTTTATAAAGTAGAGATAAATACAATCCAGAAGAGAGGAAAAGGAAGGAGATAATGGAATGATGTCTCTAAGAATATCTGAAGACATATTTGCTGGAACAAACGAATTAGCTTTGAACTAGAGAAAGAACAAATCTTAAAAGACAGAAGCAAGGGAAGAAAGGTTAAATGTGGACATGGATGAATAGAATGAGGGAAAGGAATGTAGGACTTGAAAGTTGGAAGTTTGAGGAGTATGGCGTTCATGAATATGAGCTGCTCAGATCTGCGGCTGGGAGCATAGTTGACTGTTGGCCCAGCTGCTGCTCCTCTGGAACCATCTCCGCATTGGTGCTAAGGCCACATATACGCCGTCGGGCTCCTCCCAGTCAATGACTAAGCACAAATGGGGGTTCCTTTTGCAGACTCATTCCTGCGGGATTCAGGATTTTTTTTAGTGGGCCAGCGTTGGCTTGAGAACTTCCATTGGCTTGACCAGACCTTCCTTGGAAGTTTCAGTCTGAGACTTCATATCCATTCCTCCTTCCTTCCCTCTCTCTGTCCATAGGTGTGGTCTACAGGATCTCTCACCTTCTCTTGCCGTCTCTCTCCCAAAATCTTTTATATTTCTAATCCTGTCTTGGTGCCTACTTCTCAGTAGACCCATTCTAATGCAAAGAATATGGTCAGAATGTGTGCATTAATTAAGATGATGCTAGCTGCTGTGAAAATAACCCCTCAAATCTCACTGGTTTTAAAACAAGTGAAGTTCCTTCCTTATTTGCATAAGGTCCAAATGGGCTTTAATGAATGATAGGTGGCATTCCCCCTGGTAGTCCTTCGGGAATCCAGATTACTTCCATTTTGTGGTTTCTTCATTTTCAGTGTAAGGCTTCTACATTGACTGGGCTTGTTCGCATCACATCAAGAGAGGAGGAAAGAAAAAAAAGAAAAAAGAGAAGGAAGAAAGAACATGGAGGATCAAAGATAGAAGGTTTTTAATGGACCAGGCCTAGAAATTAGCATAATCACTTTTGCTCACATTTCATTGGTAGAACTCACTCATATGTCACCAACTAACTGCAAGGGAGGCTGGGACATGGGATGTGATCTACCCCCTGTAGGAAATGGGAGGACCATCTGAGTAAGGGGATCTGATGCTGTGATGTCTAGATATTCCAAATTTCACAATTATGTGATTCCCCCCGACCCCCAACAACTTTAAAGTTCAGTAATCTGTGAAGGAACAGAGAAAGCAGGTAGGTGGGTTAATTCAGTTTGGAGCTTGTACTATTATTTCAAAATTGAATAGTTTTAAAAGGAAGAATGAGGCAAGTTTCCATTGTTAAATGTCTCTTCAAAGTTTCAGTATACTTTGGATCAATATGAGAAAGTCCTAGTCACTCTGTGGATTCCTGGATGTAGTTCTGTATCTGGACGACTGGCTGAAATTTGCCTTTTCCTTGTTCTCCTATTGGACCCTTCTGAAGCTAAGTGTTCAGTCTGAGATGACAGGCAAGGAGAGGAAGATTATTTGTCAGACCCTGTGAAACCACCGATCCTTCAGATGAACTATTTATCTTGCACCTTTCTCCAAAATGGATGAGATTACTGCTTCTAGTTAGTAACTTCACTTATCTGCTCTTCTGGTAGTATGCAGTACTCATTGGAGTTTTTGCTTTTGCAGATTTTGCTCCTCGTGTTTACTCTGTTTAAATCTGGCTTTCTTCTCCATCCCTCTTTTGGTCCCTTTAATCTTTGCCAACCAAAATCCTGAACATTCTGTCCTCTCAGGCTCAATTCAGATGATACCTACTCCACTATTTCTCCTCATTTACCACAGCTGACCATCTCTTTTCTCTTTGGTCCCCTTGGATCTTGGTTTTACCATTCAGGTGCCACTTGCATGCCTGGCCAAGTAAGTACTTCTGTATGAATCTTTCACCCACTAGATATAAGACTTGATGATAGGACTATGAATATCTGGTGGAGACTTCTTTAGACAGCTAGAATATATGAAGTTGTTGTTACTTTTCTATAAAACCTCTAGCACACTGGTTTTTGCTGGTACTGTTTTTGTTGTTGTAGTTGTTTAATGTAGGATAAAAGTCCAAGAGGTACATATAATCTAAATATAAGATTCAGACAGTATAAGAAATACCCTTTCTGCTCTGGGCCATTTTTATTTTCTTAAAGCCAAACATATTGTGAATTCAGATAGGAAGAGCAATTAATTAACAACTGGCTTGAAATCAGCCTTCCTCTACTAAGTTTACAGAATGTTACAGCATTGGGTGGTCCAGGGTTTATACACAGCAGATTATTTTGTCATTGCTTCCTTAGAGCAACAGGTCTGTCTCCTTCATTTTATTAGCAAGCTTTAATATGTCAGTTTTCTTTGTTTTTAGTGACTATTTTCAAGTAATTTAAGAAAGATGTAGGAAGACTCAAATACTCAGGTTTTTTTTTTCACAAATAAATTATAGTGTATATTTAATTGGGTCTGTCAGTAGAGAGCATTTATTTCTATTCACCAACTATTTGACAAGCTCTATCTTATCTTTTTGGTTTTATTTCTGGCCCTAGAGTTCTCTTACTTTACCTCTTTTAGCTGATTATGATTTGTTGCTAAATACCGCATTTAAATTTTTATGATGTAGATATTTGGACTAAGAATTCTTTGTATGTTAAAAGCAACTCGTGCAATGATAGCTTCTAAAAAATAGTTTGGCCGTGATTTTATTTATTCTATGTACATATCATGTTTGACCACAGATGTCCTTTATGATGACTAGGGCTTCTGCGTGGTCATTTTCAGATCAAATATGAAATATATGGTGTGACTACTGCTGTGTTTTCTCTTTCCGATACACATGGAGTCATCCATGAGATGTATCAAAAATGCTTTGACATCCTTATTTCAGCTAGGATTGCCCTTTCATTCATTACCTTGGCTAAAAAAGAAGAACTCTGCAATACAAGATGAAAAAAATATTTTGGTGCTGCTTCAGGCCAATTCTTAGTGCTTGGTTTCATGAAGAGCGTGGCACTTTCCCGCAAGTAATTACGGGCTGTAAGAGTGGACAAGACCTTAAACATCTTCAAGTTCGACACCATCAAATGCAGATGCCTCCTCTAAGGGATCCTCATTTCTGCATAGCAAATAAGTCTGATTGTCAGTTCACCTGATAGAGCTTCAGTTACTTAAATAAAGACAGCACCATGGCTTCTGTAAGTTTTTCCAAGCTGGTTATGCTCAGTTCCCTTCAATGTTCCTTGGTGTATGATTCCTTCATCAGTCTGTCTCCCTCCTCTTCACACTTTCCAGTTTACGAGAAGCCGACTTAAATTTGGTGGGCGAAATGTAAAAGCTGTTCTCCATGAGTGGTTTGGCTGGAGCCAAGTGTATTGGGACTTTTTGACTTCTCTGGCCTTGAGAACAGTGCCTTAGTTAATGCAGCCCCAGAGAGTACTTCAGCAGCCCTGTCACACTGCCTACATTGAATCAGAAAGCTAACTGTGCAGAACCTTACATTGGAGCCTGGTAAACTTGACCATATTCATTTCGGCCCATTTTTAACCTTGCAAGAACTTTTGGAATCCTGTTCTGGCATCCCTGGTATTGCATTTTCACAGCAGTATGCCTCCTGGATCTTTGTTTCAGTCACTGATGAAAATGAGCTAAGTGCTGAACTCTGTCCCTGATATCCACTTGCTTTTCCTTTAGACAGAGTCTTACTGTTCAACTGTGCCTTGGGAAGTAGAACAATAAAGCCAGAAGATGGCATGTTTTCTGGTTATTCCAAATTTTACTTCTAAGAGAAGAGATTTTTTAAAATTAAGCTAAATAGGAAATTTAGATTGTATCAACATTGTCTCATACATCCTAAGAGACCTAAAACTGTCAAAGGAAACAAAATGGTTTCCACTAGGGCCTGGTCGTACCCTTTCCTTTGGGGCCCTGTAGCTATGGGATGTGGATTTCAGAAGGGTGACTGTAAGTCTTGCTTTGCCCAGGACTGTCCCAGTTTACTCTTGTGTCCTGGATTAATTGATGACATCCCCTTTCACTCTTGAAAGTGCCCATTTAGACAACACATTATGTATTCACCCTAAAGCCCTGCCTTAGATGAATCTTTTTAACATAGATGTTTTTAAGTGCCTCTCTTTGATTTGGGTCAGAGACCGTCTCATGTTCCAAGGAATTTTGATTACAGCAGGTGGTGTTATAAAATAGTCTTCATCCAATTTGGCTGGAGGGAAAAGGCTGTTTGGCACCAAGTTGTGTTAATCTTTGTATTATTAAATAAGGATACCTGGGCAGTCTTAAAACCAGTGTCTCATGTTATTTGGACTTTAAAATACTGTGATATTCATGTTGTCCAGGCTGGCTACTTCAGTTTTGTTACAATATAGTGCTGTTCACACCATGGTCGAAAGTTTGATGCCAAGCACAAAGTACTTGAACATAGTAAATTCTAAATAAATTATTTCCTTTTCCTTCTCCCTCCCCTCCCCACCGCTTCCCCTTTTTTATGTCTTTCTGAACTCTCTGGATTGTACTTACCCATTTCTGGAAAAACAGATCAGAGGGTACATCCTGTGTCACCACTGTCACCTTCCTATATCAGTACAGTTTTATGCCATGTTCTCTCAGCACCATGAAAAACTTCTATAAATCGTAGAACAAAATTAACTTTTCATTAAAATCCCAACAGTTGTAGTAAAGGCTCCTGTCTGAGGAAGTTTTTCTCACGTGCCGAGGGGAAAGTTGCATCTTCATAGTTACCCATGACTTAGTCCAGGTGTCACCTTCTGACTTAGGAAGAGAGGGGACAACCTAGTTCAAAATGCCCTGGTGATATATTTGGTTTTTAAGGGAGAAAAATTCTGAAACCGAAAGAGTTTCTTTTTTTTATATGACTAGCAAAATAGTGTTGATTAAGACAAGTCAAGCAGGTGCTGGGTATGTGCTAAACTAATGATATTCAGAGTACTTAAGGGCTATTTTTAAATGTTTCTGTATTATTCTCAGCCAAGTGCTGGATGAAAAGTACAAAGGGCTAAAAATATTTACAGTTTCAGTGTCTGTTTTAAAAGAAACCATCCCGTGTGATTTTTTTTTTTTCCATTTGTAGGAAAAGAATATTATGGCTTAGATAGAAGTAGGTAAAAGCAGTTCATTTAATGATTAGGTTTTTAGGGAAAATGACCATCAAAAAGGCAGTTAAGTTATGTTAGAATTTATCAAGTTTTTACAAACCAAATTGAAGAATGAGAACAGGTGATTGCAATTACTTTTACTATTACTGTGCTGTTATCACTGTTTTCATACTATTAGCTATAGTTCTAATTTAAAATAATATTGCTTATTTTCAAAGACTTTTTAAATGTGATGAGACAAGTTGCTGGTGTCAGATTGCTTGGGCTTGTATCTCGGCTCCATACCTTGGGTATGTGATCTTGGGTAAGTTGTTTATCTCCCCTGTGCCTCAGTGCACCCATCTGTAAAATAGAGATAATAATAGTGCCTGCCTCTGAGGGAGGTTCTGATTAGAGTAGACCTGAGTACATGGTAAGTACTCAGTAAATATTGGCTATGTTTATTTTTGACCTTTTAAAAATTTATTTTACTTTTCAAATTGTGGTTAAAAAAACACATATAAAGTTACCCTTTTAACCATTTTTAAGTGTACGGTGGCATTAACTATATTTACACTGTGTTGTAACAGCTCTCTAGAATGTTTTCATCTTGCAAAACTAAAATGTTTAATTTTTCTAAAAGCTCATTTTCCTTCACAGTCAGTTCCACAACTCTGTGGGTGTAACATGAGAATGCAGTCTCCATTGGCACAGGGAGTTTAGGCTGTTCTGTTCACTGCTGTATCATGAGTGCCAAAAGCACTGCCTGGCCCATACCAGGGGCTCAGTCAACATTTGTTGAGTACATAGATGGATGGGTGGGTGGGTGGATGGGTGAGTGGGTGGATAGATGGATGGATGGATGGATGGATGGATGGATGGATGTAGAACAGTGAGGCTTCATTTGACATAGTAGATGTGTTTCTGAAAAATTATTTCTTGAACAGTAAATCTATTTTTATGAGTGATCTTAAATATATATGCAAAACTGTCTTCTTTCATAAAGTGAGGTGAGTTTTAAAACAAATAACTATTTCTTAATTATTTGTAAATTCTGATTTTGGTAGGTCAGCTTTTCTTAAACGAAAAAAATAGTATAGTGTAGACATGGTGAAAAGAAAGAGGATATGTTAAATAATTTGTCTAAAATTTGAACAGGATTCACTTTAAGTTCAAGCCTTTTTTACTTTGTTTCAGATCTGACCACCAGACCTACTTTTTCCTTAGGTATGTGTGAATCATCTTGTTCTTTTAGAAATCAAAAGTTCAGGTCTAGATCAGTATTTACCAAATTGGTGGAACACTACCTTTCCACTGAGAGTGTGCATCACCTTGTTTTGAGTCTTTTAAAAGAATATCGACTAAGCATGGTCTAGAGATGGACCAAAATCTGTGGGTGGAGAGAAAGGAAGGAAGAACATGTCTCTTATTTAAAAACCTACCACTTATGAAATAAAATATAGCCTTGTCCTGTGGAGTTTTCATTTAAATTATCTATACTGTTGGGAAAATATAAATTTTTGATAGTGTTTATTTGCTTTTGGATAAAACTGTTACTTTGTATTGCTTACCCTTAGATTTTTTTTTTTACAACATATTAAAATGTTCCAATGAACATTTAATTTGTATTTAAGTATTACTATTAGATAGCAAGCACAAAATGTGGCTTATGCAGAGGTTCACTTCATTCTCCCGGCGAAGGGGGACCCTGCATTGCCATGGACTTTACAGTCTTGGGAGGAAGATGATAGGAAGCCATGTTGCCTGCCCGTATTTTTACTGGGACTCATCCCAACACGGTGCCTGGCTGTAACCAGGAGCAAGAGTGCATCTCTCCTTTCAGCTGATATTTGGCAAACTCTCACTGTGTTCCCACGGCAGAGACGAATGCCCATCTTCCCAAAGGTGGCATCTTGAGTCATTTCCATTATGATTCCGTTATGAGTATTTCTGAAAAATGATAAAGGAAAATAATCTTACTTAGTCATTCTTTCCCATGCCACAAGACAGTTCACCTCCGAATTGCGGACCATAAATCTTCTGAAAGGCCTCCATTGTTTCTCTGAGTTGTTAATATTTTTTATTTGAATTCTCTGATAGCAGGAAAGTATGTAAAATCTTCACAATTTTTTTTTTTTAACTCTCTTTGACTCCTCACCTAAAGAGGAACAGACACCAAATAAAAGGCAGTTTCATGGTCTGGACCCTGAGGACAGGATAATAGTGAAGCAGGTAGCTAATTTACTATTCTTCGTCTACCCTAGCTAGCATGGCTTCCTACTGCACAAGGAACCCAGCTTCCTGACCAGGGGCCAGGCTCTTCCTGGAGGCTGCGCCTTCTACCTGAAATGCCCACTCAATTCTCACTTTTCATTTTTCTAACTCTTGCTCATTCTTTAGTCTCCTCTTAATATCATTTTCTCTGAAAAGCCTTCCTTGACCCCTAATGAGCACCTCCACCCCTAGTTGTTCATACTTTCCTTTCTTTCATCTTTCTGAGCTTTTATTGGAATTTTACTTACATATTTAACTCCGGGTTGTTTATTTAATGATTTCTTCTCTCATTCGACAGTAGGCCCATCAGGGCCCCTGGCTGTTTTGTTTGCTTTTTGCAGTATCCAGTTAGTTAGTCCTGTTGAAGCATAAGGTGAGTGATGGTGAGTAGGAAGATCTCAAACTGAAAAAGTAGATAGCGGCTGTACTTTAGAGGAGTGAAAAAATTCTCCTGAGTTTGGAAAAGGATGATTTTAATTATCTCAAATAAGGCAGTAATGATACTAATATTGCTGTTTGATACTCCTTAATAAATTCAGTACTTGCCTAAATATATTGCGTGCCGGATGCACTGCAACAGTGCTCTTGAAGTGAGAATAAAGTCTCTTACTTTTAAACTGTATTCATGTTCTTGTTATAGCAGTAGTATGCAAGTCAATAACTTATGCATGGTCTTTAGTTTAGTCTTTATCATAAAAATGGGTAGATAACCTGACATTTGAAGCCTTTTTCATGTTTGTAATATCAAAACCTTGACTCTTAAACAGATACACTTTTTATATGTATTGAAAGGGAGTTTTTGTAGAACTGTAATGTTAAGTTTCTTTTGAGTACTTGCCTGTGCTCTACCTAACAATTTCCATGTAAGTTTTCATTTTCTGGATCAAATTCTGTTTAATTTCCACATTGAGATTTGAGAAGAGATGACCTGCTTTATGGAGTATCTGTGTTCCTAAAAAGTTTGTTATGAAATATGATTTTATAAATCGCATTGTACTATAATATACTTGGTCATCTTCTACTTAAAATAATTCCTCAATAAATTCATTTATATTATCTAGTTCATCTTTTATAAATCCAAATTTTAATAAGTACCCATTTTTCTTGAAGGTAACCCTACCAACAATAAAATACACGAATGATTCTTTTTTTTCAGTCTGTATTTTTAAAGAGAATGTGTTTCTTTCAGGTGAATGTAGATTAGTTCACAAGCTGCACTGCTTTGGTCAGTCAATAGGGAGGGACTGGGGGAGGCAGAGGGAGCACAACACCAACATAACTGATTTTTTCTTTTGTTCGGAAACTCGTTGAAACCTGTCTTAAAGAATTCTGAGCAGAAATTGAAGGATGAACCTGAGGTTTTCAGATTATTTGGAGGAGACTGTTTTCAGTGGATGATAGTAATAAGAAGTGGAACAATTATATTTAAAATAGATGTTTTATTATAACTTTTTAGAAACTGATCATCTCCATTGTACACATTACACTATAATAATTTACTCCGCTTTAGATCTATTTTGTACAGATTATATGAAGAGCAGGAGAGTATGGTAAAGGCACAGAAAAACAGGATAAAATCAAAATCCTATGGTTTACATACATTTAAGATTAATTTTAACTTAGTTCTTTCTGGCTCTCACCATTCTGGGTTGAATAAAGGACCCTCTCTGTTCATTTTGTTCCAATAATAGTTGCTTAGACTCAACCTACCAATTTATCATTCCAATTTAACTTCTGGCACTTTCTGCCTACTTTTCTTCTCTTGATAGCTTCTTTAGCAGTTATCCATTCCACCTCTATGCCTCATTGTTCTGTCACTGCCAGCTTCCTGTCATGGAATGAGGATCTAGGCCTGGAGTCCTTTAAAACAGATTCCTGGAGAGCAAGGCTTCATAAATCTTTGTCAACTTTCTATTTCCACCTCCTTTAAATTTTTTTTTTTAATCTAAATACTAAAAATTTTGATAATTCAGACATATTTCAAATTCCAATGATTTTTGGTTGGCTCAGTTAGGTCTGAAATTCATATATATAGGAATGGAGATAACTAGCGAATGCTATAAATGAATGTGTAAAGGATATGCTTCTCTACTTAAGAGGACAAATTACTTTCATCCAGTTTAGAAATGTTCACTTACTTTAGGAAATGCATTATATTTTAAAAAGGAGTTTTCAATGCTTATTTTTTAGCAATTTACTAAAAATAAAATCTATTTTTAAAGAAAACATTTATTAGACACTGTTTATCTTTCATGGTCTTGCTTGTCTAATTTCAACAGATTGAGAAAGATTAACTGGAGCTAGAAGTACCTGTGAAACTAGATGGGGGCTCAAGGGAGATAGGAGCAGCTTCCAGGGGAGAGTCAAGTCCAGCAGGTGATCATGGGATGTGCTAAGTACGGTGCCAGGCAATGATCTCTAATAGCACAGGCAGCATCTATAAGGCAAAGCCCAGAGCACACATGTGGGCATGTTTATGTGTATGTGCACAGGTGTGTGTATGGAGGGAGGGTCCTGACAGATGGGCAGTATACACATGCAGACCCCAGAAGCCATTAATACCGGTCTGTCCAAGTAGGCAACAGTGTCTGTCCACGAGAATTTTGGACCCAGTCACTATCCAGGGGCTTTCCTGGGAGGAAGGTTGGAGTGATCACAGCAGAGCCCCTGCTTGACTTTCCTGGGCTTCAGTTTCTGATTCTGTAAAATGGGAAAAATAATAGTAATTACCTCATGTGGTGATTTTGAAGGCTAATTGAAAGAATAGATGTGAAGACCTTAGCACAGCCTCCGGTACATAGTAAGTACTTAGTAAATGTTAGTTAGCTATTATATTTACATGAAACTAATAAAAGCACTTATTTTTAAGTGTCCTAAAACTGAGTTTTATTACTCCTCAATTCAGTTATTTCAGTCAAATAAATTATACTACATTGTAGGAAAATGACTTCTGGAGGTTCATTGCAGGGGGCTGTTTCAGTAGTAAATTTATTCATGATGAAACTATTTAAATGCTGAGAAAAGAAGTTTGCTTTTTTTGGGGCTCAATCCTTGTTTTTTGGTAAATTCATAGAGTCCTTTCCCAGTGATACCAAACTTTAAAGTTCATGGGAGAGAGTTCAGTTACACCGTAATATTAGGGTAGGTGTAGAAATAAGGGATGAACAGTATGTAAAGACCATAATACTAGTCAGAAAATGTCTCCAATGAAAGAATAATGTTTTCTTTGGCTGGCAAGACAAAACTTTTATGATCTAAAACCAAAACAGTAACAAAAACAACAGCTCAACAAATCTAAGTGGTTTTCATTATTTTGATTATTAAACATTTCCTACAAAGTCTCAACTACAGTTGGTTGAGGTATTATTGAAAATGATACCGAAACAAATGAGTTTAAAAGTCAATGAATTATTGACATCACAAAAATCACAATCACCTTCTTAAGAATTGCATAAAGTAATTTGCCCAAAGTCAACAGCCAGGACTCTTAAATTTTTCAGTCAGATTGTCTTATAAGATTGGTCAGAGTGGAAGTTAACTGTCATTTACTTAAATAGATCACATATAATGTACTAAATAACACATAATGTGTTAAGAGTGTTTCCTAGTCATACTGTATAGATATCATATGTACTTTGGTAGATGGGTTTTTAAATATTACAGAGCTACATTGGTACAGGTACTTTGGAAGACAGTTTGGCAGTTTGTTACAAAGCTCAACACAGGCTTCCCATACAATTCAGCAATTGCAATTCTAGATCTTTACCCAAATGAGTGGAAAACTTATGTCTACACAGAAACTTGCACATCAATGTTTATAGCAAGTTTATTGATAATTACCAAAAACTAGATGCAACCAAAGTATCCTTCAGTAGATGAATGGATAAACTGTGGTACATCCATGCAATGGAACATTCTTCAGCATTAAAAAGAAACGAGCTATCAAGACACAGAGGAGCCTTAGGTACATATTGCTGAATGCAAGAAGCTAGTCGGAAGAAGGCTGCATGCTGTATGATTGCAATTACAGGAAAGTCAAAAGTACAGACACAGTAAAAAGAGTAGTGGTTGCCAGAGGCTCAGGAGGAGGGACAGGATGAATAGGTGGAGCACAGTGGATTTTTAGGGCAGCGACACTATTCTGTATATTATAATGGTGTATAGATGATATCATGCATTTGTCAACCCCATAAAACTGCGTAACACAAAAAACGAACCAATATAAACTAGGGATTTTAATTAGAAATAGTGTATCAATATTGATTCTTTAATTGTTACAAATGTACCAGACTAATGCAAAATGTTTCTAACAGGAGACACTGTCATATATAATAGGAGGGGGACCTGTCTGCTCAGTTTTCCTATAAACCTAAAACTTCTCTAAAAAAACAAAGTCTACTAAAAATACAAAAGTAAATTTAAAATAATAGATTATAGTCAGCTACAACATAATATCCCAAAACAAAACAAAAGAAAAAACCCTGGGTATGACTTCTATTATGTAATCTACCCCCGCCCCCGACCTTGTATCTTTAGTTTTTTAAAAAAAATTTTTTCATTTATCTTACGTTTTATCTTATCAACCTTTAGCTAATAATGGGAGGTTTAAAAAATAACAAAAAGGAAGTTTGGCAATGCTCTGTGGCAGACATTTCAAGTTGTGAGGGGCAGGTTGGGAGCAGGGGAGCCACCCACCAAGTGATTGATAGCTTCTCATCTTCCAGCCCATATCTTGCCCTTCTCTTCCACTCACCCTGGCTTTAGCTGGGTTCACCTGGCTTTTGATAGCAGACAGGAATTGAGGTGAAAATGGGGGCTAGTAGCTATTGTGCTTTTAGCATTGTGCTAAATATATATTTTTTGTAGATGTTTTAAACCTCACAACAATTCCCATTTTGTAGATGAGGAAATGAGACCACTGGAGGAGAGAAGATCCATTCCCATACAGTCTGACGGCAGTTGACCACTGCACTAACATGAATGTGTCTGACTCTCTGTATAGGAGTAGGTGAGAATGGGAGCCATTTGGAGAAGTTGGCCCATCCCAGGTGCCATTTAAATGATCCCATTAGCAGGACTTGGTTGATTTTAGCTGTGGTAGATTCAAGTCACCCCACAGACCAGTGGCTTCCATTAAGAAGTGTCATATCAGTACTTTTAATTCATTATTGGTACATTATCATATATATATTATTAAAGCATATATTATATAGGGACAATACATACATTTGACGAACTCTTGATTTTCTAGCCTCATAGAGAAAAGTGATAGAGTTCAACTGTAATATCTATTTGGCTTTGGAAATAGCATTATATTTTAGTGAGAGTTAGCAGATTTAGCTTCTTAATTATGTTTGGCTGGAGGCAATATTAATATTTGGTTAGCCTGCAAAGGTTTATGATGCAGGAAATAGGGACTTGGTCCCTGTCAGGGTAAAGCAAATGTAGTAATCAGAGCTCACTCCAGCTAATCCAGTAAGTGGGTAATCTACATGGTGAGGATTAATTGTTGATTTAATGTAGACTATGGTTTTGAAAGACAATTTGCTTTCTTATTTGTGATGAATATTTAAGATTTTTGAACTATATCAACTCGTGTTTAATCTATGATTTCTTATAAGGTTCTAATATAGTGAAGGATGCGAACAACTATTACTATATCTGTGTTCTTTTTCTTAATATAATAATTTTGTAAAGCAGACAACAGCAGGGTATTTTAAAAATCTTGACTAATTATTATAGATTGAATCCTAGACCAAAGCAAAGTATTTTCAAAATGTTTGAAAAATTTGTTTTTGCATAAATTATATTTAAAATTTATATCATTTAAATTAAAAATCTTGAATGTACTTGGTTTACCTCCTTGAAACATAATTCTTCATATAATGTTAGGATTATTTTACAATCAACTTCTACATTTTTTATTAGGCAAAGTAAATTTTCAAAACAGCGTGTGCTAGGCTTTTTAATAAAAATTACACTATTAAAAAAAATCACAGTATTTTTCATTTAGTACAAAATGTTTTGAATTACATTTCTTTTTAACCTAGTCCATAACTAGTACAAGTTGAACTTTTAAAGGTTAAGATGTAGCTGTAAGATTAATTTTTATGTTTTTATTTTACTTAGCAAGTCTGAAGTAGTAGAGGTTTGCTCTGGGGATGATTGATATATTTGTTTTTCTAGTCATTCCCACTGTTCGACTAATTTTTATGTGGTGGTTTTTTTAATTTTAAAAAATAGTCAGAAGATGTAGGTATACATATGCTTGTGTGTATGTGTACACACACTTAGATTTATTTACTTTTTTATATTTATAATAAGAAAGAAGTGTGACCTTTGATTTCACCAGAGATAACCATCATCTATCTCTTAGTCATATAAAAATAAGGTCCATCTCTTAGTCATATAGGAAGGATTTGTATCTTAGTCATATAGCAGTAGACATAAATATATGCATATTACCGGAGATTATTGAAATACATAGTTTTTAAAGCAAAAAGAATCATAATGCTTTATAGAGTGGCTGTGTTCCTTTAATATCTCATCGGGACCTTTCTGTAATCCTAGAGCCCTGCAGGACCTGGCTCAGGTTCACCCATGACATTTTCAGTTGATCTTTCTCTTGTTTTCTTTTCTAGTTGACCTTCAAACAGAAAGTTCATAGCCTCTTCTCAGCTGTTAATGTGATTTACTTATGTCTAGAAGTCAGACTGTTGCTGAATTCATTGTTTTAAGGGGATTGAGGTTCTTGGTTTAATGCCAGGACATTCCCTGCTAACAGAAAACTAAATCCACTAACCTGTTTTAAAGATTACTGGGTTTGTGGCTTATGGACATCTTAGATCCCAGGTCAAGCAGTTGTTAGGCTGTTCTGGCACACTCCATACATATTGTGTTGTCTATTGATTGTAATCCAACTATCATGATAGTATTGATCAGCAAAGACCCCAGTGACTTTCATTCAGGAAAATTTAGGGCATGAACTAACCTGCTGCCCCTTAGGCTTTGAGTTAGTAGTTGTTTAACTTTGCAATTCTGATCTCGTATAAAAATGTATGATTTTTCTTAATTTTCAAAATAGGAAGTATAGCGTATGCTTTTTAGTGTGCTAAGGCTCACAGCAAGTACATTATTAAATATAAATGAAAAGAAGACACCCGATGAGCTCCACATATGGCAATATTACAGCTCTTACTCCCTTAGATGGAAACATGTCATTTGTTATATTGTGAGAGCCATCTTGTCATAGAAAAACAGGATATAAGTATTAGTTTAATTAAGAGCAATTTACCAGAATTGTTGTCTAGTTAGCATCAATGGTTTGAAAGCCATCAGGAGCCTCTCTCAAGCAAGATCAAGCTCGTTTCCTTAGATTCCTGTTTTTATGTCTTTACCACCCTCACTTTAGCTTCTTCCCACTAGGAAACAGTGGGAAGGCAGAGAAAGACTCTTAAAAATCAGCTCTTTAAGAATGAATTTTTTTCTTTATAGATATTAGTAACCTAAAAGTAGAACTAGTTTAATAATTTTTAAAACATATAATTTCAGATGGGCATCAGCAGTTGTGCTATTGTATATATATGCAAATACTCTAAGAAATTTAATCTTTTATCAAAAGGCACAATTCCAAAAATGAAACCTACCAACTTGTTTCTATAGTAACCACTACTGAAATGTGTCTAGCAAGTGTGTGTCTTCCCATAATTTTTCTCTGAGAGTTTCAGGGAGTTCATTAAATTCTTTCCTAACATAGGTAGGGGGGTAGGTAGGTAGATAGATAGAGATAGATACAGATATATATGTACATATATATATATTTTTTTCCAATGAGGACGTGAGACTTGTAATATTCCCTTATATTCATATAGAATATAACTTCATTATTATGCATGAATATATTCGGCTAAGGGACAAGTCCATTGTTTTATAAATGTAGTTTAAACTAATTGTGCAACCAGGTAAGTGCTAATTTCCAAAAAAGAGATTGATTTTGCTTCCTAAATATTTTCTGGTATTTATATGTAGAAATGTGTTATTCAGTACATGTTGATTTATAGAATGACCGGTGTCCCTTTAAAATTAAAATTAATTTGGCTGCCCAAGAGCCTACTCGAGGGGTTAGCTGTTCTCCTTTACTCCTCTTCCACCATTGTCTTTGTCACCCCCAGGCCATGAGTCTAGCCGTAATGGAGTTCTGACCCGGGTTTAATTAACTCTCCTTTTGGCCCTTCTTCTTGTCAAAGGTTGTATGTGGTAAGTACAGTGAAAGTCACCACTTGTTTATTTAACGACTCAATGTTTCCTGACAAACAGGTTTATTCAGAAAAGCTGACTACAGTGCGACTAGAGGTACAGAAGGGATTCCTTCGCATTTTATATGTAAGATAAAATAAACTATTGCATTATTTTGAGAACTTTCCTACCACTGTTAAGGCTTGACTGTCACAAAGCAAGCAGATGTGGTTAGATATTCTTGTGATGTAAAATGTATGCTCACTGAGGATATTAATGTTATGGCAGAGCTCATGGCGTTTATTTGGTTAAATTCAAAAGGAAGACATTTTGCAAGTTAAAGTGGCAGGAAATAGATTCTGAGGAAATAAAACTACCGTGAGCTCAACAATGGGGGCATTTCATTTAGTACACAAGGATGATGGAGAAGCCAGGAGGTAACTGAGCCTATTAGACATGGTTATTTGTTGAGGAGGAATGAATATTTAACTTAAGGACTTTTTCTCTGTATCATCAAGTTCTTCTAGGCTCCTAAGATAAGGGTATTGGTACTCCTGGGTCATGGGGAATGGCTTTGCACAGCTACACAAACCTCATCGACATAGTGTCAGCACACGCGGTCTTCCATTTTAATCTGTAGTCTCAGCTGGTTAAAGAAGTGGCTGAACGGTGACAAGTCCACCGTTCTGCCCAGGGAGCAGAGCTAGAGTGACTTCACAGAAGCCAAGGTCTCCCACTTTCTGGATTCTCAGAGTCTCTCTTTTTCACCCACTCCTTTACTCTCCGTGTTCAGGTTTTACCATCATAATCGTAATAGTCTCTTTAAGGGCCTCCCAGTTTCCACATATTGCCCCTTTGTTCATCTTCCATACTGCCAACCAGAATGATCTTTCTAAAGGCAAAACTGAATCTTGTCATGACTTTGCTTAAAATCTTTCAAAGACTTCTCTTCCTTAGCTGAACACATTCCTTTGCAAGGCGTTTAATATCCCAAAATGTCTAGGACCTACATATTTTTCCAGTCTCCTTCCTCTCCTCCCTCCACTCCGTCTCTGTGCTCTAGACAAACCTTTGGTTTCCCAGTGTTGTGCTGAATGAATGACTTCTTTCTGTTCTCACCTTGCACACCTGAGCTCTCCTCAAGCCTAGGCACATGTCTTTCCCTGTACTCTATTTTCTATTGGTTAGTTGATTTACCTTTCTCACTAGACTAAGCATCTTGAGGACTGTTTCTTGGATATGTTTGTTTATTCAGCTCCTAGCCCGGCACCTGACACATGGTACTCAATAAAAGTTTATTATATGAATAAATGAATGATTTAGTGATTATATCATACATAAAGCAAAAGTGAAGGAGAAGCTGCATTTAGTTAGTATATAAAATAGGCTTGAGTTGTAGTTAATACGAGTTTCAACAAGAGCGAGGCTGGCTGGTTATTCAGGGTGGTCTACATAAGGACATAGACCTGGGGGATAGCCATTTGACAAACAAAAAGTTTTATTCTTGAGAAATTTGACTTGTAAGAACTGATTTATGATTAAATTTATGACAGATTAATTCATAACTGTGCTTTATGTATGTTGACTCAATTCTCATAACCCTATGATGTAGTTAACTATTATTAGCTCCATTTTTAAAGACAAGGACATTGCAAACAAAGATGTTAAGCAATTTACCTTTGAGGTACCTTGTGCAGGGAGCTGGGATTTGAACCCATGCAGTCAGACTCCAGCATCTATGCTGATGTACCTTTCCAGGAATGCAACCAGCGTTTCTTGTGTTTACTTTACATTGCTTAATTTTAATTCTCACAGCAACTCTTACAAGTGAGGTGCATCCTGTGAGCTGTCTTTGTGTCTTGTGATCAGCTGTGATGAGTGCCCTGGTTGTCGTGGAGGGCCAGCCCTTCACATAGGAAGGGGAGCCAGTGATGGACAAACGAAAATCACAAGAGCAAGCAGAAGTTTAGAGAGGTTAAGTGACTTGTGCAAGGTCGCTCAAGTGAATGGCAAAGGTGGAATTTGGAGCCCGGCTGCCCGTCTTCAAAGCCATTCTGTGTCCCCACTGACTTGTATGAACCCTATGCAGTCTGCACATCCTTCTACTACCGCTCCTTCTTCAGCAAGTTATGGTATCCTAGACCAAGATATCTTTTTCTTTGCCTCATTTTGATTCTAAGGACCACTGTAGTCACCTTTCATGAACCTGGCTGTTACCCAAATGTTATGTGCATGGCTTTATTCAATCATAAACTGTCTTTTAGGATAGTTATAAAAACAGTTAAGTTCCTCTAGTCATTTTACTACTTTCCACTTTAGAGAGTGAACTTTTTCTGACCAGACCCCAAATTCTAGAGAAATCTTTATTGAAGCCCT
Organism: Pteropus alecto; assembly: GCF_000325575.1. Lineage (NCBI taxonomy): Eukaryota > Metazoa > Chordata > Mammalia > Chiroptera > Pteropodidae > Pteropus > Pteropus alecto. Next base: position 9,045,759 of record NW_006494614.1, read on the forward strand.
GTGACCAGACCAGAGCTTTTTCAGGCTAAGGTTTATGCAAAACATTGGCCTTCATGGAAAATTTGGTTCTTGCTCTCTTGGGTCCTAGTTCGTGGAAACGTTCACAACTCAAGCAGCAGGTCACAGCTATACATACAAGCATGGAAGGTTAGCTTACGCTCTCCCCGTCGTCTCACAGCCCTACTGTATAGTTTCTGTAGTAATCTTTGGAAGATGATCTATTCTTTGTACTCCTGAATCTGTTTATGAGGAAATGACAGTATTTTACAGCATTTGCACCACCACTGACTGAAGCGCTGATCCTTGATGTGTTTAGTTTTTACGTGTGCTCATCTCTACATCAAAAACAGAGGAAGCCACAGGAAATTGCCGCCTGTATTTCCAGGAAATATAACTATCTCACTGGCTCCCCAATCCACACAGCCCAAAAGACCCCGGTGTGGGCATTGGCATCGCTGATGAAGGTGGTGATAAGCAGCCAGGGAGTGTTCTCATTCTGCCGCTCTGCCAGCAAAAGCCTGAAGAAGACAGGCTCTTCAGACCAACGGGAAAACGTTACATTTGGTTCTTTAAACCCTCAGTCTCTGACTGTAAATGCTGTGCATGAAGTGAGGTATAATTCCAAACCAGAGGCTTGGTGATGCTCAGGTGTGGCACCTCTTGCCTGGCCCAGCAGGGCAGTGGCTGGCGCTGTCTCTGACCACACAGAAATGAAATGATCCTGGGAGAGTCCTCATATTAGCCTTTTGTTGGCCTCAGGGGATGTATAGACGATGAGGTGATGCTGACAACTGACCATTCTCTAAAGAATGATTATAATAATGGCAATAGCTAATATTTGTTGAGTGTTGACTGTGGTGTGCCAGACTTGATACTTAGTACTCTACATGTGTTGTTTTATTTAATCCTCACATAAACCCCAAGAGGGGCTTTATTATCCCAATTTTCAGATGAGGCACCTGAGACTCAGAGAGTGCTTAATACCTTGTCCAGGATTACACAGCCAGTAGGGGATGCAAAATTCAAACCCAACCTAGGTAATTCCAAGCCAGCACTAGAAATAGCCAAGTAGATTTTACTGGGCGTGGAACTGGGCTGGCAGCCTGTGTGCACAGGCAAAGGGAAGCAGACAACATCCATCTGAGCAGGCTGAAGACATGCACCCAGGGCAGGCTTTGGTGTAGAGCTGCCATCGTAACACTCCCACATGGAAGAAAGGATTGGATCGTAGTCCAGTAAAGACTTTTTACCACAGGGAATTTATGTGTCTTTTGGTGCTTGCCAACATCGTGAGTGCGAGCTTCCAAATACAAAAAGGTGGCTTCTCACCTCATCATGGTCCCAGCTTCCTAACAGGGCTCTCTTTTCTATTTTAGCCTATAAATTCAAATTGTGATTAAAACAGGTATAAGAAATTGATGTTGTTTCAGCTTCTCCGTGAAATGAAACAAATTTCCATTTAAGCATGAAATCTCGCATCTCACGGATCAAAGAGATGCTCTGGAAGGAAAGTACCCGTAAATATTTGACGCTTAATGAAGGCTGTCTATTTCATAATACCGCACATTATTGCAGAAAAATATAATTTGACTCCAAAGCACACTCTATTAATGCCAATAACACAGTGTAGGAAAATGAGGCCAGGAATTAATAAAAGATATCAAAAAGACCACTTACGGACTTGCTTGCAACAGTCCATAAATACAGTTTTGAACTTCTGGCAGGTATTGTGGTGGAAATTGATTTCAAAACTCAAAAAGAGAAAAATTGTCTTAGAATTTTAGCAAAACAGTAGTTTGCAGCTCTACATAGGTGCTGGTCAGTGTTGGTTTAAAGCTGTTGCCATGCAGCCCTCCTGTACACCTCTCTCTACATTCTGCTTATTTTTGGGATTAAAAAATTCACATCGTGTGGTTTATCATATGTCTACTTCTGGATTATTTCAGGACTGATAATCTAGTTTATGTATTTTCCATGTCTTCATTTCTCTTTCCTTTGGGGCCTGTTGTTCATCTCCTAGACATTTCTCGTTAGCATTTCCGCTAAATGATAAGCAGGGAAAATAAAAATAAACACAGAACTCTAGCAGTCATTTTGCTATTTACAGAGGTGATTTTAATGCTTTTCTAGCTAATGGGTATTTTAAGAGCAATCTCTTCTTATTAGCTGACTAATAGAGCCCCTGACCGTCTTGGAGCTCATCTTGCCCCTATGTGTGTTTAGTGAACCCCACCTGGGCCACAGGTGGAGGCAGACAGGGGAGAAAGAGAGACCTTCAGAGGTAAAATTGGCCCTGTTATACAATTCAAGGCCACTCCTGTGAATCAATATGGACTGTGAAAAAGTTGGAAGCTTATATTCGTTTGCCAGGGCTGCTACAACAAAGTACCACAGACTAGATGGCTCAAGCAACAAAAATTTATTTTCTCACAGTTCTGGAGGCTGGAAGTCCTAGAGCTAGGTGTCAGCAGGGTTGATTTTTTTTCTTGAGGGCTCCTCTCCTTGACTTGTAAATGGCTGAAGATCATGTGAACTGGCCTCTGTGTGTCTGTACCCTAATCTCCTCTTCTTATAAGAACACCGGTCATATTGGATTAGGGTTCACCGTAGTGACCTCGTTTAACTTTAAATACCTCTTTAAAGCCCCGTCTCCAAATACAGTTACATTCTGAGGTTCTTGGGGTTAAGGCTTCAACAGATGAATTTTGGGGGTATACCATTCAGCCCATAAAAAAACAAGATGTTTGGGTTACCTGATTTCAATAATACGTATTTCTTTCTTATCTAGTTATAAAGATTTGAAAGTTTTGCAGGATACCCTTGTTGTATATTTGTGGCTTTGAAAGGCTTGGACCACAGTCTGGGTGTGTGTGTGTGTGTGTGTGTGCGCGCGCGTGCATGTGTTTTTTTTCTCTTTTGGATCAAATATACCGTGTCTATTGAAAATTTGAAGATCAGTGCATTTCCTCCTGTTCAAAAAATAATAATGCCTAGCTTTCACTAGAATTCTTTTTATCTCTAAGGCTCTCTTAAATATTGACTAATTAAGTAAAAATGGAGGAAGTCTGGCTAAATAGCCTCTCTTTGAGGCCCAGCCCAATGACAATACACAGTGATCTGCTGTACCTTTGAAAACAAAAGCAACTAGAAGTCTTTTATTATTGACTATAACAGCGAGTGGCATCTCTTATTATGTTTGGCAGCTGACATATCAAATTGCATTTTAGTTGGTTGTTATACATGAAATAGTAGGATATGAGTAGACTAAAAATGAGAATTTATAGCCCTGGGACATGGAATATCTGACATCTAGGCGTTGCCATGACAACTCATCAGGATGTTGCTTTGGAATCTTTTGGATTAGGTTCTAGCCCAGGGTCACTGGATGGAATTGGTGGAGGGATTGGTAATAGGATGTGAATGTCTTACTTTTACTAAATGGTATTTGAATTTGCAGTTTGGTCACATTGCTAAGGTCAAGTAGAAATGTCATTGGCGGAATATTTAAATTCTGCAGAACCTAGACAAGGTCACATTTGTCAGCAAGAATATCCAGATGGAGTGGTCTGAGACCCAGCAGCTGAAAGACAGGATTTCCTGTCCTTGGTCAGTGGTTATAAAATACACAAGTATCCCTTAATATATGTATACCCCTGATCAGTCATATGTAAATGAAAATTCGAGGAATTAAACCATTTTTATAATTGTCTTATGTTATGAAATTTCAACTCAGCATCCCTAAGAAAACAATTTGGCAACAAAGCAAACCACAGCTGCTTTCTAGTGTTCTATATCCTCCATCTCAGCCGGAAATGGCCTACAGAGTGTGGAATTTGGACCAGGGAAGGGAACTGGACAGAGTGCGGAAGGAAGCGGTTGGAAAATCGGGCACCGCATTCCTCATCCGTCATGTTGGCCTTGGCCAAAGTACCACGTCTCCCATGTGATAATGGAACATGTTCCTCACCAGCGATGATCAGTGAAGCAGCCTGGAAACTGAAGAGCTCTGTTCCCAAGTCTGGTCTCAGTTCTGCCATTGTGTGATCTTGGACAAAACACACTTCAGCTCTGGGTTCCCCCTAGGAAATGGGGTGATCAAGTTTCCTCTACTGTCAGATTCTGCTATTTATCATCATGTGGGGCAGGGCCAGGTCGCCACATTTCTCTTCTTTGCCATTGAGCCCACATTTCCATCATTACTTTGCAGTAGAACTACCCTTCCGTGGTTAGTGGGATCTACTCATAATTGAGAGAGCATAAGCATTCCTCCTCACCTCCATAATTTTTTAGGTTTTTTTTTCCCTGAAGCAAAGGCTGCCATGCAGTGAGGAGAGGATGAAATCCCAGAGAGAAGACAGCCAGTTCCAATAAGTTTTCCCACTACCACTATCATCAGCATCAGCTTAGCTAATAAATATTTCTACTGAGCGTTTCTATATGGAGATGGTGGTAGGAACTTTATATACATTGTACCATTTAATCCTTACAACAAATATGCACATGTATATAAGCGATATAGCATATAAAATGGAGCATTTGCTATGTGCCGGTGTTACATCGAAACCTCACAAAACTCCAGTGAGATTGATAAATGGATTGTTAGTTAAACCTCACAAAAAAGGAGGTGTTATCAATTATCTCCACTTTTACAAATAAAGAAACTGAGCCATAGCTAGTAACTGATAGAGCAAGGATTTGAACCCAAGAAGTACGGCCTCAGAGCCCTCCCGCCTGTTCTCTCTGCCGGTGGCTCTCCGCACTTGTACGACGTAATAGTCACCTGGAGAGGTTTTAAAATGTATGGATCCCATGGTCCTACTCAAGACCAGTCACCTGCTCTGGGGTTGCAGCCTGTACCTGTGTACGCTAACAAGCAGCCGGGGTTGGGAACCATTGCCTCAGACGGAATGATAGGGTTATGTGGTTGGGTCGTCGCCTGTAGCTCCACAGCCAGCAGATGACCAACCTAGGCCTTGCGTTCAGGCTGCTTACTCTGAAGCCAGAACCTCGACAGCACAGTGGGCTACATTTCAGTTATTGGTGCTGTCAGTGCTTGTACTGACCATCATGGCTTGTGTCCCTTTCCTGGTCTAAATCCCAAAGCCACAAGAGAAGAGACTTTGTATTTGAACCAAAGTAGTGATTTTGCACTTAAAAGTATTAAAGTTAACTCATCAGCATCACCATCTTTAATGTTATGTTATTGTGCTCTTTCCTCATTGAGTGAAACCTTCTACTGGTGAAAGGTTTTGTTCTACTGGGACAGTGGTTCTAAAACCTTGATGCATAGTACAATCCCCTGGGCATCTTTAAAAGCCATGGATGCCTGGCTACCCCAGACATTCTGATTTGATTGGTATGTGGCCCGGGCAATGGGATTTTTAAAAGCTCTCCAGATCATTATGATGTGCAATGGAGTTTGAACCAGTGGTTTAAGAACTCAGTCTGTAAGTTTACAGGTGTGTTGACTGCAAAATCACCTCTGTGGACTGAACTTGCTTTTTACTTCTCTAACAGTGTCTCACCACCATCCTCTTTTGCATTTTAGCCAGCATGATTAATTTGCACTTAATTCTTCTCAGTTCATTACCTGACTTGGAATTCTACCTCACTGTCAAGCGATGATTGCTCCACAAAGGTTGTTCTTAGGCTTAGGCTCCTGGAGTGATACTAGTGACCTGTCTGTGAGATATCTTTGTAAGGTTTCAGCCTCATTAGACTCTTATTTTCACTATGTGATGTATTCCTTTTTAAATTGTTTTACCTTTTAAAACATTTTTATGATTTTAATATATATTGCTTTTTTCTTCCAAGGGCAAAACAAACACCCCTTCCACATAATGCTTTATAACAAAAAAACTACTTATGGTTCTTTCCCCAAAATCTGACCATCAGATTTCACTACTGGGAGACAGCTAACATGCCTATAATGCCTTAATGGTTGATAAAATCTTCCAGATAGAAATATGGTAGAAAGTTGGAGAACATGTAAGGAAGAAATGACTCAGACTTTATCCTCAGAGAGTTTAGAAAAGTTAGATTAATTTAATCAACTGGAAAATCTAGTTGGATTTTAAAGGCATATTAAAGCAGAAGGATAAATTTGTTGACAAGTTTGCAAATGTACTTGATTAATCTGGAAATTCATTTTGTATTAGGTCCTAGGTCTTAAACGAGATCTTTCAGGTAAGAGAGATGTTGTTTGGTGGATAAGGAGGGGAAGGTAATTTGCAAATGGAACAACTTTTGGCAAAGGCTGGGAGATAGAGAATGAAGTGTTGTAGGACAGTAGGGCAGCTAGGCTGGCCCGAAATGTATACACATGGTATGACAGGTAATGAGAAGAATTGCTCAGGAGGAGCTAGTTCTGGGAGATTTAAAGCAAGAAAACTGGAAGAGCTAAAAAATATAGATGGTACATTAGAAAGAGCTTCTGTTTTCCTTTGTGTGGTTGTTCAAGGACAATTGGTCTGTAATCGTGTTGGTATTATGGATCATGAACAAGGCAGGTCGTTGGGGTTGATTATTATGTTTTTCTTGAGGGAAAAGCTTTTGAAATTCACTCTGCTCTTTTAGGTTTAAAATTTTCTCATTCTAATGTCTGGTCTACATCTTGCTGCTGTAATCCCCAAGCCAAGAGAGGGGGGTTAGGATGCCTCTCTTTTGAAGTGCAAGGGTCAGAGCAGGCAGGGGGCTGTCACAGTTGTTGCTCTTTGTTCGGGAATTAGAACATGTGAGCCAGTGGTTCCACCCCTCATTTTGTGAGCTGTTTTCCTCCGATATTTCCTAATTTTTCCCATGACGTTTCAGCCTGTTCCTTCACAAGATCGTAAGGCCTGAAAGACTCCATTGTTTTACAGGAGTGCGAGCTTGTGCACATTTGCTGATCTGGCTGGCTGGGGTCTGAGTGTGGGTGGGACCCAACAGGGGGAGAATGGAGACTGGAGAATGTGTGGAGCATATTCTAGATAGTAGCAGACACTTTCTACTTATCAGGAGTTTAGAGTCTTTTTCTTCATAGAAGGTGCTGTACTTTTAAAATATTTTTCATAAATTACAATCTGCCCTAATAGACGGAAATAGGGTCATCCCGTTAGGCTATGGAAAGTTTCTTAATGGCAAATCAAATGGATGAAGGCCTTATCTAAACTTCACTTCATCTTCAGATAAATGCAAACTTTTGTTCTTGTGACACACATACACTCCTTGATGGCCTGCCCAGGATTTATGTGAGTTCTTAACAGTTTTCAGCCCTGCATATTCTGCAATGGAAGTTTCAGTCAGTGCATACTTTTTGAGGGTAGAAAATATTAATTATAGTAGGAGGAAAAATGAAAACTGCAGTAAGAGAGAAACCCCAGCTAAAAGCTAAGTAGATTTTTAAGCAAAGGAAATTGGGCTTTAATGCTAATGATGTTTGACTTAAATAAGGTTAATATATTATCTCTATGTTATCTTTTAAGGAATTGGAATCTGTATTTGATTAATAGTATATGCCAGTAGAATACACTACATTTATATCAACCTCTGAAGTAACATTAAAATTTTCAGTCAGATTTACAAAATTCCACATCATTTAAAAACGTTCTCAATAGTAGCAGTGACCTTGGGGCCTAGAGTCAGTGTTGTGAGTTGATTGCGCACATCTCTTTACAACACTGTGTTCAGTGAGTCCTGCTGGCATCTTGAAATCAGCCAGGTGGGAATATTCACACCATGGATATCAGCAAGCTCTCCAAATCCAAGCTCTATACCATCAAGAGCCTGTTTTTCAACATTCAGCAGCACACTACTGCCCAAAGTGGAATTCACTAATGAAGAAGTCTTCTTTTGAGGCAAGCAATACAGTACTTCCACTCAACACAGCAGCCAGCGTGAAACCTTTTAAAATATAAATCAGGCCTTGTGGCTCCTCTGCCTGGAAATCGTCCTGTGGCTCCCCATCTCACTTGGAGTTAAAATCCCACTGTGACCTGAAAGCTGTCCGTGCTCAGGTTGCCCTTGGCCCCTCTTTCCTTATCTCCACCACTCTCCTCCAGGCTCTCGCTTCTAGACCCTGGTTTCGCCCTGTTTCTATAGCACAGCCTAGGTGTGCTCTTGTTCTAGGCTCTTTTCTCTACAGCAATGGATCTCAGACTTCAGTGTTTAGAGTCACCTTGAAGGCTTTTTTAAAGACTGTTGAGCCCCACCTCAGCATTTCTGAGCCAGTAAGAAGTTTCCAGGTGATGCTCTGGTCCTGGGACCCACTTTGGGACCCACTGCTCTAACTCACTTCCCTTTGGTTTACCTCTCACCTTCTCTGAGTCATTGATTCGCTTGCACCTCAGCACCCACCCTGACCATCCTATTTGAAATCTCAGCCTTCCTCCTCCACCCCATTTCTAATTCCTCTGTCCCCAGTCAAAATATTTTCCTTGTACCTATCGCCTTATAACAAAAATAACCTATTTATTATGTTTTGTATTTGTGTTTATTGTCTGTTTTCGCTCACTAGATTCTACATTCTTGAAGGTAGGAGATTGTGTCTGTTTTCTTCACTACATCCCAAGTCTTTAGAACAGTGCCTGGCACATAGTAGGTACTCAGTAAAAATCGTTGAGTGAATTAGTGAATGAACAACATTGAGAAATGAATAATGTACCTCAGATTGGGGTCCCAACCTCTTCAATTCTAACTCACTAGAGAATCTTAAAATACTTTCTGCAATTTTATTTCTCAGCTTAACTGCTTTTAGGATAATGAAAGGATAGTATCTACCCTTGCTAAAGTTTGGGAATGACTTGATGAACCTTAAGTAGCAGGTGGACTAAAATATTGCTCTTAGATTTACGTTTTAACCTAAAAGCCCTAAGCCAGTGATCTTCAAATCTGTTCTACAGAAGTTCCCTGAAGATAACTTGAGGGACCCTGCAAACGTTTATTTTGTATTTCATTTTTAATATGTTTTAAACAAATTTTTAGACCCATAATAAAAACACATACACACTTACATATGTTACATATCAAATTTTAAAACATTGGGACCACCAATGCATTGAGTCGAACTATCAAGTTAACCCTGAAATTAAGTGTTTTCTGCTTTTTTGGCTGATATATTTGAACTTCTTATAAATGAGTCATTGATAAGGAAGTTCTGTCCTGTTCTATCCTGGTGTTTTTTAGATTCCAGCCTGATCAGAAACTGAATATGCAAATTCCTCCTGTTAAACTTTTTCAGCAGGCTTGGTTACTTGCCAGGCAGGGCTCAGGAGCCCATGTTGAGTGTGGTCTTCTGTGTGCATCAATGGCTAGTGAGGGAACACAGAACACATCACTTACAGACATATCTTGTTCTAGGGTCCTGTATACCCACTCTATATTTAAGGATGTTCCTTGACTGACTGTTAAAGAAATCAAGTAGTTGTCAGATTATTATCATTAGTGATTAAAATTTGAAATGAGAAAAAAATCTTTGCTGCATCTTTTCAAGCTTTTGGGTTAGTTTGAGGCATGTAATTCAATTACAAAATGAATTGCTAAAGAACTGTTACCATTTCCAATATAATTATCTCTTGCTGTTCCAATCCACTTATTTCCAGAATTCAAATACGGAAATTTCCCAAGGTGAGTTCCAATAGCAAAAGATACAGTGTTATTCCTGTCAATTTAGTTTCTGAGTTTCAGACAGCTTGAAAAACAGCAGATAGCAAGAGACTTATCTGAAAATTTATCTGAATCTGTTTGGTGCCTGAGTTTAAAGAGCTGAGATTCAGGCAGTGAGTAGTTCCAGTAGGTACCGTGACTATCAGGATTTTCTTAATACAGTGCAATCAAATACAAACACACAAGTATATCATATACCGTATCAGTTTTAAAAGTCAGTAATAAGCCCTACTCGCTGCTACCTTAAAAGTGCCACTGAACGTGTTATAGGAAATAGTTATACTTTATGGAACGTTTTGTACACATCCTTTCACATCGGTCTGTTAATGCATTTAACACTTTGTTGTAGTTTTGTTCTGTCTCCCACACTAGAATCAAGCCCCATAAAAGGAAGAATTATGTCTCATTCGTGTCAGCGCCTAGCCTTGCCTGGCACATGGTGGGTACTCGGCACATGTTTATTAAATGACATTGCATTCCACAGCAGAGGGAAGCAAGAATGAAAGGAATGATGCAGCCTGGTATTAAATACACAATCAGTAACTTTCACACTAAGCACGCATTTGATAGTTCCATGATTCCTTCTCCTTCATCCCTCATGTACAATCATTTTAAATTTTCTGCATTCTTTCTAGAAATGCCTTTTGACACTGACCCTTGCATGCCATCGTACTTCCATGCCAGGCCTACTGGCCTAGTTTCTTATCCTTCTCTTCATCCTTTGCCTGGACTTGGGTCTCTTTCGGACCCAGTCCTCCCTCTACTTCTCATAGCATTGCTACATTTGCCTTCTTGTAAAACAAATATCAACAAGTCCTTTGGCCTACACTGCCTGCAGAAAAACATGTCAACCCGTGCTGTCCAAAAAAGTATCCACTAGCCTCATGTAGCTATTGAGCTTTTAAAATATGGTAGGTCCAAATTAAGATGTATTACAGGCATAAAA
>NW_006494614.1:9061346-9069261 GCF_000325575.1 Pteropus alecto
TAAATTTTTGTGGTGGTTAATTGTGTACATTTTGACTGCATATCAGCATTATCGTTATACGATTCAGTTGTCATTATTTTAAACCTATCTACACCTTCGAGTGTTCCCTCTGCATCAGGGTTTCTCAGTTTCAGCATTGTTGGCATGTTGGGCCAGATAATTCTTTATTGTGGGGGTTGCCCTATGCATGGTAGGATATTTAGCAGCATCCCTGGCCTCTACCCTGGCCATCTACTAGATGCCAGTGGCCCCCTCCCCCAATCATGACAACCGAAAATGTCTCCACATGTTGCAGATGTCCCCTGGCAGGGGCGGAAGGACAAGGGCAAAATAGGCCCTGACCCAGAACCATTGCTCTGTTCTTATTTCGTTTTGGAGGTTCACTCTCTAACTTGTGACCTGGGCACTCAGTTACTTCTGAGATTGAATGAAAGGGTATAAAAGAATGTTTTCCCTCCTGACACTTGTACTAAAAGTGGGAACCCCAAGTTAAGTAAAAATTTCCAAGGCTCATGCAAATAATCACGGTATTTTGGGGAAAGATTTTTCCCACCAGAAGAAGTAGAGTTCTGTTACGCAGAACAGTGTCTTCCTTGGAATTCTGGCTTTGGCAGGTGGAACCCTTCAAGGCCACATTATAGCAACTTTCCCAGAGCTGCTGAAGAGGAAATGGCCCCACTGACTGAGCTTGGGGATGTTGACATAAAAAGAAAGGGACCTTCTCTTCAGGGACAGAAGCAGAGAGGCTACGCCAAAAGTTCAGTGGCTCTCTCCAGGCTCCCCACCTTCATATCAGGAAGAGGGAAAGGCAGTGATGACAGTTCTTTCTTTGGAACAAAGCAGACATCCTCTTCATCCTAGTGGCTGTGGTCTCAGAAGCTGGAACTCTCGTTAAACAAGGAATGCAGAGCTCTCCACAGGCTAAGGCAGGCATAAATTTCCTCTGTTTGTTTTGAGAGGACAAGTGTCGATTGCTGTAATGAGATCAGAGGCTACCCCGGGGACAAGGCCTCCAGGTCTCGGCTGCCGGAGCCGTTAGCTGTGGTTGTTCTCTTGGCTGCTGTTGAAGAACACGGTGACTCTGCAGAGCGCGGTGATGATGTGGTGGTGCCCTTGTTTCATTCCTTGCCATCTTTCCCTCTCTAAGGCTACCAGAATGTCAGTGTGCTGTCATCCAGTTCTAAATCATGGAAAAGTTCACGTAAGGCAGAGTCCTTTCCTCAGAACCGAGGACAGCCTTCGTCGTGTGCAGAAAGTGCAGCCTTGTGCAAGGAGGTGACTGCTTCCTTGTGGTAACTGCCTGCACTGCCGAAGCTGGTCAGGGGTATGGCTCTCACTGCCTGGCTATCCTTACACTCTTCCTCACCCAGCGTCATGCTGTTATGAGGAAGAGTTAGAGTATGAGTCACAACGGTATAGCATATACTACAAAGAATGTATTTCTGGCTCTGTCCAGCCTGAATTACAGCTAATGGGTCACATAACAGGACCCTAAATATGAAAGAATTTAGGGAACACAAAACTGGACATTTCTGGCAGAATCCTGTACCGAGCTGATCCAGCCTGGCCCAATTCTTACCCCCTATCCATATCCCACCTTCTCCCCAAAATGTTAAGGTATGTTGAATAAAATAGAAAATAGTAAGTGCATAGTGAGCCCAAAAGCAGGAAAGGAAAATTGCCAGGTACCAGAAGACATTGATGCTACTTGCTCATGAGTGAGTCCAACCTGGCCATAGGCTCTAGATTCTCTAGAGGCCGTGGTGTTTATACTCGCACAGGAACTGTTTGCCAAAAGGGGGTAAGCAGCCTTCCCCCAGAGTCTGTGTGAGGCTTTGAGAGAGAGAGAGAGAGAGAAAGAGGGGAGGAGAGAGAGAGAGTGTGTGAGTGTGTGAGTGTCTGTGCGTGTTTGTGAGTGTGTGTGTGTGTGTGTGTGTGTGTGTGTGGTGTGGGGGCGGGAGACGGAAATCCAAGGTGACATTGTTTAAATAGCTGAGGGGTCTGTAGTTCTGCTACCTGAAAGATGTAGGAAATTCAGTTATTTTGACATAGGCACTAAACTGGTTCGAGAGCACTGGAAGTCCTAGGGCCCTGATAGAAGCAAACACTGTGGGGAAGTTAGATCCCTGTGGGGAAGTTAACAACCCAGGATGTGGTACACCCTCAAAAAGAACAAGCCACACTAGGGAGAAGCTGGTATTGGAGGTACAGTTGACCTTTGAACAACATGGGTTTGAACTGTGCGGGTCCACCTAGACGCAGATTTTTTTCAGTAAGTATGTACAGTACTGTAAATGTATTTTTTCTTATGATTTTCTTAACAACATTTTCTTTTCTCTAGCTTACTTTATTGTAAGAATACAATATATAACATGCAAAACATGTTAATCAATTGTTTATGTTATCAGTAAAGCTTCTGTCAACAGTAGGCTATTAGTAGTTAAATTCTGGGGGAGTCAAAAGTTATACGTGGATTTTTGATTGTACAGGGGTCGGTGCCCCTCACCTCCTTGTTGTTCAAGGGTCAACTATACAGAATTCCAGCCTCGGGAAAGCAGAGATTAACAGTGAATCCCCAAGATTACTTTCAACAGGGGCCCATTGTGCCACATCGAGCTTGCTTCTTGAGGATTAATGGATGTTTCTTCTCAGAGGAACAAGATATTACACCCTCTCTGGCTTACTAAGCAGAGGAGTTTCAGTTGTAAGCACTAGCCCCTAATTAAGTGACTGTCCCTCATTACAGCTTATCTTCAAGGTATTCTAGAGAATATTTAAATTCCTGAACTGGAAACCTTTTATTGGAGAGATGGCTGGCCACCTGAGCTTCTTTAAAGAGAGATGCCTTTCTAGTGATTTCCCTTGTCACTGCTTCCTTTTCAGTGGGTCATTCTGAAGTAAACCACTGACTCGGCTTTCTGTTGAGTTATTTTAGCTTCTCACCAAATCACAGGAAATGTGTTTGCCGGGATTGTTCAGCAAACCCCCACAAGGGAGAGGGAAGCTGAAATCTTTGAAAGTCTGTAGGATTTTTTTCAGCATAAAATCAAAGAAATCCAGGTAAGTCAGGCATGAGTGGTAAACCATTGTCCTAGATGAACAGAGTTCACCTTTCTCAAGCCAAAGTAGACAAATGGTTGGGGATTGCCTAGCATTCTTGATGGCCGCAAAGTACACCCCTGCAGTGACATGCCCTGTTGGCAAACGTTGGATGAGGATGCTAAAATTAAAGCATGATTCTTTCATTTATTTATTAATAGGGTGATGAAATCTCTTATGTTTATATTTTTTCTTCTGAGGCATGTAGAGCGTATCCAGAGCGTACCCTGCTGACCTAAAAGTGATGCCATACATCTCAAGAGAAAACTCTCTGTATTTTAGTCTTAATTTGGACCTGTTTTTCTATTTAGTCTCAAAATATTCTAGCCAAATGAGTAGATATAGATAGAGATGTTAAAGCATCAGAAGAGGATAGAATGAGGAGAAATGGACTCGGTTGGTGCCAGATTTAAGGAAAATCTAAATGTTTGTCTAAGTGAATTCAGACTGCTATAACAGCATACCATAGATTTTGTGGCTTAAAAACAGTTTCTCATAGTTATGGAGGCTGGGAAATCTAAGATCAAGGTGCTGGCCACTTTGGTTCCCAGTGAGGGCTTTCTTGCAGAAAGCTGCCTTTTTGCTGTATCCTCACTATGGCAGGGAGTAGGATGGGGAGGATGCAGGGGGAGAGAGTGAGCGAGCGAGCACACAAGCTCTCAGGTATCTGTTTTTATAAAGGCATTAATCCCATCTGGAGGGTCCACATTCATGACCTCATCTGAACCTAATTATTTCCCAAAGGCTCCGCCTCCTAATATCATCATGTTGGGGATTATGAATTATGAAGGGCAACATATGAATTTTGGGGAGACAAAAACCTTCAGTTCATGACATATAATTAAATTTTGCATATATTGAGAGCCTACTAGGTCTAAGGCAGTAGGATAGGTGCTGGCTGTTTGGGCATAAAACAGACAAGATCTCTTCATTTGAAATGCTTACAATCTGGTAGGGTGATTAAGAGGTAAACAACTATGTGTATTTACAAGCAGAATAAGGTGGTGTTGAAGGGTGATGGGAAAACAGGAAGAAGGGAAGGACTCATTTTTTTTGAACATGAAGTACTTTCTTCATATTACTTTATTTAATCTTCAAACCAACTTTAATAAGTATAAGGAATTTTCCACAATTTTATAGATGAAGGAATAGAGATTAGGAGAGGGTTAGTAACTTGCCAGAATCACGTGCCAAGAGGCAAAGTTGATATGCAGATCGACTGATGTGGCCCCAAGCCCTGCTTACCTTCCCTGCTGGACTTGCTGCAGAGGGGCCAGGAGACAGGTTGGGAGCCTCCAGTCCTGGAGATTTAAAGGAACAAAGAATCCCACAACTGTCAAGA
This sequence comes from Pteropus alecto, assembly GCF_000325575.1. Taxonomy (NCBI): domain Eukaryota; kingdom Metazoa; phylum Chordata; class Mammalia; order Chiroptera; family Pteropodidae; genus Pteropus; species Pteropus alecto. The sequence continues at coordinate 9,065,788 of NW_006494614.1, forward strand.
AGGGTGTACAGGGGAAGACGCAAACTGGCCAAAGAAATCCAGCCACTACAGATATTCAAAGTATTGACATAAATTGCCAGTATTTAAAAAGCAAATGATTTTTACACAGTCTTTCTGTCTTCTGGCTTTCTTGACTCTCAGAGGCTCTGAGAACATGTGCCTTGTTCCTACTTTCCTAGAGCTACAGTTGAATGGCCTGCTCTCCAGGCCCCGCCACTCCTCATTGTCGTCTCTGGCCTGACCACTTGTCTCATTCTCTTTTGACCTCAATAGACATCTGAATTTGTGTCTCCTGGTTTAGATAGTCACCCAGGCAAGGGAAGTAGGCAGAGCCAGGCAACATCTTGACAGTTCTTCTTCTGTAGTGTGCCTTTAAGATATTCCTAAATCACTGAGAGACTGATAATTGACCTTTTTAAGAATGATAGCCCTAAATTTAAATATTAGGCATCCTGACGTATGATTTGACCAAGTGCGGGAACCACCCCCCAGCATGTGTGCCAGAGATAGTCACATGAAAGCAGTGGACACTTGACCCCTTGTCCCTGTTGGCCCTTTACTGGCCTCTATTCCTCCCCATCTGGCTCTCAGGGCAATTTTTTTGTGTGTACCAGCAGTACATCTCTCCTTTATAATTTATAATCCTCTCATTTCCTCTTCCCTATCACAATTTCTTGTTGAACTATAATTCATATGCTAGTAAAAATTTCAGAATATTAATTTTCAAATTGCCTAACCTGTCCTCAGGGAAGAAGGCTTTTGATGATGCTTGATGGGAAGATGTTTTCTTTCAGGCTTGGGTTGTATGTTTTCTATGGCATGCTGTGAAGGCAAGGCACAGGGAGCAAAGCAGGATGGTGAATGTTGTCCTGTCTCTTGGGGCAGAACCAGGTTATGGTGTATTTGCTGTCTGAATGTGGGGGTGGTGAGAACACGGAAGTCTTGAAGAATCAGAGCCACACATCTGCTATAACTCTGAGGATGGAGAAAGACCTACAGGAAGCTCCTGAAAGAGCTCTGCTCTGGTCCCTCTGCCTCTTCTTCAGGAAAAAAGGAAGGAGCCATCACTTGTGAGGTGTGTGTGCATTTGGGGCAGGGGACCAGGAACTGTTTGTTGCTTTACCTTTAGATCCTTTAATCTCAGCACCATGCCCCTTATTGTGGAAGGGAGGGATTGGATTGTCAGTAATAAAATGGTCTTACGTGTACCCAGTTTTTCATAGGATTCCAGTAGATGATTGACAAGACTTAACTTGAGAGATGTGTGAATTACTCCAACCCATAAAAACAGAATGGAGGATATTAGGGTTATGTCTCTCATCTGTTCATCTGATTTCCCAAGCTCGTAAGTCCTCAATTTAGAGAATTTCCTCTAAACTCTTGTCTTTCCTTCTCTCTTTTTCTCTCCAAAGCATGTTCATCATTACTTTACTTATTTCTTCCACACAAGCCTTTGAGTCCTCCTGCTCGGGCCCTCTGTGTGGGCGGCTGGATTTGGTGCTGGGGAGAGGCGTGACAAGAGGCCAGTTTACAGACTGACCTCAGGGTGCATTATATCTAAAAGCCAGGTTGCTCCTGTTGGCCTGTGTCCCATAGGAATGCCTGAACTACTCAGCTTTGAATTGTATTGCAAAAGGTTCTAGAATGAACATCTTGGAAGGGGGCTGAGGGATGTGGAGTGAAGAGAAAAGCCCAACTCATCATATTTCATTCTATATTGGCCTTAAGTATTAGTTGCATTTTCAAGGGCCAAGATAGCACGATATACACACACACACAGAAAACAGCCCTTTGACATCGTTACGCTTCTCTTTAGAGTAAGGAGATAAAGTGGGCTTATTCCTCTGGACCACATTAGCAGTGACCCAGGTAAAATGGACTCCTCTGTGGTACTTGGCGGTTGGTGGTAAATAAATAGTGGTGAAACAGGTCGGCCCGGTCTTAACTTTATCCAGCTCCTGCTTGCTGACACCCGGGCCGGGCCATTAGAGTGTATAGTATAGAGAAGCCGTAGAATGTGGCATTGGCATCAGGAGCCCGAATCTCTTGACCTTTTCCATAATGAGGACCTGACTGGTGAGGGGCACTTGGCCACATCGCTGAACTGTCTCTGGGTATCTTTTTATTCATCTGTCCTTTAGTTTTCTCCTTTCTTTGTAGCCTCTACCTTTTCTTTCATTCTCTCTTTGGTCTCTTCTTCCACTTACCCTGTCCCCACCTTCCTGCTTACCCACACTTCTTCTTCCACCTGGAAAGATGAATTACATTTCATTTATTTTTTAGAAGCTTAAGGTTGACCACAGGCTTCATTGCCCATTGAACAAACTGTATTAGGATCAACTGAGTGGAAGTCACATGTTAGCTTGTGGGATTGACTTTCTCCAGGCACCCTTTAAAGACACTTGTACTTTTTGTTGTTGTTTAGTATCAGAAGAATCCAACTTCATAAACGATTAAAAAGAAACATTGAAAAACAGAATAATTTATTATTTATTATTTTTTTATTAAAAATTATTGGGGGTGGCATTGATTAATAAACTCAAATAAGTTTCAAGTATACAATTCAACAGTACGTCGTATATATATTACATTGTGCGTTCACTACCCAAAGTTATATTTCCTTCCGTCGCCAAAGGAAAAACAATAATTTTTGAAAACATTAATTTCACCACAGTAACTCAAGATATCTTTTTCTCTAATGCTTTATATTTAAGATGTGGTCTTTTTTTTTTTTTTTAAGCCGTGGGTTTCTCTAAGCTCATAACCTGAATTGGCTGCAAAACAACCAGGTTCTCTTTATTTCAAAGGAGAGCGAAAGTACTTGGTGAAACAAGGCTGGTCCTTTTGGTTGCTGTCCAGAAGCGAACTGACCCAATTTCTAAAACTGTCATCTGTTCACTGAGATGTTTTCTGTTAATAGTGGTCTTTGAGTGAGATTCTGTGTGTGTCTGTGTGTGGGAGGTTTTTTTATTTGTGATCTTTGTACATATTTTAATTCTATAATATCTTGAAATGAAGTCACTCGTAGCCCAGTGTCTACTGCAGCATGACTAAGAATTTGTTTTCCTCTCTGCATCTAGCTCCCTAATTAAGAAAACTACCACTCAGATTGATATCAATACTAAATGAGAGTATTAATATAAACAATTTTAAACACTATACAGCTATTAGATATTTCAAACATTTTAAAAAAGATTTACAATCCTCGATATTAAAAGATTTTTCTTAAAAAAAAAAAAAAAACCCCAAAGGCATTCTGAAACGATAATCAACATTGTTTTTAAGATTCTGCATTAAGAGTCTACATCATCTTAGGCTCTCTGAGTGACAGCAAAGAAAAAATCTATTCATAATATTTATTAAGAACTTTCAATGTGACTAATATTTCCCTTTATGAATTTTTTAGTCTGACTTTGTTGTAGAACCAACATACATAAAAATGACCTAAGAACAGTTGAGGTGGGGGTAGAGAAG
>NW_006494614.1:9069300-9074742 GCF_000325575.1 Pteropus alecto
TCTGAGGGAATGGGGATTGTGGTATCACTGAAACTGGGTAGAATTTCCTTGGGGAAGTTGTGTTCAAGTACCCTTGTCTGTTTATTATTATCTTCTCATACCCACTTTTCCTGGGTTGATATCAGTGTATACATTTGAATGGAATTGTGACATCAGGCACCTCTATAAGGCATTTGGGCAAACTTCTCAGTTAAGTGCTGGGTCGTAGTTTTCAAATGGATCAGATAAATGTATTTAACCCCAAACAACATAGAGTTCTGCTTTAAGACTCAGAAATTAATTAGCAACTGCTTCTGGAAATTCAAGAGTAAAAGTTAGATACATAATTTTTTGTCAGTCACTTTAAGATTGGTTAGAATTATTGAATTTTTCTGACTTTGAATCAGTGATTACTCAGGCATCATGTAAATATGGAGGTGTTTGTATGTATTTAGGCTTCAGAGTTGAATTCCAGAGTCTGTCCATGTTGTACATCATTGTTAAAATATGTTGTTACTATGACCGAATGTGGTATTTTCTTTGGAGTCGATGTGTCTCAAATAGCCAGGGAGTGATCTGCAATTTCCTGTCCCTGTCTTCTTATTTATAAAAAGTTTATCGTTTGAAAATATAAATTGTTAAATCATTTTCTTAACAGCAAAAGATATTACTATGGGGAATATAGTCTTTGAACTTTATGTGTCCTCCACTCAGCGGATGTACCTGGGCCTCATGTCACTCTCCAATAGAGAAAGGCCGATTGCTAAGAACTAAAGGTGATTATAGTGGGCTAGTGGGATTATGAGTATTTTTTCCTTTTCATGTTGAACATTATATATTGTTATTATATTATAATTAAAAATTATATACATTTTAAAAGCACTGCGGTTCCATTTAAACCTCCAATTCCAGTTTTCATGGAAAGGTTCAGCTAGATTAATGCTTCCTAGATGCAATCTGAAAAAATAACACAGAAATTAGGTGATTATAAGGAACCTTGCAATGTTTTGTTCTCCTCTCAAAGCGATCCATAAATATCTTTCAAAAGAAATGGCCACAAATTTAGTTCAGTAAGTATTCGAAGATATTTTCTTTCTGTTTTTTCTTAATAATTGACAAATTAAGAACCCTTGAACCATACAATAACTGTTTTACTCTAAAATATAATTCAAGTAAATCAAAACACCTACCTAAAGAACCAATAGCATAGATAAAACCGTGGACCCTTATTTTATTTGAGGGACAGTCGGATTGTCTGGTTCATTTAGCCCTTGGAAAACTGACCCCCTGAATTCCTATCTGGCATACTGCCTCCCCAGGAGCTCTGTGGAAGGTTCTGTTCTCCATGAAGCCCTGGCAATCATATAGTCAGGCTCTAACAAATGCCTTTCTGTTCCATTATTCCTTGTGGGCAGCAGGGAAGTCATTGAGGTCTGGCACTCAGTAGGTGCTGCTCACATGCTAGGTTCTTTACCTTCCTAAGGAAGTCAAAGCTTGAACTAGAAACTCTTAAATAACTAACCGCTCTGGCTTTATCACTATATCCTCAGTAACCGGCATCTAATAAGTACTCAAAAAATAGTTCTTAAATGAATGAGTGTTCTTGTCCCTGTGTATCTGCGGTCACTCTGAGCAAATAATATGTAGTTTTTCCTTGGCCACTGGCATGTCCAGTGTCTGTGGCCTCAGCACTCTTGATTTGACTCTCTAGACTTGCACTGTCCAATATGGTACCCACTAACCACATGTGACTGTTTACAATTAAATTTAATTAAAATCACAAAGTCAAAAATTCAGGCCTCCGTTGAACTAGCCATATTCCAAGTGCTCAGTAGCCATATGTAGCTAGTGTTTACCCTTTTGGACAGTGCAGCCATGGAGCATTGCCATATGGCAGAAAGTTCCATCGGCCACAGGACTGCTCTGTGCCTTTCTGAGCACTAGTTTATGGATTTCATTCTCGTTTGTATTTGCAGTGCAGCTGTCTGCTTCGAGAAGTGAGGACTACAGGAACAAGGAGAATCCTTAAGAACAGCTTCGCATTGTGACATGTCTGATCCCTCACTTCAGTCCCTGCAGCATGAACAAGGTAAGAGGTACTTTGGAAAAGCAGCACTTATGTCTTCTTTATGGTACCATGACTTTTTCTAAGTACATAGTGACTTTCCATGTTGTGAAGAGGTTGTTTCTCCTGCCAGAAGCATTCCATAGGTTGGAAAGTTGTGTGACCCCAGAATGTAGTGTGTACAGGAAGGGTCACAGGAGCTGGTGGCCATTCTATAGTTATCCTCTGGAGGTGTCACTTGTGTTTGCCAGAGGCTCTGAGCCGCCGAAATACTGGTTGTTAGCATAACTGTCTTGTTATGAATATTGGAAGATTAAGGCTCCGGAGCCAGACTACCTGGGTTTAAATATCAGCTCTTTCGGATGCTAGACTCAGTGACCCTGGGCAGGAGGCTTAACATCTCTGTGCCTCAGTTTCCCCATCTACAATGCTAATGATAATGGTACCTACCTCACTCAGAGGGCTGTTGCAAGGATGAAATGAGGTAACATGTGCTCTGGTGCTCAATATAATGCCTATTCACATTATAAGCATTTAATAAATATTTGCTGCTGTTGTTTTTGATGTTGGGGCACTGTTGTCCCTTAGACATTATTTCTAGAGAATCTTAGGTGCATCTGCAACATTTTCATTTATTCCCTGATTGATTCAGCAAGCAGAAATTGATTACCAGATGGATACTCTGGGGATGAATGATGAATGAGGCTTAGGTCTTGCTTTCAGCAGGTGACAGATAATTTTGAGGCCGTGTGGCTAGTGTTCTAATGAGGCTCTGGAAGCTGAGAAGAAGGCATATCTGACTCTGAGGGGTCTGGAAAGGACAGTTTAGAGAAGATGACATTTTGAATTGAATCCTGGATGATAAATGGTCATTCCTTGGACCTAAGAAGTAGGGCAGGGCATTCCAGGTAAAGGAAACCATTTATTTTTAGGAACAGAAATATATGAAAAAGTCTGACATGTTTAGAGAACAACAAAGAGCTTTGTACAGCTGAGGCAAGAGTTCTCAGCCTTGACACCACTGACATTTGGACTACATAAGTCTTTGTGTAGTGGGAGGCTGTCTTTTTGCATTGGAGGATGTTTAGTAGCATCCTCCTCTCCTCACTTCGGTTGTGACAACCAAAAATGTCCCCAAGACATTGGCCAGTGTCTCTCGGGGGAACAGAAATGCCCCTGGTGAGAACTACTGTTCTGGTGGAAAATGGCAGATGTCAACCCAGAGAAGGAGGTAAGGGTTTGATTCTGAGAACCACTGAGGATTTAAAATAGAGAGAGACATGTCTGGAGACCTGCAAGAAGAGAATCGTTACTGCATTATCTATGGGTTGTGATGGAGTTGGACAGCGCTCTTATGTGATTTGGTCTTTAAAAGATATTATGGAAACCCTAGGCTTTTAGCAAGCCCATTTACCTTGTTGAGATTCTTTTATGACCCTACCCAGTGGTAATTTTTCTCATAGCTATTTGGCCTTCTCAGGGGCTGCTGCTTTACCCCATCTGAAGAGATCAGGAAAAAATAAACAATTATTTTTTGAGAGCTTTTCATTTAGCTGAGGCCAGGCCAAAGAGAAGGAAACCTTGTGCTGACATTTTTCCCTCCTCTGGTTTAAATACTTACCTTAAAGCAGTCTTTAAGAGTGAGCTTTTGGAATTCTGGAATTCCAGAATTCCAGGATGGGCAGGTATTCTGCCCCAAGGTCATGATTGGAGGGCGGGGAGGGTAGGAAATCATTGCAAACCTTGGCTTCTGTTGGAGTTTGGTGTACTAAAAAGCTAAGACAACTCTTGGGAAATCTCTTTTTGGCAAGCACAGTTTGCAATGACAGCCCTGCCCTAAGTTTCTCCAGGGCAACTCAAGACCTGATGTCATGATTTGGCTCTTGACACACAGCTGGGAACCAGACTCCTTAGAAATTTCAAGTGTCTCGGTAGGTGTGTCTGTGGCTCTGTAAGTTATGTTCTGCCTGAGTAGCCCAGTGACTAAGTTATTTTATATTACAGTATTTTAATTTAATGTAGTGATTAAGCATGATGTGTAACCATCATAGGTCAGCATTTCTCCTTATGGGTTTCTTGGCATAAACCAAAGAATAGGTCACCTTTTTGGCGCTAGTAAAACTAGAGAATCATCTCATCAATTAGGATATGTAAGTTAGAACATTGGAAATATTTTTGTGGGTGTAAGTGATTTTCTAAGTAGATTTATTCCTAGAAAGTTGAAGACATCCGAATTGTGTACTTTCCACTTCCTTGGACAAACACCGTAATAACTCTCCTTCCTTCCCAGACCCCAGCTAGCTGATGGGATACCTTAATTAGGGAGATGTCAGAACGAAGGGTGGTCACAGCATTCGAGGGTCCGGTGTTACTCCTGTGAAGGGCCGGGGCAGTTCTGATCACAGCTAGGCATTAACAGCTCTCTTTTGGGTCAGTCAGCGATGACACCTCCAGAAACAAAGGAATGGCCCCCATTGCACAAGAGACTGGCAGTCTAACTAATTTAACGGGGCTAACCTGTTAGTCAGTGAACGGCTGTCCACCAGATAGGGCCTTTATTCCTCACATTCTTGAACTTCTATCTGTGCCAGCATCTGAGGACACACCGGGAAGGGGAGCAGTTCCAGCCCTCAGACAGCTGGCATGCTGGTTAGCAGAAAACTGAAGCGGAGGGCATTCCTCAGGCACAATGCTCCTCATGAACCTGGTGCCCTTTCCTGAAGCTAGTGTACATGGAATATGTCAGTTTGATTCCCAACTCATAAGGTTTATACAGAGTAGATACTCTCACATTTATTCACCTCTTTAATATGGTAGACAGGCTTTAATGGTTGTGGATTCTGCGCTTTATGTTTTAGCCTTACGTGTTAAAGAAATCATGATGCACAGATTTTCTCAGGGTACTCATTCTCTGTGGTCTTTATGTAGACTTGAAGACCATCTTTCCAACTTTCATACTCTCCTTAGATCTTTTTGCAAGAGATGACTTTCCAATCTTTATAATGATGAAAAACTTTATAATTAGGATGTAGCTTTAAATTTTGTCAAACGTTTTTATCCTTTCTACCTTCTTGGTTATTCCCTTGTTAACATGTATAAATATATATTACACTATACATATTATACTTTTCGCTAATAAGAATTGTTTCGCATTTATTTGTTTTATCTCTATGTTATTATTCTGTAAAGAGAGGATTTTAGTGTGTTACTTAAAAAATCATATCCAAATGGAAAGCAAGTTGGACAAGATGGAATTTTGTAGAGGCAAATTGGGCAGGACGATGTATATTAATTACATACCACCATGTAAGGTTACAAAACCACACTAACAAAAACAGCATTTTATTCTTGAAGATCTCTCTTCCTAGCAGCAACCTTGGAATTATGATTCTAAACTC